>NW_012101266.1:5108955-5181998 GCF_000951045.1 Mandrillus leucophaeus | reverse complement strand
TTGAACCCAGGAGGCGGAGGTTGTGGTGAGCCAAGATCGTGCCATTGCACTCCGGCCTGGGGGACCAGAGTGAGACTCCGTCTCAAAAAAAAAAAAAATGCGTACGGTGGGGTTGGGAGGACCCCCAAGGCCTGCCGTGTCCTTTGGCATGAGCCTGGATCCCATAAGGAGGGTCCGCCTTATGGAAGACCTGCCTTAAGGAGGATCCTTAAGGAGGATCGCCATAAGCCTGGGTCCACCTTAAGGAGGACCATGGCATGTGCCAATCTGCTTTTGCTGGTTTGGCATTTCCCAGTTCCCTAGGCTACTCCTCACACAGTGTCCTATCTAAAAAGGCAGTGATTCCATGTGTTTCGATGACCCTCAAGACTCCCACACTAATTCTCTTCCTCAAAGATTCCAAATGAGAAACAATGGTATTGTTTTCAGCTTGAAGAGGTTTCCTCCCAGAATGTCATGTCTTACCCAGACTCAGTGGTTGTGAAGAAAGGTGTGGGGCGAACTAGCAGGGAGCCCCCCGTCCACACTGTTCTCTTAACTCCCTGCCTTATCCTCAGGTGAGGCAGGACAGAAGCACCTGCAGAGTGAGGAGTTTTGTTTGAGGCCGCAGCCCCTTCCTACCCTCACCCACCCACAAAAAGATTCCAAATTTCTTTAAACCAACATTTTGCTTTTCATCTTAAATTTTTGAATAAGTGAAACTGAAGCTTTGACGCCTTATTTATTTTAAAATCAGATTTAACTCCTTCCCACACGGCCCAGATGTTTCTTCACTTTTCCTATTTTGATTTTCTCTTCACACGAGTAATGAATGGTGGAAATCAAGGCCCACAGAGGTGTCACTGCAGACAACCTTGTGCTCCTTAACATGTTCCCGACCTGCAGGTTCTCCCATCACTTCATCCTGGGCTTCTCTGCTACCTCCAGCCCCTGGTGGTCTTGCATCTGAACTTGGGAAATGTGTTAGTTTGCTAATTCGGGCACAATTCTGTCAGCCTGCATATGCTGGCACATCAGAGACGGGTGAAGAGCCAAAGTATAAATAAAGCTAAAATAAACGGTATTTGAAGACCTTGAAACAGATTAATTTAAACATGGTTTGAAAAAGAGTGGGCTGGCTTTTTTCCTCTTATTTTATTTTATTTTATTTTATTTTATTTTTTTGGTTGTTGGTATTTGGGGATTTTTTTTATGGTAGAGCAAAATGTTCAAATTCTATTTCTTTAATTTCTTATTTCAAATTGTACCAAAGACTAATGAATGTGCAACTTGGCTCAAATTTTCCTTCGTTTAGGGTGGGCACACAATTAACAAGAGGACACTCAGGCTGCTGGGTACAAGAGAGTTTGTTCAACTTTCTAGGTTTCCACTGCGGGGAGAGGAAGGAGCAGATATTAAACACTGTTCAAAAAAATTAAATAAGTAAAGAGGAGCCCTGGTCCTTGAACTACCTCTAAGAGATATCGTATTACATTTTTTCAGTGTTTCCTAGGAAACCAGCTCAGGGTAAAAATGTATTCTTTGTCTTCTGCTCTTTGCAAAATTGTTTGAACCATCATATCTCATAAAAGGTTGCTTCACAGGCAATTTGAACAGCATTAAAAAAAAGCTTAATCTGCAGTTTGCTGCACGAATGAAGGCGATACACCTTTATCGGAGGTTGAATGCTTCAGATTATATTTGCTGAAAACGGATAAGATTGTGCCATTATTTCTGAAGCATCTGTGAAATCAAATCTTGTTGTCTTTTTCTCCTCCAAATCATGAGTGTTCTGCCCCCAACAAACCCAAGTTGCATTAAAAAAAAAACTCCTAAAATAGTTTTAGAAGATTCTTATCAGCACTTACACAGCAGAGCATTAATGAAGAGAGAAATAAACACCTTTCCCTCTCTCGCACTGTCTCTCTCTCTCAGGCTTGTACTCAGCCAAGATCTCGATGCATGTGCTTAGTCTCCAGAGCTGATGTGCTTGTGTGTCCCTAGTGCCATCATCCAGGTCAGAATCCCTTGATGCCCACTCTGCTTTCTTGGGCTACCTCTGATTTATATTCCTGTATCTTTGTGTGTTCAGTTGTTATTGTGGTTTTGCAAATGACTGAGGTACTTGACTGTGTGCTGGGGTGGGGTTCTAGTAAGGGTCAAGGGATTTTAGGGTATTAAAAATTTAATGTTTTGTTTTAAATACTTCAAATGTCAGCTACTAACTATATCTTATGTGTTAAAGCTCTTTGGAAAACAGAAAGAGCATCTCTGCAGTATTGACGTGGTTGTGCACATATGGAATATCTGTGGGATTGGCTGCACGTTGTTATTGTATATTATTGGAAGAATGTTGCTAAGGGATTAGTCTGACTCTCTTGTGTTATTAATCACATAGGCTCCTGCAGTGTTGGCTGTCTCTTGGTTTCTGATAGGCACTCTTTGTCACGTTAAAAGGATACCCTGTCCCACTTCACCTAATAAGACAAGATGATTAAAAGCACTGGCTATGGGGTCACCCAAATATATACCATGGGTCCACCAATTACTAACTTGGTGAGTATAGCAAAGTTCTTTAATTTCTCTGGCCTTCAGTTGCCTTATCTGCCAAAGGAAGTAACAGAAGTTACTTTCCTAAGAGTATTCTTGTGAGGATTAAATGACCTAATGTCCAGAGAACACATAGCCCGGTGCCTGACACCTGGTGAGTGTGTAATTTATGCTACAACTATTAGGACAACTATGATATTCACTAGTAATAATTTTGTTTATGTGGTGCATGGAGACTCAACCTTTACTATGTTATGTCTAATAATGATAACTCCATTTAGCAAATGATTTATTGTGCCCCTCAATTTACCGGGCTCAATGTAGACTGTGGGCTTATAAAGGTAAAAAAGATGCAGTTCCTGCCCTTGATATGCTTCTAGTTTAATGGGGAAGCAAAGCTTTCCAGTGCACTGTGTATTAGAAACCTTTATGCACAGAGTCCTTTGGGAGAGGAGAGAAGAGCACAACACTGCCAGGGAGCTCAGGGAAGGCTTGGTGGAGGCAGGGTGCCTAAACCAGGTATTGATGTAGCATGTGTAGTGGTTAATTACTATATACATATATAGCACGCATATATATACACATACACATATAGACATATATACACGTGCATATATATGCATATATATGCATATATGCACGTGTATATATACACATATTTATATGCACATGTGTGTATATGTATACATACATTTTCCCTTTTTAAAAAATTAAAACAATTATTTTAAAAATTTTAATTGACAAAGATTAAATATTTTCAAGGTGTGCAATGTGATGATTTAATATACATATATAGTGTAATAATTACATTAGTCAAATTAATTAACACTTGTCGCCACCCATGCTGTACCTCAGATCCCCCAAACATATCCATCTTGTAACTGAACATTTGTAGGCTTTGACCAACATCTCCCTACTTCCCCTACCCTGTCAGCTCCTGGCAACCACCATTCTACTCTCTACTTCTATGAGTTCAACTATTTTAGAGTCTACAGCTAAGTGAGATCATGCAGTATATGACTTTCTGTGTCTGATTTATTTCACTTAACATAATGTTCTGTAGGTTCACCCATGTTGTCGCAAGTGACAGGATATTCTTCTTTTTTATGGCTGAATAACATTCAGTTGTATATATGTACCAGAATTTGTTTATTCATTTATCCATTAATGGACACTTAGTTTGTATCCAAATCTTGGCTAGTGTGAATGTTGCCGCAATGAACACGGGGGTGCAGGTAGTGTTTCATCATATTGATTTCATTTCCTTTGAATATATGCCCAGAAGTGAGATTGCTAGATCATATGGTAGTTCCATTTTTAATTTTTTTGAGGAACTTTCATACAGTTTTCCATAATGGCTGTACTAATTTACAGTTCCGCCAACAGAATACAAGGGGGCCCTTTTTCACACCCTCACCAACACTTGTTATATCTTGTCTTTTTCATAATAGCCATCTTAACAGGTGGAAGGTGATATATCATTGTGGTTTTGACTTGCATTTCTCTGATGATTAGTGATGTTTAGCAGCATTTAATATAACTGTGGACCATTTGTATATCTTCTTTGAAAAATGTCTACTTGTGTCCTTTGCCCAATTTTTAATCAGGTTTTTTTGCTCATGAGTTTTGTGAATTCCCTGTATATTTTGGATATTAATCCCTTTTCAGTATATGGTTTGCAAATATTTTCTCCCATTCCAGACTGCCTTTTCATTCTGATGAGTATTTCCTTTGCTGTGCAGAAGGTTTTTAATTGTTAGTTTTATGTAGTCATGCTTGCCTATTTTTGCTTTTGTTGCCTGGGCTGTTACTTTCTTTTCTTTTCTTTTCTTTTTTCACTTTTCTTATCTTATCTTTTTTTTTTTTTTTTTTTTTTTTTTTTTGACAAGGTTTCACTTTGTCACCCAGGCTGGAGTGCAGAGGTGTGATCTCAGCTCACTGCAATCTCTGCCTCGCAGGTTAAAGTGATTCTCCTGCCTCAGCCTCCCAAGTAGCTAGAATTGCAACTGTGCGCCACTACGTCCGGCTAAATTATTATATTTTCAGTAGAGATGGGGTTTCACCATGTTGCCCAGGCTAGTCTTGAACTCCTGGCCTCATATGATCCACCTGCCTTGGGTGGATCCCAAAGTGCTGGGCTTACAAGCGTGAACCACCACACCTGACCCATGCTATTACTTTCTTATCAGAAAAATCATTGACAAACCAATGTCAAGGAACATCTTCACTATGTTTTCTTCTAGGAGTTTTACAGTTTCAGACTTTACATTTTAGTCTTTAATCTCCCTTGTTTACAAAAATGATGCACACCTCTGAATTTCAGAAGAGCACAAGGCCCCAAAGTCTGCATTTTCCAGCCTCCCTTGCTGCTCAGTGTGACCCTGGGATTATATTCCTGTCCATGGGGTGTGAGCTAAGTACTCCACACAACCACTGGGGTTACCCCTTCAAAATGACTCAGCATGCTCTTGCACCCACTCTCTCTTTGGCTTTCCTATTGACTAAGAAATTGGCATAATTAGAAGAGCTGCTTGAACCTGAAATGGAAGCTACTCACTGAAGACTGAAGAGCTGTCCCACAGTCCTGGACCATGGGCTTCTGGGCTGCTACATGAGAGTGAAATCAATTTCTATCTTTTTTTTCAGCCTCCACATTCTGGGATTACAATTTAGAAGTCTGTACTTTAATAGAGTGTTGTCTCTTACAATGAATTAGAAATTGGGACACATGCCTTGTACTCCTAGATCTGCCACAAATGAGCAGTGTGCAATTGAGCAACCTCTTATGTCTTGGTTTATTTTTCTTTAAAAGGTGGGTGTTGAACTAGATCTTTCAGCACCATTAGAAGTATAATAATGACCATCACACATTTGATATAATGCTTTATAGTTGAAATAAGGTAGAGCTTTTTCCTTGTAAAGAATGTCACAAACTCTTGGGACAAGAGACAGGGATAAACTTAGGACTGAGTAACTGCTACTTCTATCCAGGCCATCTGTAGCTCAGAATGTAAACACTTTGGGCCTGGACAAGGCAGCACCACAGATGTGCTTAGGGAAAATGGCTGTGAGTGAATCAGTTCAAAGAGCATGGCACCAAAGTAGACAGGCAAGCCAAGGCCACCAAGTATCATGTACTGATGTCCATGAGTGTAAGCCTCATGGACCGAACACAGGGAGTGTTTACAATTGTCCTTCCTGCAGTGCACTGTGGGCCTCATTCTCTAGGCCTCAATGTCCTGGCTGGAGGCAAGAGTGGGCTGAGCAGTCAGGAAGAGCACCAGGTGGTAAAGGGAGGCAGAAGTCAGTGAGAATGAGGTAGGAGGGGGAACTCCACTCCAGAGGCAGGGGCTTGGCATGGGACCAGATTGATGACTAGCTAAAAGAGAGCCTGAGCAGTAGCAGCTTTCAATCAGACACACCCACTGGCAAGCCATGTCGATTTGTCATTGCCATGGCAACACCTAGAGTGACCGCCCCTTTCCGTGGCAATAAACCAATGACCCCAAAGTTACTACCCCTGCCCTAGAAATTTCTGCATAAACCACCCCTTAATCTGCATGCAATTACAAGTGGGTATAAATATGACTGGAAACTCCTGAGCCACTACCCTCTGCCTAAGGGGTAGCCCTGCACTGCAGGAGTAGTCATGGCGCTGTAACACTGCCTCTTCAATCAAGTTGTTTGCTTCTACCTCTGGCTTGCCCTTGAATTCTTTCCTGGGCAAAGCCAAGAACCCTTGTGGGCTAAGCTCCACTTTTGGCTTGCCTGCCCTGCATCAAGAGCATAAACAGTTCTCCCTGGACTCTTCATCTGGGAATGGACAAGGAAGACAGCGTTGCAGTGTGTGGAGCCCCCCAGGCCTTGATATGGGCATCACGTGGCTGAGATGGCTTCATCTGTGAAAAGGAGCCAGAACTCTTTATCAGACTAGGCAGGGCTTTTGTTTAACTGGTCCCTCTGGCTGCTTTTGTTGACAGATAAGGAGTATTTACGGAAGAGAAAAAGACATTTTCATTATCAGCAGGATGGGAACTCAAAGTCATTTAATTTGAAAACTTAGAGGACTGGGATCTCATTTTGTATGCACATTGAAGAAGAGGAGCATATCCCATTGGAGAAGAGGTGGAACATTCACCTCATGTGACTTTTACACACTCCTGTGAGGTAGGCAGGGCAGCTATCATTAAGTCCATTGTACAGATGAGGAAAATGAGGTGCCAAGAATTTGAAAGACTGTCCCAAATGATGACCCACAAATGGTGAGGCCAGCTCAGACTAGAACCCAGGCCCACAAGACTCATGATGTGATGTGTTTTCTTCTAAGCTACTTTGCCTTGTGGGAAGGGAAAAAACTCCAAGCTGCCAAATTAACAATCACTGTCCCTAAAGGCTTTAGGGGCTGGCCTTTGTGGGGCTGGTCTTAGAGTACCTTGGTCTCACAACACACCTTCCCTGAGCCTCACTCATCTCTGAGCCCAAATCTGTCTGCTGCTCTGACTAGGTAATTGGAGAGGATTGTTTTAGGTCACCCTTTCCTGAAGACAAAACAATCCCTTTGGTTTCTCGATTAGAAAGCCCAACAGATTGAGTGACAAGGAAAAGTTTTTGATCTTGCTATTACAGTCACCTAATTAAAATGAGATGCAGATGCTCCAACACCTAGTAATTTTCACCTCACTTACTTTGGCTTCAATTACAACCCTTCCCTACTGACTTATGCTGTTTAAATTACAAAGTTAGAAGGAAATATGACTATTTACCTGTTTCTATTCATACATATAAGTCTAACACATTATCTTTTCTCCCCAAGCATGAAATGTGATCACAGGCCTTCTCTTCACCCTGGAAATGAGGGGAATAAATCTTTGGTTCTTAAATAAAATTAAACACAAATAAGAATTCAAATCAGTCAACACCTACGTCAGTCTTCAAGAGACAACTTTGTTTCACGCAACACACACACACACACACACACATACACACACACCACTTTGGAATATATAATTTCCTTTCCAAAGTTGACTGGCTATGGACTCTGACCCGTCTGATCAGGGAAAGTTAATTGTTTCCAGAGTAGTTACCTTTATTGGGTACATAATTAAGTAATCATTGCAAGGCAGTTGGAATTACATATATATTTTATACCAGGGCTGCCATAGTTGATTGCAACCAAGCCTCTCCCTATTCACTAAGAAGCATATTTGTGTTCTGAGACAAGGCTTTGTTTACTGTGAACAGGGCTTCAATTGTCTCACAAACAAACAGCAACAAGCAAACACAAAGAGAACAGCGGGGGTTCTAAGAAGAATGCCCATTTTCTCCTCCCTCTGAGTGGAATCTGTCGGAGGTCATTTGTGAGAGGGGTGAGTGGAAGATGCTGGCTTATTCAGAGTGCCATAGCATAGGTCTGTGTGATGATCAGCCAGGCACTGCTGCCCCGAGGGCAGGAGGAAGGCTGGGCACCCACGCCAGAGAAGATGGTGCTGTCTGTCTTGCACCACACGCACTTACAGCTCACTAACTCAAGGAAGGTTTGTCTGTGGCAGTAGCAACATGGAATGAGGGGTAGCGACATGGAGGAGGAAGACGGGTCCCTAAGTAGAGCTGAGCTCTCTCTTCTGTCTCCTAGTGGAATATTTTTCTAGGCACTCAACCAAATCATTCAATCATCGATATCAGGGTTAAAGTCAGATGGTTGCTTTGGTACCCATTGTGCTACAGTGACCGTGGAGCTGAAGTGAAATGACAACAGTGGATATTTCTTACATGTCTCTTACTTTCAAACTAACTTTACCTCCGTGTTCTGAGGCTGGACAAGTTCTTCACCCTTCTAGGTACAGGGAATTTCTTCTTCTCTGCTTCTGATTCATCCTGGGTTCTTACAAGCTTCCTAAATTTTTTTTGTGATCTCTGTGGACTGAACAGGATGAAGCAGCTACAAAAGCTGAGGCTTTCATCCCTTTTCTTTCACAGAGGCAGTTGGCGTCACAGCCCCTAAAGTGGCAGGGTGCGCCCCCAGAAGGGAGGTCCTGACTTGGGCTCCAGCTCCCTCTTTTCCTGCTTTGTTGACAGTTCCTAATAACACTGCTGGCATCAGGGCTCTGCAGACGCAGGAAGGAAGAGATGTGTTCTTTAACGATGGAAAAATATTAGAGCACAATGCCCTTAAAATAGAATGTGTGTGCCTAGCCTTTATTTTGGGGACTTTATTGTTGTAACGGTCTCCCCTGGGAAATGCTGTAGGAGACTCTTCCCCTTCAGTGAAGCGGAGTAATTGTGTAAACTAAGGTGTCCCCAAGAGAGCTGAGGGGGGTGATGTGGACACACAGGTTTTTGAAATATGACTGCATTACTATGTTGATCAGTGCTCAATAGATCCCTTCTCTCTAAACTCCTGTTTCTTTGAAGTGGGGACAATCATATATATGCTGCCCACCCCACTAGGCTGTTATTAGGATTATGCAACATAATGGACAAGATTGTATCAGCAAGCTGTGAAGTGCTACAAATGCAAAATGTCATTGTTGTTGACAATTGGAAACCCTGCCCCCCTCTAGGGGGTGGGGGGTACCCTTCCACTTTTCATTTTTTATTAAATAAACCTTAGCCATATTACTGAAATTCACACTTCTGCTTTGACATGGGACTAGATGTGCAAAATGTTCAGTATTCATGCCAGGGAACTAATATGAAGTTTGCTAGGAGCAGCCCACTTTCTGAGCACCCCATAATGTGTGTGGTAAGGGCAGTTGTGATGCACAGGAAAAAAGAGAGTGGTTGGCTCATGAAATGGTTTTTCATCATCTTTCTCATCCTAGGAAACCCCTAAGAATCTGCATGAGTTTCTTTCATGTTAGTGTCCTGGCATTTGATATTTTATACAATGTCACCCTCATCTGTTTTGTTGTTGTTGTTGTTGTTCCTCTTGAAATCCATCAATGAAAAGTGCTTCTGATTTCATGGTTACCAACTTTCCCCCTTCATTAGCTTCCCCTTATTTGGACCATTATTGCAGCCTGTTAGCAGGAGGGATGACTTGCTTTGGGAATGACATTAATGATTCTCAAGAGAGTCTTTTATCTGAAGGTGATTAGGAAGAATGAAAAAGTTGTTAGCTGCCTCAGCCAGTGCCAGTGGGCTAGCAGGGACCTGTGTCTCGTCTCCTCTGCAAACGTCCTGGGTCCCATTTCTTAAACCGTAGTTTATGACACTCACCTTTGACCAGAAAGTGCTTAAGTGGAACCCATGTTTTACCAGGGAAAGGGTAGAACGCCCTCCCGAAAGGACCACTTGGTCAGTATACATGGATTCCAACCTCTGTGACATTTTTAATACTAGACACCAAGAGGAAAAAGCCCCGTGACATTTGTGTATGCACATGTGTGCATAGATGTGTTTGCAGAGGGGAATGAGAAACCCCCCACTATTCAGCTGCCTCTCTTGATTTGCTCAAATTTCATTTCCATTTGCTAGAGGGACATCTGCACATTTCCCTGCCAGCCGCATTTAATGCACATCAGTTCAGCCGTAACCCTCTGTAGAGGTCAACCGCCCCCTAACTCCAGTCTTCCCCGGGGGGGTTAGAGTGAGGGATACACAATACTCTAAATGGAATATTGAAGATCCCCATCTGTCTGACAGTCCCAATCAATAAATGTGAGCCCTTCCTTCCCACTTCTGTAGAACAGACACGTCATCACCTGGTTTTAAGACAAGGGAGAGATGTGGGTTTCTAAGGGTTACTGAGTCCAAGCACCCAGCTGTCACAGGGCTGAGCCAGGAAAAGGATTATGCTCTTAATCAAGTTATTTTGTTACTAAAGGGTTCTTTTAAATTCCCCTCACCACTTCCCCTCAAGCAAAATGTACCAGTGTCTGAAATGAGAGGTGCTTTTCTGACACTTTTACTTGCTGAATGACTTTTTGTTGAAAGAGCTTTTGTTCAGGCAGTAAAACCTAGGCGCTGGGGTCCAGGAGCATCTGATTTGGCTTCTGCCAAATTACAAGGCTGAACAATGAGACCAGTTTTTTGTGTTTATCTGACATGGCCCTTGAGGAAAACATTCAGGTCCAAGATGTCATCTCTGATCCCATGAAACACCTAGCCTGGTAGCTGCATCAGGACAGCCACTGCTTTGGAAAAACAGTCTAAAAGCACTGCAGAAACCTTTAACCTTGTAAAAATCAAGCAAGCAAGCAAACACAATAAAAAATCAGGGTTGTCTGAGGCAGTTTTTGTGTCTGAGCAGGGACATCCCCGGGGCCCCAGATAAAATACTGGCTACACCTGTTCAGCCTCTTTCACCTCTTCAGCAGCCCAGAACAAAGCTGACTGCAGCAAAAGCCACGAGACCAAGTATCAGGTTGCACTGCGGGGACTGTATGCTTCAAGCCTACATGATCCAAGCTTCTTTCCAACCCCTTGCCTTGGCCCAGATGAGGGGATCTAGGAAGCCCAGCTGGTGAAGGGTGGGTGTGTATGAAGGGCTTCCTATGAGAAAGGATGACTGAGAAAGATGGGGATGCTATCTAGATAGGTGAGCGGGATCAAATCTTTCTAGCTAGTATTACTCTACTGATCTGAATGAATGGGGGAAAGAGACTATGAATTTGTTTTCAGAATAGCTGCTCTACCACTAGTTTTGGAGCATGAGCAAATCCTTTCACTCAGTGGACCTCAGCTTCCCCCAGGATTTTTTTTTTTTTTTTTTTTTTTGAGATGGAGTCTTGCTCTGTCACCAGGCTAGAGTACAGTGGCACAATCTCAGCTCACTGCAACTTCCACCTGCAGGGTTCAAGCGATTCCCCTATTCTCCCGAGTAGCGGGGACTACAGGCACATGCTACCACGCCTGGCTAATTTTTTGCATTTTAGTAGATGCGGGGTTTCACCATGTTGGCCAGGATGATCTCAATCTCCTGACCTCGTGATCCACCCACCTCAGCCTTGCAAAGCTTCCCCCATTTTTAAAATGAAAGGGTCATGCTAGATGTTGGTCGTTCTGTCAGTTTGGTATAACCAGACATTTGGGTATAACCGGGCAGAGCTAACCTGCCAATTACATACCACGGAAGTTCTTTCTGGCAAAAAGGGACGATCACAGAGCTGAGTCTGTCCTAAAGAATCTGACCTTGGATGTGGGGTTTTCACTTGTGTTGCTCTTACACACTTGACATGCCATCTGGCAAACTGCCCAGCTGACCTGCCGTCCCTCTCTGGGCCAATCCACTTCCCACATAATGGCCAAGTAGCTTTCCCAAGCACAAGTGTCTGTTGTTTTATTTACTCCAAAGCAGGGGAGCACTCCTGCTTCAGCTAAAATCCTAGCATATGGGAACCAGGTCCCTCCTGGCCTGTCTCCAACCCCCCTTTCCTGGACTTGCCCTGCCAAGCTCTCTCACAGACCCCGCACAAGGCCTGCTGAACCTTTTGCTTCCCGAAGAGCACACTTGGTGCCTTTGCAAAGGATGTCCCCTCTGCCTGGGCTAGTTGTTCAGAGAACTCGTTCGTTAAGAACCAGCACAAATATTGTGACCCTAACATCTAGGGAGCTTCATCAGTACTTTGTTCTTACCTCCAAATGGCAACTACAATGGCCATGTCAGTCTCTCCTTGCAAATGAGGAGGTAGAAACTACATTCTAGTCAACTTTGTGCCTAACAGAGCCAGGCGCTATGGATGTAATTCAAGAAACACAATTGGAGATGGCAATCTAAAGGTTACTGGGTTACTATAGGTATGAACTGAGGCCTCAACCTGCAGCTTCCCACACTCAACTGACTTAAAACATCAAAAAAAAAAAAAAAAAAAAAAAAGTCAGAGGGTCAAAAGTAAAATACTATAGCTGAAGACTTATTAAAATAATTGTTTTAAAAACACCCCTAGAGGAAAACCTGATCTAGGCATTTCATAATGCTCTTTTGCAAAAGAAGAATCAAGCGCTGTGTCCCAATATACCTCCAACCGTGTCTACTGGGTTACAAAAGATAAATGCTAACAAGGAGTAAAATCCAGCCCCCTCCACCTTATTAATATGTAAAAAGACTGAAGTCACATCTGTGCAAAGATCTATTTTTAGTGGACCCTACATACTAAAATCCTAGCCTTGATCTCTTAAACTATCAAGCCTACCATAAATGTTTGATGATGAACAAGCCCATAAAAAGAAAATGCATAAAATGAATAGAAGGAGCCAATGCGTGCTCTGCCTTTTAATTACCAATGGCTTCTGCTAAAATCCTGCTCCAGGCTGGGTTTGAGCAGGGAAACCGTCAATAATTTGGGTGGGGGTGGCTGGGTGTGGACACTGCAAACAAATACATCAAACTCTATAGTTATGTACGCTTTGGAAGCCAGATAGAAATGGAGGAAAGAGTAGAATCATACCCACAAAGGGTGGGGAGAGCAGCTTGAAAAGGAAAAATTAAGAGATAAATAAAAGCATTCAGGACACAAAAGATAATGTAGAACAGTCAGGTTTTATTACTTTTAAGTAATAAAGAACCTTTTCCTTGCTTTTTTCCTTTTTTCCCTTTCTTTCTTTCTTTCTTTTTTTTTTTTTTTTTCCTTTTTTACAACATACATTAAGTCGTGAATCAGATGTTAGGGGATGTGGAGATGGAAGGAAAATTGGTGACATCACAATATTTTTACAACTTTACAACAAATACAAATCTGAATTTGTTGCATCTACCAGTGTCTAGCAAGGGTGGAAAGCAAAGGCACACTCGGGTATATGGACCCTCCCCCCACACACAGTGGGGAAAACAAATGGGAAGAAATACTTAAATGCAGAAGACCAGCTCAATACATGTGGGTATTTTAGGGTTAACACCAGAAGTGATGGGTTGTGGGGGCGTAGGAATGTGGATGTAAGTTTTGACACAGGTCTCCTTAACAGCTGAGGCAGTGAGGCCCACAAATACTGGACAAGACAGCCGCTCACGTCAATGATGGGTGCTGTACAGCCAGTACTCTCGGGAGTCAAGCATGGGAAAGAAGGGGTCGGGGGATACAGACCCATCGCCTTCCTAATTTCTGCATTTCTAGAGAAAATTCAAGGAAGAAAACAGTATTTCAATTTCTAGAAAATACTTCAGGGTTTCAGGGGACAGAGTTTACAGGATGTGAACATGGATTCCATTACAAAAGCCAAAAAAAAAAAAAAAAGTGAAAACAACCACCACCATCACCTACCCCTAAACAACAGTAAAACTGCAATGGATTTTGGAACAAAGGGCTCTCACCCTCAGCTAAGTACTTAGGTCTGAAGGCAACCAACTGATTATGGAGGCTCCACTTTTTCACTATCCAACTCAAAACTGTCATTGTCAGTCTTTTTTTGAATTCTTTTTAAAGACAAAACTAAACCCAGAAGATCCAACTGGAAATAAAAACGGACAAAGAGAAAACCAAATATACTGTATAACTGTTTAAAACAACAACAACACTGCTCATGGTTTACAGTATGTGGACAGTTCCTTTGTTCACGATAGAGTAAACAAAAGTCCCTTTTGTGTTGAGCAAATGAAAACCAAGGGGAGAAAAACACACATCACCTCCCATCCCCTAAAAACAATAATAACAAAATAAAAAATAAAACAAAAAATCCTTTGCCCCAGTCAACGTTTTTGCAGCATCCATTGTGGTCGGCCTTGTACCTGGAGTTACTCATTAATCACAGCAGGGACCAGCCTGCCTGCATCTATTTCCATGTCATTTCTTTGTGTGCACTGCATGTGTGTGCTATGCACATGGCTTGGGGACTCCTCCCAGGTGTCTGCCCAACCACACACAGCCTGCTCTCTAGCCAGTGGACACAGCAGAAAAGAGGAATGGGACGTTAGTCCCTTTTCTGCTAGCAAATCCTTATTTGCTAATCACCGTATTGAAATAATCTAAGGGAAGCAGGGAGCTCTTGAGGATGAAAGGGGATTTGCCACCCACAACACTGGGGTCCATGCTTGGCAGCACAGCCAAAGGGTGGTTCGAGTTGGCACAACTAGAAGGCAGTGTGCATTGGAGGATGTGGTGCTGCCCAGCGTTCTCAGGCTGTAGCATGACAACTATCACCACTGCATTCTTCCATCTGCTTGACTCCAGTCTTTCAGAGGGCTGGAGGAGGGGTGGGGGGAAGGAAGGGTTAAATAAATATCTGCACTTATTTCAAAAGGGGGAAAAGTTGATCATAACGACAGTTTACACGTGTACACAACTCAAGGTGTAAGGCACAAATTTACATGTGGAAAACAGGCTATTCACAGATGTAACCCCACGAAGAACCTGTGTGATCAAATCATTAATTTATGCAAGGTAGCAGCCAGCATATTAATTAGTTCACACCGTTTGTGGATTTTGTTTGCTGTCTCACATGCAACATGAAATGAGATGGCATATTGCAAGCTGGTGCCTTCACAGAAAGTCGGAACCATGGACAAAACCATGTTGGCACCAATAGGATATGATGTGCCATTCTAAAAGCTTCTCTCCTGATTGCTTTAGAAATTAGGATCTGGAAGGACTTTGACATGAATTAATTTTTTTGCATGTTTATAGGCCAGAGACCTGACCAGCAAATGAACTGATAGATTTAAATAAATATTCCTCTCCTAACTTTTTCCTTTAGCTACAGACCAGACAGTCCAAACACAAAGCTCAGAATTCCAGCTCCAACTTATTTACTCAGTGAATTTATTGTAAAAATAAAGAAACTCAATTATTCCAGTTAATGGTTTTCACGTTAAATACTTTAACTTTCAATGGGCTTTCGGAAGAGCTGTTCATAGGATGATATCTGGAAGAGTCCTTTCCTTAAGGAAAAACAGGGTGAACAATAAATAAAGAGTTACT
Organism: Mandrillus leucophaeus; assembly: GCF_000951045.1. Taxonomy (NCBI): domain Eukaryota; kingdom Metazoa; phylum Chordata; class Mammalia; order Primates; family Cercopithecidae; genus Mandrillus; species Mandrillus leucophaeus. Next base: position 5,166,618 of record NW_012101266.1, on the reverse strand, counting down.
TGCGTTAACGGTCACGTTATTTCATTAAAAGAGAGGAGGAGCAGAAATCTACGACATAGTTGCCCAACATGGCATTTATCTGCTGTAACAGAAAGCTGTAACACTGGCGGGCATTTCACAGTATTTGCGCATAGTAAACTTCTGCCATTGTTAAAGTCTGAGTTAGAATTATCAATGAATTCTTTTTTTTGTCTTTTTAAATTTTCATGATTTAAAAAAATGTATTTGTGTTTTGCAGGTTGGAACGCAAACCCAGTGTGGCCACGTCCCGTTAAGTTATGGACAAAATGTTTCAGTTTCTGTTCACCTCTGTGCGTGTGTGTGTTGTGTGCATGTGTGTGTGTATATGGGGGATGGGGTAGGTATGTGCTTTTGGCTCATGTTTGTGATGATAACTGAAGTCTTTTGTGGGACCGACCTATATTGTAGGGTGTGGGGGAAGAGTGAAGGAAGAGAATGGAGGTGAGTCCCCGCCGTTGCAAACCTTCACCAAACCACGCGGCCCAATTTTCGTGCGTACCCCTGTGTCCCAGAGAGGAGGACCCAGCGTCCTCGGCTCGTCCTCGGCTCTGCCGCGGGCCATCTTGGTCTGGTGGGTACTCGAGGCAGTTGAGAACCTTGCTGAGCTGAGCGGGCACCTCGCCTTGCCTGCTGGTTCGACACCTGACCCCCTCCCCCTGGGATTATGTACACGCATCATTGGGCTTCATGGATGTGGAAAGGGGAGCAAAAGAAGGTTTGGGGGGTACGTCCGGCTTTAGCGAGGGCGTACGCTTCAGCCCCGACCTCGTCAGTGAGTTGCAGGCGTTGAGGCTGGGCTGCCTGGAGACAGTCACGGCCTGGCCAGATGGCTGGGAGCTGTGCACCTGGATGGAGTCCACCCTCTGCGGGGCGGGCGGCGGGTTGTCTCCCCTGCCAAAGCTCTGGTTTCTGGAGAGGTGAGAGGAATTGGAGGAGTTAGTATTGTTTCTTTTGAGAGTGGTGGCCTGGTGGCTTCTCGTGAGCGAGTTCGTGGGGTAGCTCCTCTTATAGTCAACCCCGTAGGAAGAGGAGTGGTGCATTTCCAGCCGCTTGCTTAGACCGGTCTGAGACAGGGAGGTTCCCGGGGGGCCCAGGGAGGCCTCCCGTTGTGGAACTTTGGGGGGCAGGCTGTCCAGGTTCTCCACAAGGTTCACCCCATGGTTGGGACTCTTGCTGCTGAGATGTTCCTTGATGGTCTTATACTCCAAGGTGGCTGCCTGGTCCTCCAGCGCCATCTGGGCCACCTCGCTCATTTTGGGCTGGTCCACATACTCATGCTGGTAGCCCTGCTGCGTGATGGGAAGGACCACCACGCTGGGGATGTGGCTGGGGGAGGCCCGCAGGGGCAGGTCCGTGGGAATCACAGGGGAGCCCATGGGGGGCAAGTCCTTTGTGCAGGCATTGATGAGGTTCTGGTTCCTCTCCCACTCGCGGCTGCCGCGGCTGGGCTTCCGCTTCTGCTGCAGCGTTGGAGTGGACTCTGGGGTGGGGAGGGCGGTCAGGTCCAGGTGGTGCTGGTCTGCTTTAATGAGCATCTTGGCCGTGTTGCCCGGAGTGGCGAGCTTGCCGTTGTGCATGAGTGGCGTGAGGATGGCCTCCGGCTTCGGGTCTTTGGATTGAGTGTCCCCAAAGAGGCCGCTGAGCTTGGTGACGCTGCTCATGGAGCCCCGGCGCGAGTGGGTGAGCTCCTTCTCCTTGCGCTGCACCACGGCCACGTCTTTGCGCCGGTGATCACAGACGCAGTAGACGGTGATGCCCGAGAAGACGGCCCCCATGACGAAAGCCAGGATGACTGCAATGGCCAAGAGGGTGACGGGAACCAGCTGGTCGTGGCCTTTGAGGTAACTTTCCCGAATCACTCCTGCAATAGACATCGCATATGGCGTTAAGAAATGAAAGCACACCCCGAGGCTTGTTTTTGTTTAGCATTCACCTTGTTAATTAATAACAGTAATAAGTGACAATAGCACCTCTGCACAACTTGTCTTCCAAGCTCAGCTTGCCAAACATTAACTAATTAATCCTCCCCAATCCCCTCGTGTGCAGTATGTAAATGGACTCCATTTGTAGCCTTCTTTGTTGTCTAAAAAAGTGCTGTTCAGGCCGGCTGCCATGGCTCATGCCTGTAATCCCAGCACTTTGGGAGGCCAAGGCAGGTGGATCACGAGGTCAGGAGTTCAAGATCAGCCTGGCCAAGATGGTGAAACCCCCGTCTCTACTAAAAATACCAAAAATAAAAATAAAAATAAAAAAATAAAAAAATTAGCCGGGAGTGGTGGCAGGGGCTTGTAATCCCAGGTACTCTGGAGGCTGAGGGTAAAGAATTGCTTGAACTTGGGAGGCGGAGGTTGCAGGGAGCGGAGATCAGACCACTGCACTCCAGCCTGGGCGACAGAGCGAGACTCCATTTCAAAAAACAAAGAAAGAAAGGAAGGAAGGGAGCGAGTGAGGGAGGGAGGGAGGGAGGGAGGGAGGAAGGAAGGAAGGAAGGAAGGAAGGAAAGGAAGGAAGGAAGGAAGGAAAGGAGGGAAGGAAGGAAAAGTGCTGTTCACTCTCTCCAGTACCTGCACTTTCTACTCTGCTTCACTCCATGGAATATGGGAGGTTTTGGCTTTCAAAAGTTATTTATCTTTCTTTCCCTCTTTATGGCTTTTTAATCTTCCCCTTCTAGAATTGGAATAACTAAGTTATCCTGAGTCTGGAGGAAGAGGCAACAATTTTACGCATGTTAACCGAACAAATCACACAACACTCGAGACTTCCAGTTGGGATGTTTTCCGATGACCCCCTTGTGGCCACCCGAGCCTCTGTCTGGGGAAAAGTATGTTTGCCTTTTAAGCAACTAGAGGAAAGACAGTGTGTGTCGTTTTTATTTACACTGAGAGAATAAAGCTAAAGTTCACAGACTACAAATGTTTGTGCTGATTTTGCATCACCTCTCAAAAAAAAAAAAAAAAAACAACAACAGTGCAAACTCAATTTCAGGTGAATATGTTGAATATTTGAATGAAGCTTGAATGAAGCTCTCTCATTGGAACTGAAAGAAGATTTAGAAATAAGACCGTTTGGGGCCCTGTAGTGGGTTTAAGTGTTAGGTCCCATTATTGCACCTAGAGTTTGCTGTCACAGTGAGATTTTTCAGCAGAGCTAATCTCTTCAATTTAATAAAAATTACGTGACTACACCCGTCCATAATCTTACACTACATTAACCAGGATTCAGTGTTTCCGAAGGAAGGTGCTTTCGCTATTCCTGCTTAATCAGCCACCCAGCTGAGCGACTCTAATCAAATGCAAACACTGAAGCTTTTATTTTTTAATGCCAAGTGAGAATACACATCACAATTGTCAGATCTTAAGTGCTTGATGCAGTCACTAAAAAATAAAATCTCAAATACCTCAATTCCTGCCTCTGGAGAGTGAAAGAACACGAATATATTAGAGGCACTGCATGGGCTGCAGAAATGTAAACATTGCTCCTATTATGGAAATGATAGCAAGACAGAAAATGTACCTTCTCTGGTCTCGGGAGACACATTTTTCATCTACTAAATCAACTCTTTCTGGAATATGTTTAATGTATTTTACTGGCAGGTATCAGTGGCACAGAATTAGAATGAAAGGAAATAAAAATCTCTACCCCTTCCCAAACCCACAACATGCAACCCTTAAACTTCTACTGAAATGTTGTCTTTGTCACAGCTGAGACCTTGAAGCTTTGTCATGGGGGTTTTTCTGCTAAAATATTTTGATTTCTGAAGTGATGGTTTTAAAACCCAGAAACCTTAGCCTGAAAAGTACATTCTCTTTTTCTTTCCTTCCTAAGGGTCCTCCTCCCTTCAGTTGTGACATCACAGTTGGTTGCTGTGGAAATGATTGTCCTGTGACAAAGGATTGTGACTTAAGTAGAAGCAGCAAATATCTCTTAAGAAATAAAGATTCTGTGACCCAACAAATACCCTCGGTAATAAAAGGCAGTTGAGGCAATTCACCATAAGGAAAGAGTGTGCAAGATGGTAAGATATCAAATAATTTCCAAATGTGATGCTTTTCAAATATTTCCAGATTTATCTCCATCAGCTTTTAAGGGGTAGAAACTGAGAAGCAAAAAACAGCCAGATAATTTGGCTGTAACTCACACCTTTTATGTGTGAAGCTCCCCAAACAGCGGGGTGTCCTGCATTCAAATATATTTTAATACCTATTCACCAAGGAAGTGTGCTAATGAAAATTTTCTTTCTTTCTTAAATTTGCATTTCCTTATTATGCTAAAATAGCAACTCATTTTTCTTCAATTTTGATTATGTATGGGGTTCTACTGAACATCATTTTTAACCCCCTACATATAATTGCACACAAATGTACACCTGTGGATAAAATGGGTTTTAATTTCCCTCATTGACTTGGTGATTTCAGTGGGAGTTTAACACAGGCTAGATCCCAGTGATGGGGTAGGGGTGTATTACGTATGTTTTTCATGGCTATGAGTGTTTCATGAAACCCTTCCAGGCAACCAAATTTAGGGGGACTGGATATTCCCAATAAATGTGTATTATAATAGGAAGCTATTTATAATTGACTTTGGCATTCTATTATTTAAATTGCCCTCTCAGTTTAAAAGGAACATGGAGAGAGTAAAGCTAGAGCAATCCATTGGTTTCCCTGGGAGAATTGCAAATTTTTCACATGTATCCATTGCTTCTTAGCCTTACTTGTAGCTCCCAAATATCATTCTTCTTTCATGTCTGAAGGTCCTTGGCTATTTTGGACTCATGAAAGCTACTTATTCTTTCACTGGGAAGAACTCTTTTTTAGTGGATGATATTTGAGTTCAGGTTTTTGGTTGTTAACAAGTTAAGTAGGATCTGACCTTTCAGGAAAATGGTATCTCAGACAGATTTTTTTTCCCCCGTCTCGTTTTGTTATATAAAGAGTGGCCTTAAAAACATTTTTGCATCTCTTCATCTATCCATGGGGAGGCACAGGGCTTTCCTCATCTGCTGGTGTAAATTCAGAAACGTCCAAAGATAGAAACAGATCAGAGAGTAAGTTGAAAGTGCAGTTGAAGAAGATAAGGTAAACGTTATTTTTGGAAATGCCTTTCAAACTTAAAGCTTTCTGCTTGTATCATGAAAAAGGCCAAAGAAGCATTCACAGAAATGATCAAGTCAACTTTGTGGCACAGCCATTGTGAAGGCTTGGAAACAGCAGACTGGTCAGTGGTGGTGATGTAAGCAGCTAGAGAAGATCTCAGTGGGCTTGGAATTGCAGGCTCCCACTTACTGGCTGAGCGACCTTTTGGCAAGTGGTTTAACATCTCTGGGCCTCAGTTTTTTAATCTGTAGCATGAGGTGAACACACCTAATCTTACTGCCTTACTGGGTTGTTACAAGAATCAAAGGAAATAAAAAATAGGAAAGAGCTTAAATGCTGTAGTTTGCTGGATAAATCTAAAGCTCAAAAGAAGCCACAAAGGAGGAGTGGTGGGTTAGTGGCTCACAGAGGGCTTCCAAGTGATAGTCGCAGCTGCTCCATTGGATTCCATTTGCTATTGGTCTCCCACTGGAGAGGAGTAGACCTGTGCTTCCAGGTCTAAACTTCATGCCTTCTAAATGCAGGCAAAAAGGTGATATGAGATTTCGAAGCAATATAAGGGAACACATACTGTTTCAGGATGCCTATAGTTACTGAATTTTGAAATAATTAAAACAACAAAAGTGGAAAATGTTGGCAATTATAGTTGGATTCTCAGTGGAGTACAAATCCTGGGCAAGTACCACATTTTTTCTGCATTTATAACCCTTGCCATCCACAGAGCTTTTAGTTGGATAACTCAATACTTGATTGCTGAATAAATGGCTTTTCAATACATTGTAGAGCTATTTTTAAATGAAATTCTAAACTTAGTGGGTCATCTTTAGAGCGACTACCTCCTTGCTTTTGAAGTCATGGAAATAAATTCTATCCAATCATATAAAAGAACTTTAATAGTAGCATCTATCAGACAAATAAAAATAAATCTATAAAGGTGCTCAGTAATTTGCTCAAAACAATAAGAAGAGAAACTTTCAAAAATGAAATTAGTTCTGGGAAAAATCCAAAAGAGTCAATGACGATAAATGGGTTATTTGCAACAACTGAGTGCTCCAGTGGAACTGAATAATTAGAAAAAAAAAAAAATTGCATCCCTGCAAAGGGCAAAGGGCAAATGGCAACAGGCTAGAGCTGAATATCCCTTGCTTCAGATGTTGCATGGAAGCCCTGGGCAAGTGAAGGGCCCTTGGAGGGTGGTATACTCCCCTCCTCAGGTATCCTCCCACTGCAGAGAGAACAATCAGAGTTGGCTTCTCTACCCTAGGGTCTTGAAATTCCTTCCTCCTCCAACCACTGCATCCTCTTCTGCTCTCACCAATTGAAAATGGGGCATTAGTAATGAAAACAGTATTTGAAAAATCCTTTGCATTGATTCATTAACCACCAGCTATTTCTCACCAGTCATAAGGTACTAAATGGTTATTCTTTCCACCTTCCTATTGCAGGAAGCAAGGCACACCCTGGCTTAGAAATTTCTCTGAAATCATGTCTTAAATTGGCAGAACTGAGAAAGAATAGAATCTCCACTGTTTTTTTTTTTTTTTTTTCCTGAGGTGAGAGTTTTCAGATGCTGGAGGGAGGCCTCAGAGAAGTAATTTGAAGTTCTTTAGAGTCCAAAGCAATGAAAAGATTATGAAGGACCCTGCCCCCAGGCCCTGCAACATGTGATTCAAAATAAGAACAATTGTAAACTGTAAACCAAGAGGAAGCCCAGTATAATTCTGACTTTTCCTATGATGACCATGTTAATAAATTTTGAAATATCAAACACTACATTCCTTATTTTAAAAAATGTTTTCTAGTAGCCCTGCTCATGGATACTATTCTGTGCAAAGGGAACCTCGCACCAGGCTCAGACAATTTGCTTTAGAAATGATGTTTTCCCCTAACTTAGGGTTGGGTTGTGTCTTTATTATCACTCTCCTAGTATAACAAGGTTTTGGCTCCAAGCATCTTTGTGGCTGCCTTCAGCCAACATTTACCAAGCACTGCACTAGGTGTCGGGGAAGGACAACGATGAATGAGGCATAAACCAGCAGGGAAGAAGGCAAGTGCTTGCACACAACTCCATCCAAAGTGTGGCTATGTCATGAGATATATCACTTCTGCTTCAACAGTGGGCAAAAGCTTTACATTGGAGATGGTATTTGAGCTAAGCCTTAAAGATGCACAGGATTTTAGCTGGAGTGGAGAGAGCAACAAGAACTGAGGCTTGGAGGGAAGGAAAAGGAAGGCCGTAGTAATAGCAAATAGTCTAACTCCCTTCTAGTCTCTTAGGCTATAGGCATGAGCCACCCTTCCATACGCTAGCTTGCTTCATGGCTCTCATACAGGCTGTTCCCTCTGCCTGGAATATCCCTACTCACTTTCCCACTCATCAGACCCTATCTTTAGGGCTCAGCTTAAATGGGGAAGCCTTCTCTGACTCCTTAGGCCAGGTAAGTTCTTCCTTCTACAAGTGTCCCCAGAGTTCTGCATTTCCTTCATCCTAAAATCATCACTAGTATGATACTTGTTTTTCTCACCTGGACTGCTAAAACTCATCACTGAATCTTCAGGCAGAAAGGTGCTCAGTAAGTATCTTTAAAATAAATAGTAAAGGAATGCATACATGAATGAGCACTTGTAGAGAAAATATAAGAGCAAGAGCTAGAAACATCATTTGGAAGGCTGTGGGCAGCCTTGAATGATTAAAAAAGAGGTTTAGAAGATCTGCCACTCATAGAAGGAAAGTTCTTGGTTAATTTATCTGCAGTTTCTCTTACCTGAGAAAGCTAACTTTCAGCTTGCTCTGTTCCACATCGAATCCATTATCGAAAAACTCTAGGCTTCAAAGAGTCAGTATCATTGCATCAAAAGCGCAGCTAGTCTACCTGCATTTATTATTACTGTTTTTAAAATTAAAACTTTCAATCTACTTATCCCCTGCACCTTACACAAACAGCTGGGAGATGTTATCTGTCCTATCAAAATGTGAAGCAAAACAGACAAGCAAAAATACGTAAAACCCATCACACCTATTAAGCTAAATACAAAGGAGGAGCTCTACTCACCCCCACCCCAATTACCACCCTAAGTGTGTAAGACCCAGGCAGCCAGTAACCTAACTCGAAATGGTTAAGTGTGCACTTTCCCCTCTCACCCCCTTTCACTGGACGGCCTGTTTCTGAGCTGCTGTGATATGATGGATGTGTCTGTCTCCATAGTGAAGTGATTAATAGGCATCTGTGTAAAGCGGACCCGGTGACCACAAAGACAACAAAGCCTCTCTGTGTCCTTTAGAGAAATATGCAAAGGCAAAAAGGAGGATGGACATTTCCTCCATTACTGAGCCAGAGAGGGTTTGTGTTGGGTCTGAGAGCTAAGAAAGATGGCAAAACACCAAGAAAAGCCCCGGAGTAGGATCCCCTAAAAATAGATTCTTGATTCTGCTTTATAGTAAGACAAGCCTACAATTTCCTTGAAATCCTCATAACAACTTGAGTGAATGGAATCTAACAGCCCAATTTTTCTTGTTTGCAAATCTTATTGCAACAAAATGCCAGGCTCACGGTCCTGCAAGACAGTATGAATGAATGAACTAATCACGAGCCAAGCATCACCCCGCTAACCACACAGAGCCCGCTGTAATCCCTATTAAGAGGAGAAGAAAACAAACGGGAAAAACCCTAACTGGAGACAATTTATTCTCAAAGCCACACCCCAGCCAAGAGATGACCACACTGAAAGTGAAATGGGAACTCTCTGTGGTTATCTGGGCAGGAAGCAGCCTTCTTCTTGTCTTACGGCATAATGTGAACCAGATGGCTTAGGAATAAACGGACATGCCAGCAGCCATGGAAATGGGCTTGGAGTTTGTAACTCAAACTTTCCTGTTCCCTTAAGTGTGTGCATGTGTGTGTGTGTGTGTTTCCTGGCAGGCTACAGATTAGGTACCAGGAGGCGCCATGGTCTTCAAGATATATAAAGTTAATGACTGACCATGCCAAAGTAGAGGTAGCTTCCTGGCCTCGCTATTTAATATCCTCAATTCAGAAGCTATTTTAAAACTCACATATTGAAATAATGCTTGGTGTGATTGACTGTAGACGAACACACTTCCACTTCCATCACCTTTAAAAGTGATGCATTTTTTGTTGGGATGTCATCACAGGAATAGAAGGGAGAATGAGCCTGGAATTCATTCGATTTCATTTTTTTAGGGAAGAAACAGCTTCATTTTTCCCTGTGTGCTGGGAACGCTCAGTTCACTGTTCCTCCACTGCTCTACTGCTTTAGAAATGGCATTGCCAATGGGAGTGCTACAGCCAGAGCACGGACTGATGTCTAGACTGAGGGTCATGATAAGATAATTTTTAAAAGCCATGCCCTGGAATGTTGGTTTGTGGTTTCATGTGTTAGAACTGTTACTGTCCCTGTAAAGGTAATGATTCTTTTATGTTGGCAAAGTTTTAGCAGAGTCTGCAAGGAGTATTTTCCTGCTTTTTGAAGTTTTCTTTCATCAGCTTTCTTAAATAAGACTAGAAACACAATGTCTAAGTGATTTCTAAAACTAGACAAAGCATTTCTATTTTCCAACTTCCTAGTCCCATCTTCTTCCTTTACTCTCTCATAGGGCATCGAAGCCACAAAATGGAGAAGTGGACCTCTTTAAAAAATTGTGAAATTTGGGCCAGTCTTTGCTTGGATTATTTGATTACTTGCTTTGATTTTTCTCTATAAACAAAGATAAAACAGATATGAAGAAACAGGTCTGGTTCAATACTGCTAAATCTTCCAACTTGAATTTTCTAGAAATGTAGTTCTTGAGATCTGGTTAAAGATGAGACTGGGTGTTATTGGTTAAGAACATAAACTTTGAGCTCATAAAGACCTGAGTTTGCATGTTGGCTCTACAAATAGCTAACTGTGTGACTTTGGGCATGTCACTCGGTCTCCAGGCGCCAGTAGTGTTGGCTATAAGATGAGCATTGTTGGAAGGATGAAATAGGTTGAATAAATGAACACAAAGCAGTCGGCATTGTGCAGAAAATGTGTTAATGCTCAATTAATAATGTAAGGACAGTGTTTCTAGAATGTTTGACAAGTTGCCTGTCTTGTACAGGGTCCAAGATTAGACTATTTTAAGGCAACACTTTGGTAGAGTTCAACTGTGTTAGCCAAGAGTGGAAAAATAAGGATTTAAAACTACAACAAAAGCTCGACTAGTGAACTTAAATAAGACAGCCCATCAGCAACGTGGAAAATGTCCTGAATCAGTGCCACTCAGCATTAACATCACCTGGAACTAGTTAGAGACACAAATCCTCAAGTCCTGCCCAAAGTTTCAGCACTAGAATCTCTGGGTTAGGCCCAGAAACCAGGCCTCCAGATGATTCTTATGTTCCCTAAAGCCTGAGAAATGCTATCCTGAAATGCCATAAATAATATTCCAGAAAACACATCTAAATGTTTAGCTTTAAAATCCAACCTCAGACACCACTGAGGCAGTATATAGCGAGACTTTCAAAATAATCTGTAAAATAAATAATAAATAAATGCACTAAGTATTCTTTGGTGTTCAAAGTATGTTCTATGTCTTTAATAGGTCTCATTGGATAATTTCTTTACTGTGGTTATCAAGCTCTGATAAAGAATATGAAATCGACCTTGTTTTATTGGAAAGACAATCAAATTCCTAACACTTTCCCTTGGTATCTGTCAAAAGCATGGCATATAGCGCAAAATACTGTGCTGCTACTCCTGCAAAAGAATCAACCCGATTTGCTTGCACCAGAACGGCTGAAAAATGCTTGTGGTCTCTATTTGCTCTGGTATGAAAACATGGGGGGGAATTTCTGATACTCCTCATGTCTGTAACTGTGGCCATCAGATAGTGACTGGTACCACAGAGCTCACATATGTCCTAGACTGGGTCAGCCCAGGCATAACTCGTTCTCAAGTGCAGAAGAAGCAGAATGCTTGATGGAGTCCACCATTGGATAGAGTGGCCTCCTTTAAAGGCCTGCATCTAATATCATCTCAAAACCCACTCCCTCATCTCAACTTACAGCTATTAAGCAATGTTTGAGAATGGTTTAGGTGATGCCAAAATCTTTACCTTCATCTCTGCATGACTAGACAAAAGAAAAGAAACTCATGAAGGTTCTTCTCCTTTATATTCCCGGTGTGAAAAGAGGGACTTGAGTTCCTGTGTCATTCCCCAAAGTAAGGTCCTGATTTACAATAATAAAAGATGCCTAGCACAACAGTTCACTCAACAGAGCTCTGTGCTTACTGATCTGCTGAGTTGAACTGAATCTGCAAATCCATAGAATTACATAAGACATTTTAAGTTACATTAAATTTCTGCTGTGTGCTTTTAAATCATGGAGTGCAAGACCCATCAGCACTTAGGGTATATTTATTACCTTAACAAATGTCAGATGATTGTGTCCAGTGCTATCTATTATTTATGAATAACAAGAGGCTGTAAGACTGGAAATGACATGCTTTAATATGTCCAAAAGGTTAGGCATAATGCAGTTTGCTGCCCTATAAATTTCTCGACACCATTTTCCTTCCTAATAAAGCATTGTCAGTGGTTGACTATACCGAACTTCCATTATTTTCTATACAGTTCATGACTGCCTCTGATTTCAGTAAAAAAAAAAAAAAAAAAAAGTAATTGCAGATATCTGTTTGAAAAGGAATGCATCCTTTTGAAAAATATGAAATTTAAAAATAATTGGAGTGGAAAAAAATTTATTACGCCATTAAAAATGAATCTCTTTACAAAGATAGTTGTCAGGCTACAGACTTATAAGAGCTTAAGAAATATTAATTAAGGGTGACAAACCTTCACATTGCCTGTAATTGGCTTTCTGACACCAATTAAGATCCCATCTACTGTGCACCCAGTATATTTCAATATATCCAACTGCATTTCAGTAGTTTACTTCAGGGTGTTTCCACAATTTAAAGTGCTAAGAGATTTACATATGATGAGGTTCACATGGCTCCTTTCAGTCCCTCAGAGCAGCCCATAGGCTTTGCAAGAGTTTATCTATTACTTGCATAACCTACATCTCCCTGGAACCAGCAAATGAACCCAGCTTTTTCATCCTCTGTCTTTCCAGGATAATGGCGTGCGTGATGTAGTTAGTTTGAGCAAGCCCTACGTAGTTTGAGGCCATTCTCATCTCTAATGTCAAGAAAAGAGAAGCTATTCTCAGGAAATTGCCTGATTTCCACTGTTTTGCCCTCTGTGGACTAGTGTGCTTATGGAGCAGGGAAATTTGCAAAGTAAAACTTCTAACAAGCCTTTTAAAAAAAAAACTTGATGAAACTAGGCTATCAGAAAGAAAGGTCTGAGACAAAGCGAATATTATTTTCCCACTTTTCCACATAATGCAAACTACAAATTGATTCTTCACAATTTTATTGTTAGGACAAAACAAAATCTAGATGAACACGGTGCCATTGAACCAATTAAAGAGCAAATTTTTAACTACTCCAGATGTTCTGTTAATAAGATCACACTTAACCTAGTCCCCGTAGTCCTTGAAAGTTCCATTAAGCTGTCAGAAAACTTTGTCATTGTGTGTGTTTTTGTAGAAAAGATGGGAGAGAATGGGAAGAGACTGAGGGAAAAGGGTGGGGGTAAAGTGTCATGTCAAGTAGATGCAGCTTGAAAAAGTGGCTAGAGATTAAAGGTGAGAAGCACCTCTAGAAGGTGAACTGATTTTTTTTAATACCCTAAGGTTTAAGTTGGCGTTTTAAAAGCAAAAGTTCAAGCCTCCATAATCACAATTTAAGTCCTTCATTTTTTGAGAAAATGAATGTTAGGTTAAAAAATAAAAGGTTAGTGGTATCCCTAGAAAAGAAAATTCAAATACTGGTGTGCAAATTCAGGCAGGCAGAGAGATGAAACAGCTTTCTACATGGCTGACATTTAACTTTTTTTTTTTCCTTCTACCCTTTCCACAATAATCTCATCAAGACCTTAGATAAATTCAGCAAGTTGTCAAAAGGATACAAAATTAATTAGATCAAATCTACATCCATGCCCACACTACTGAAAGAACAATTACAGCCTCCCACATGGGCTTCTCGGCTTTGGACCCTCTCCCCCTGCACACGTTCAAGCATGGAAACCCACATCATCCATTTGAGAGCCCAGCACCTTACTTGCTTACAGTATCATTTTCCTCAGTCTCTCAAAGAAAAGCCGGAGACTACATGTAGATTCCTTTTCTCATAGGTGACCAAGAAATATTAATATAGTAAAAATAAACAGTGGCATCCTGGATTATATTATTTATTAAGCCACCATGCTCAGCTGAACCCTACTGTTTTAACTAAAGAGAGGAAGAAGCCCAAGTTTGGAGTTCAGCTTGCCTGGGGTTTTACCTAGGATAGAGCTAGATAGGCAAGAAGCATCTACCAGGAAAATGCCGGCAATGTGTAGTAATAGACACTTTAGATCCAAAATTGATGCAAAATTCCACTTCCCAAACTTATTGTGTACATGTAATTAATAACCTAATATGATTAAATGACCGATTTATTATATATGTATCACCTATCAATCTTGCTATCTTAGTCTTTCCCCACTTCTACCCTCCTGTGGTCCTTTTCTTCCCACCATCTACCTTCCTATCCTCCACTGCCTGTCGCTAAAGCCAAAGCTCCTTGTCATGGCATTTAAGGTTCCAGGCTATGATTTCAATCTCATTTTCCATTCCAGTCCTCCATATGCTTTAGTCACCGCACACTCCTTGCCTCTTTATCATCACACTCTGTCATTTCACAGTGTGGTGTCTTGGTCATGGACTTTATTCAGCTTGGAATGCCCTTCTTCTTGTGAAATCTAACTTTTCCTTCAAGACTTTGCAAGGTCGTTCCTGTGTACCCCACTTGGAATTAGTTGTGCCTCCCCTTAGACTCCCTTAGTACTCTCCCTCCCCCTCTTTCCTTGACTTCCCTTACCGTCAGACTTCACTCTGCCCCAGCATTTAGATCACCTTTGGGTATCCCTCGCTAAACTGTAAGCTGTCTGAATGCCAGGTTTACGTGAAATTCAAATTAGTATCTTCTGTAACACTCAGCATAAGGTTTATATATAGCACATGTTTGTTCAATTTCTGGTGAATGCAGGAAAAATGAAACAAAGGAAAGGTTGCTGTCTTGCCTTTCTTTGAGATGAGATTGTCACCATTATTAAACTATTATTTTTTAGGGCTTTCAGAATTCCAGTTCTTCCCCTCCAAAGCCATGAAAATGACAGATGAAAAAAAAAAAAAAAAAAAAAGGAGGGCAGCCATATAATTTAGGAAGGAAAAAGGAATACATATGGTTAACATAACAGTTGTTAAAATTTTGAGGTTAGGTAAAACATAAGAGAACCAATAATTTTAACCATGCTCTTCTTTAAGAACAATTTGATTTCTGAGCCTTCCTTACTTGAAAGTGGCATTTGAAAGCCTGTTTTCAGTAATAATCTTTAAATTACTCTTTATCACATTTCAAACACATATATAATATTTCATAGTCATTCTCTGAACTTAAGTATGCTAAGAATATTTTTCGTGGAAAAAGATTTTTTCTTAAACATATCAGAATATGGGTTATTCTATATTTCCAAGAGTTAAAGGTCAAATGTAATATAGAAATCAGATCTTATATATTCACTGAGTAAGTAATCAGTAACATCTTCTATAGAATTATCAGGTAGCAAAGAGTATAAGTACTCTCAGTTCATTCGGATAAACAAAACTGTTTTAGTTAAAAGTATGTCCTATGCAGTATTTGGGGTATACTTACACTAACAATTATTTAGTTTTGTTTCAATATAAAAAATATTATTCAGGTGTAACTGCAATTCAAATAAACTGAGCATCCTATATTTTGCCTAGCAACCCTACTCTTCTTCTCCCAAGCAGTATGCTTTAAATGACTCCCACAAATATTCTTTAAACCCAGTCTAAACTTTTAGTGATTAAAATTGTTAATCTCTTTTTTTTTTCGAGACGAAGTCTCCCTCTGTCACCCAGGCTGGAATGCTATGGTGCGATCTTGGCTGACTGCAACCTCCACCTCCCTGGTTCAAGTAATCCCCCTGCCTCAGCTTCCCAAGTAGCTGAGATTACAGGCAGTTTAGAGTAAGAAAAATGATGGTAAATCTTTACTCTCTAAAAATTAAACTGTTTAATCTCTAAAAATTTAGAGTAATAAAAATGATGCTAAATCTTTATGGGGCAGGTATAGCACAATTTATAAATAAAAAAATACTGACGAACTAAATATTAAGAATTGTATTATATTGTGCATAGTCAGCAACAGTAATAGCTTATGTTCCAAATTTCTTATGAACTTTGAAGGATACCTTTCCTCTAAGCTTCAAAATCAGAAATAAGTGATCTCTAATTCAAAAGAGTTTTTGGAACCATCACAATCAATTCACTATCTCTTCATGTTCCTTGCCTCTGGCCATGCACGTTCTACCGAACTCAGTTAATTTTCCATTGTTGAGTGGAAGTGAAAACCCTTACCCTCCCATTACTAGTACTCCCCAAGACAAAGGCCCTTTTTCTGAAGTCTCCTTGAAACTGCCTTGCTCTATTCTTACATTTAAAAATGACTGCAATAGGATCATTTTTACTAACAAAAGGAATGCAAATTAGTATGAGTTTTGTTTTTTCTTGAAATAAAGCTCAGGCTTAAAAAAAAATAAAAGTCTGAGTTTGCCAACACTCCCACAAAAATTTTAAATATGACTCCTTTACCAAACATCCATCATTTTCCTCGTCTTCCCTGTCAAGTGATGTGTTATTGCTATAATATTGGTACTGAGGGAAAGAACTGAAGGAAAGGAGCTGAAAAACTGTTTCACAGTTCTATGTCCTTGATGTGTTCAGCCAAGTTGTCTTTACTTGTCTAATATATATTTTTAAAGTCTGTGGTGTGTGATTTTGGCATTTCATAAAGAGAATGTTGGTCATAAAGGCCTTTTGGTGTGCTTTCGTGTCTACCTGTGCTCCATCTGTTTGGTGTTTGATATTTCTTGGGCAGGAACTATGTCTATCTCTAATATAGCCTCTTACTCCTTATTGGCATCCAAATTGCACCACAGAGCCAGTGATAAATTCTGCTTCAGACACCTCAGAAAATGTTTTCGTTACGGTAATATTACTGAAGAAATGGCAGAGAAAATTCAGCCCAAGTTTAAGAGTCAGGAAAAGAGGAGAGGCCTATTTTTCTTCCTTTATTACAGTCATCAGGAATAATTTTCTCTGTCCATAAAATCACTTATATATGACTTGATAGGAGCCAAAAAATTACCTTCTGTGTTGGGAGAACCAGGGTGCTTTAAAATCCCAAATCCATTAGATTTTAAGCATCGGAGAGTGTTAAAATGTAATAGTAACCGGGGGTAGGATCTATTATTAACTATACTCACCTAAAATGAGATTTCTCAGTCTGTTAATAAAGACAGCTGACACTGAGCGCTTGGAACTTAGAATAGGTAAAGTTTGAACGGGAGAAAAGAAGAAGGGTCAAGTGTAGGCTATTGCCAGGCTGGGCAACACTGTGTAGCACAAGATTCCTTACGGATATCAGCAAAATAGATGAAAAGTGGAAAGGCTAAACATCAACTTTCCCTAAGCCACAATTTGAGTAATAACTAGCGGCAGACCACACTAGGGTGCTTGCTGCTGGTGTGGAGAAAAAACTTGCCAGATGCTTAACAAGCCTAGAGTGGCTAATTTCTTATTAGTCTAAATCCATGTTACTTTAAATTCCTATTTCACAAAACTTTCCACCCCCAAACACAAAGTTCAGTAGGTAGCAAAGAAATCAGAAGGGCACTGGGTTGTATAATTATAACACTTGGAGTGACGCATGTATTCACTTGGTTTTGCAATACCCAGCCAGGAGAGTTATAGTGGTCATCAAATCTCATTCTTCCAAATGTCAGAACAAAGTTCTTGGTAATAGTTTAACCTTCACTGGACTCCTTCAATTGCTATAGTACATAGTCACCTAAACTTTGGTCATTCAACTACCAATACTACAATTTTAATCATAACAATGAATCTCACCTACCATATTATTTACTTAGTATTTTTATATCCCTCATAACTCCTGCATTATTTACTTTTCTATTTAAATTACCTTTAAAATGTATTTCAAAGGGAAACTTGGTATCATTATCACAAATGAAAAAAAAGTGTCACTTTTCAAAGATAAAATGTAACCAGAAAAATAAAAATTAACTTAAAGCCAAACAATGTTAATTCCAGCTAGGTGCAGCTGGAAGACAAAGCCCCAGTGCAAACCCTATTCCCTCTTTGTCAAAAAGAGAGAGTAGCAAGTTTAGGGAGTTGTTAATGAGAAAACACCAAACTGAGACTTTTCCTTTCACATAGTCAAGAAGATAATGCAGAAGACTGAAAGAGCAATGAAAAGGGCATAAATTTCCACCACATGACTCAATACTCTTGAAGGCCATCACATCCCTGCCACGTAAATCATCCCGTGTAAGGTGCTGCTCATCTCCCTCAGAGGCAATACTGCTGTAGGCTACTGCACATTTAAAGAATAAATAATTAACTATAAAGAGAATTATTGATAACCTCTGTGATTTATAAAATTTCATTTAGGATTGTGAGATGTGGACAATACTAATCATATTTATACATCTTATGAATCTTACCGGAATATTATTTCCCAAACTAAAAACTGCTTACACAAATAGCTTGTACATTGATTAAAATATATTCAACATTTACTATCCATTTTAGGTTATTCACTTAACCTCTAATTTAAATTCTGTTTCTATAATATATCTTATTCTTGTCTGTAATGGGCATATTTTCTGGACTAAATGTAATAATGTGATAATATCTCACTTTAAGGATTTCCCAAAAGATAGAAGCATACTACAACTCTGGCATTTCTGATTAAATGGGAACTGCTCTATATTTACTATTTTGTCCGTTTTCTGAGAGCTCACAATAACTCTTTATTATAAAATAAAGTCTGAAGTAGGAGATTTTTATTCTGTTCAGGATATATTCTTGTGTCCTCATAGCAGCGGTCAGCATTTACATTTTATATGTATGCTACATAGCTCTCTTGGCTGCTCTGGACATGGCTAACTTCCTTGCATATCTCACAGACTTCTTGGAAATCGGCTTTAAAGTATTGTTACTTTTGGTAAGGAATAAGAGGCACAAGGGTGGCTATTTGTTCTCAGTATTGTTTAACCTAAAAACGAAAGCTCTTATTTCTTTTGATGTGGGAAGCAGTGGTGGGGAATAAGCCAGATCTAAAAATAAACTGGGTTTTCTTTCTTACTTATATGTAATTACAGCCCCTTTGTAACTACCTATTACCACCTCAATAGTTATAGGAGGAATAAATAATATGTATTTTTTAATGTGGCAGAACCAAGAAAGTAGTAGTCAGGGCTACATCTCATTTATCAGCTTGGTGACTAAAGGGCTCGCTCCGGAGGCTCCAGACATCTAGGGACCCAGAGATAAAACAGAGCAGTTGGCTGTGTTTTCACTAATGAATCCAGGGCTTGAAAGATATCAGGCAATTTTAAAGAAAAGCAGCAAGGACAAGAGACATTAGACAAGGCCAGTAGGGTAATGAAGGGCAAGGCCAGTTACTGAGAGAGAAAATTACTTCATTTTCTATGATAATGCTTCCGCGTGCTGTGCAGGTCTCTTCTCACGCTTTGTTAGTATGACTGTATAGACATACAGCATCAGAATGCTACTCACAGTGTAGAAGGAAAGAGCCTTGGAACATTCCACAGAGGGGCAGAGGGCTTGGGTCTGTTATTTTGAAAGGGGGAGGCTAAGAACAATGGTAGCAGAAGGGGGTTAGGCTGCAAGGTGAGGAAGGGTGTTTCGACAGAATGTGAGGGACGCACAGGATTAAATCAAGACGAAAGACATAGCAAGGAAAAGAAAGAAAAACGCAGCAAACATACTCTGGAAATGGAGAATTGTTTGGAGGATGAAGTGGACAAAGAATGGGACCAGCTCACTGGCAGTCAGCATATCTGCAGAGGAGAGCCATGGGCATGCCTTGCTCACTGGCCTTTTTACCAGTGGCCATAATAAAATGGGCAATGGGCACTTGACTCCTCAGCGAGCTGGTCAGTGGACACATTTTCTGCTTAGTGGGGAAATGTGATGGATTTTAGAAACAATTCCAGAGTATATTTAGCTCCTAAAGCTGGGGCACACAAATGTCACATTCTCATGAGACAATCGACCCAGTAGAAAGAGCACCCATCACAGGCCCTTAGAAAACCCATGAAACTCTTGCATCCCGGGAGATGCTGCATACACGGATGTGACATCATTAAGGCACCGACATCAGGGAATGAAAAGAAGCGAGGGCATCACAGATTGGTTCAAGTTAAGGGACACCATGATGAGTCAGAAAAGGAACAAGACTTTTCCAACGCAGTAACGCCATCACCAAGTCATACCACACAGTGCTTGGCAAAACGAAACAAAAGTTGAAAATAAATCATGAACATTAAACAAAAAACAATTTGGAACAAAATGGAAATTAAAATCATAAAAACTATGATAAAAGGAACATTAAGCTACATCTTTTGTTTAAAATTTCTGCACAACTCATTGGCATTGCCCCATCAAACATACAACCAATGGTAAAAAACAAACTCAAATCTGACAGGGCAAGGCAAGGAGTTACTAGCACAAGAACAGTGATCATGTTAAACACCCATGCAATCACCTCTGCCACCATTGTTTGACAATATGTAGACTGCTTCCAGCTTTGTCAATATAATAAGACCCAAGAGAATGAACAATGCCGAATTTTAAAATGATCTGTCAAAGTGTTAATTGGACTCTTTGAGAACCTCGATTCCTTGGGGGGAGTTAACGATTACAGAAAATTCATGCTACCCCTCTCAGTGAAGTGAAAAGAAAATTACTGCAACCAACAGCTAGATATTTAGTTGGCATATTTAATGCTTTATTGGAAAGGCTGTTTGTTTTATTTTGTTTCAGAAAATCGCAGTGGGCAAAAACAAAGTGATTTCTACTAAGTTTTCTCTTCTTGAGAACACAGGACTAGCACATCTGAGGTCAGGAGCCACACATAACGAATAATGGCATATGCTAAGGTTTGTAATCTGTCGGGACAGTTTCTCTTCTATCTGGAGCTTTCTCAGGATGGAAAGAGCAGGGAATCCCTCAGACTGAAAGAAGCTGATGAGACAAAACCAGCTTTAAAAAAAAAAAAAAAAAAAGAGTTGGCCGGGAGCAGCAGCTCAAATCTGTAATCCCAGCACTTTGGGAAGCTGAGGCGGGCAGATCACCTGAGATCAGGAGTTTAAGACCAGCCTGGCCAGCATGGCAAAGCCCTGTCACTACTAAAAAAAAAAAATACAAAAATTAGCCAGGCATGGTGGCGGGCACCTCTAATCCCAGCTACTTGGGAAGCTCAGGCAGAGAGAATCTCTTGAACCTGGGGAGCAGAGGTTGCAGTGAGCTGAGATCGTGCCACTGCACTCCAGTGTAGGCAACAGAGTGAGATTCCATCTCAAAAAAACAAAAACAAAAACAAACGAACAAAAAAACAAAGATTTGAGGCAGGGCGTATTACTAAGGGGAAGGGGAGCTCTACAGAAGAAAATAAAATCAGTTAAGAGGACATGCTCAAGAACAAGACAAAAGGGGCTCCATCTTTACATTTTGACTTGGCAAATAGAGTAAGCAGAGCGCCCAGCACTCTCAGGAGATGAGAAGCAAAAAAGGAGATGAAAATGTAGCCTGAGAGTCTGACCACAAAGCATTGTCTAAAAGTGAAGATGGAGATATGTATGCAGAACCCTCTGGGGGAGGGCGCGATAGCGACTATCTTCCAAGGGTCACGGTGGCTGCTCTGCCCTCGAAACTCAAACTCCCGCTTGGATGAAACTCTTGAAAACATATAGAAGTAAACAATTCTGAATGGGGGGAACCAGCTCAGCAACATAACTGGGCTTTTCAGTCTCTGATTTACAAGACTGTTTTTTGGACAAGTAAAGGCCTCTTTGGTTGCAGCTGCAACTAAAGTAGGATGTGTTACCAGAAGCAGCAAATGGCAAGAAAAGAGATGACATTTCCTGTCTGCAGCTAAGCAAAGAAAGCAAAGGAGAATTTAGGACAGTTCACAGTAGAGTCCCTTTCATTTAGTGTGGCTTCCTTTCCGTTTTAAATGCATAGCAATTCTGCTTGATTAAATAACATATTTTTGTCTTAGCTACTGTCCTCTAAGAGCAATTGCAGTACGTCTGAGGACCATGGCTCTATTCAAATTCAGCACCATGCAAGAGTGAGAGATGCTACCAGCCAGAAAAGACTTTGCCCTGCTATTTCTCAATTCACTGATTAACAGGGCCTTTACTTCAATTGCATTCACTTGCCAAAGCCCGAACCGCATTCCATCACATTATGGTGGGAAAAGAGGGTCCAAAAATCTCAGAATGAGACTAAGAGGAATGGCAAGGGATGTCAGAAGCCAGCATCTGCTTTGGGCCAAGCCACATCTTTTTTGGGTAGAGGAAGCTCAGAGGATATATTATTTGTTTTGTGTGGTTTTCCTTGGTCAGAGAATAATTTAGGATCAAGCTTCACATAGAGGATGGGGTTGCAGTCTTTTTCGAGAAACTTTCAATCATAGCGCATTGGAGGTTCCTTAAATGCTGCTAAAATTCAGCTGGAAGCAGTTACACAGTCCTCCCCACTTTTCCCTCCCTCTCCCCCGAGAGGAAGAGGCATTTCCAAGGCCTTACCCTTCTTGTCTTGGTGATTATGGGAAGACACTGCCCCCAAAGGGTCTGTGCTGTCAGGTGAGTCAAGCAGATGCTTCCAGTCCAGCATTCCTCCCCTAGACTCATACCCCTCTTGAGCCGTCGAATCTGATGTGGTTGTGCTGGGCAAGAGGGAACTGGAGTGCCCTGTTTTCATCACAAATACAGTTAGGAAAACAACATCGGAGAGACCCACATTCCCTTTGCTCAGAGGCCTGGAGGTGGGACACCCAAGCTGGCTGTAAGACTGAGAGGAGACCGCCCTAGAAACGACACGG
Source organism: Mandrillus leucophaeus (assembly GCF_000951045.1). Lineage (NCBI taxonomy): Eukaryota > Metazoa > Chordata > Mammalia > Primates > Cercopithecidae > Mandrillus > Mandrillus leucophaeus. Next base: position 5,144,395 of record NW_012101266.1, on the reverse strand, counting down.
TTTAGTGGTGGTGGTGGTGTGGGGTGTGTTCAGCAGAAAGCCCTTGAACTTGTAGTTAGAAAATGAAGGGTCAGATCCTATCTCTGACACTTGCTGGGTGGGCCTTGGGGAATCACTTAACCTCTTCCTGTGCACCCAGTGGGGATAAAGACACCTCTCAGTGTTGGGAGGATAGGGACATAATGGTGAAAGCATCTTGCATAGTGTCTGACACATAGTAGGTGCTCAAGAAAGGCCAGTGTCCTTCTCTGATATTTTCGTGGCAGGACTAAACACAGAAAGTGGCCACTCCAGGAATCCTGTTTGTGACTGATGGGGCAGGTTTCTGGTAGTGGGTAAGTCTTGTCCCTGTCACAAGTAACTCAGTGACTCTGCACCCTTCCTATGGAGGTTCTACAGTGTGCCTGGTCTTCAGGTTCAGCTCAACTTCACAGGCATTCCTCTTTCTGAGAGTAGTTATTGCTTTGCAAAGGGATCTATTCCCATTCAACTGCTACACACTATTATGGCTGTCCCTTTTGTGTCTTATTTCAATAAAAATAGTTTCCGTTTTTGAGGCTGCATTGACTAAAATGATTCAAATTAGAAAAGGATAGTTTTCTGAGGTTCAGATAAGCTACCATAGGATAATACGAGAAGAATGGCTGGGTTGAGAGTTACAGCAGAAACTCTAGCCATTTCCTGTGAATTCGTTCGTAAGCTCTCCCTCCATCATTCCACAAGGTTAAATACAGATTGTATCAGGTGCTTTGATCCAAGCTGACACAATGATTTAAAGAAGCTCTACTACCTGTTCTCTCTGGCAGAAATAAAATATGACCTCCTTGTGATTTTCAACTGGAGTTTTTGGCTTACATAGAGCAACCTCTTGAACAATTTTTAAAAGATATAAGGGCAACTACTGTGCATGTATAATCGGTGCCTTTGGTGGAAAGTAGGGCAGACTCACAACAACTCCAAAAGCTCCAGCCTTGAAGTATGATCACCATGCACATGATAAATAAAATACTGGCCTCTAGAAAGACAGATTATAAGAATAAGCACAGTGCATTCTTCTTTTTTTTTTTCACAATTATTATTGGAAGTTGGATTTCCTCCCCCCCGGAGACTGTAATATTGCAAATTACAGACAAAACATATATAACAAAGATAGCTTTTTATCTTCTTAAAACTTTGCGTAGCAGGAAAAAGGAAGCCAAGTGGCTCGTCCATGCCATAGTGACTTCTACAGAGCCACCACACTTAAATCCTGCCGCAAAGCTTTGGTAACATTGAAGAGGTCCCTTTCTGTATGGCACTTGTTTGGCTCTCACACAACTTCAAACATTCAATTCGTTGAAAATAGTCTGCATCGTATCCAGCTGCTAAAAGCATGTTCATTTAAAATTAAAGGAATGCTTTATTCTAGACTTTGTGTTTTTACATTTCTGAGTTTCACATCTCATGTCATGATACAGATAAGAGAACAGGGGCAGGAAAATCAGCCTGAGAAATGGAAATATAGAAGTTCCTTTATTTCCTTTCAGCTTACATTGAGGTCTAAAACATAACTTTTTTTTTTCCACTCTTGAATTCAAGACTACTCTAATAGTCTAATATGGTCAGTCTAAGAGAAAATTCAGTGCCCAGTAAGCAAACAATTAGAAATAGCTTGTAGGGAGTTAGAAAGAGAAAGTGAGGAAGAAAAAAAAAATACCTCCCCTCCAAGTAGCAAGATTTCTTTTACCTGAATTGATATGCATTTTGAGCACTTTCAATTTAACTGTGTTCAAGGGGCAATTTTATGGTAATGCCATAAGTATGGTTTAGGGAGAACATTTCTTAATACGGTAATCTAGGGGAAATATATGCCTAAGGGACACATTCTCTGTAGAAAGATTTCCTGGCCCATATGCTGCGAATACACGGAAAACTCATTGGTAATGGAAAGCTATGGCTATGAGAGGATATTAATGTGGACCAGATGGTAGTTAGGTAGGAAAGTGTTTTACACAAATGTGAGAAATCAGTCTCTTCTTCCTATCACTGAAGTGTTAGTCTAATACCCACCACATCTCGATTTTCTATATGTAAATCTAGAGAAACCATGCATCTGATTTACTCGAAAGAAAAAACTGAGCATCATGAGGTTTGTAATCTTTTAAACTTATGCTTGAGGATACGAAACACGTGCCAGTGGTGAATTAAACAGTCAGAGAAAGCAATACATGATTCTCAAAAATTTTAGAACCACCCTATAAAAGCACCATTAAGCAGTAGTCCTCAGTCTGAATTCAAAGATGTGTTATTACCTCTCCACGCTTAAAAAAATATTACAAGGAAACCACTTATATTCCTTCTTTCTAGTCTGATTTTTAAGGTTGTATTATTTTTGTGCATTCCCTAAGAGACTTTGCAACCAAAATCATCCTACAAAAATAGGCAAACATTTGTGGATGTGATATCATATGTCAATAGATTTGGAATCTATATTTTTGTTTTGTCAGTCCAATAAGAAAGGTCACATTTTAATCAATTGAGGTTATACTTTATCATTCTCATAAAATACAAATAAATAGGTATATTTTGAAAGTTAACTTTAATGCATCATGTTGTTTCTCTATATCTACAAGTCATTGTAATTCCAGAGGTTAGACCCTCTTCATACTACTCTAACCTATTAACAATGTTTGTAGACAATTAGACAAAAAACAGAGACATTAAATCAATACAAGAGAGGAAGAGAGAAGGAAAATAATCAGGGCCCAATTCACTAAAAGGGGTTCTTGCATATGTAACTGGTGTGGCACAGAGCTTTTGACAAGCAGAAAGTCTGCATCATTTATTGAAATGATCCCTTTTCCTAGGTTGGGCAGTTCTGGTTTTGTAGTTGGCTCTGTGAGCCTACACTCAGCCACAGAGTGCAGGACATGCAGAGGACACAGCTAGAAACAGTGTGGGTGCACTTTTTACTTTGGAGTTGGCTTCCTTGTCTATATCCATGCTCATAAAAATAGCAATTTATTTCTTCTTTTGGTGCTACAAATATAGCGCCCAGTACAGTGCCTAGGACACAGTAGCCACTCAACAAGTTTTTGCTGAATGAATTAGTGAAATCTATTCTGGGTTTATTAATTCCAAAATTAACATCCCTTACAATGGTTTATTTTTAAAAGTTGCCAACATTTTTGTAAGTACTGTCTGAACCAGTCCTCATTTTGATGGTCAATTAATCATTGAACTGCTTCACACTGAATAGATTTAGCCTGAAATGGATAGGATCATTAGCTGAAAGGAAAGTTCCAGCTCTTCTTTAGTTGCCTCCCCCCAAGACCTGAAAATGAATGAGCATCATCCCTTAAAGTGTTAATACGGAAGCATTAATAAGTACCTTTCCTTTTGTAAAGGAAATAAGAGAGAACATAGCTTGGGAGTGATTTTTGTTCATAAGAGTATCCCATAGTTTAATTATTCTGTCTATTTAAGAAATTACCTGGGAGTTAAAATTGGTCTTAGTATGACTGATGAATGCTGGGCAGGTTGCTGGTTCAATTTGTTTCAAGATCTTAATTTCTCAATATCTGATAAAGACTATTCAATTACAGGAAATGATCGCAAAGTATCATGTTGGAAAAGAGCAGATACAAAGTGCGTTTTTTTTCTCAAGGCAGTCTAAGCTAGACGACATTTGCCTCCTGAGCAATTTTTCTTCTAGTCTTTGGTGTTCAATATTCTGGTTTCAGTCATAGATGAGGGAACATTAAAGGTGGATGAATTCTGTGGGCTCATCTACTCCACACTGCCTTACTTCACAAAGGGGCCAGTCAGGAGAAAGCAGGCAATGTTTTCCATACCTAAACAGTTCCAGGGTATAAGCCAGTCTTTAAGATATTCAAAAAGCCTTTTTATGTATGCTAATTTGACACAGGGAGTGAGAGTTTACAAGGAGCTATTAAACACATTTGTAGCCATCATGAACTATTTTTTTGGATCATAAATCAGCATTGCTTTCTTTTCCTTCCCCTTTGTATCTTTTCTTTTCCCTTTTTTAAAATTTATTTTTCTCCTTCCCTTATTTACCTACTTCTGTACCTAAAGACTGTCCTGGATCTGTTGCTTGATTATTTATCTTAAACACACAAACTATAAAATGGCTGTGTATACATGAAACCCGCAGCTTCCATTATAATGCAGAGGCTTAAATCTGCCATCACACAGATGCTTTTCATACCATATTTTTTTTAAAAAAACACATGGATAGTTTACCCTAATAAATATTTGGGGGTACCTTGAGAAATGTAAGTGGAACAGCTACATTTCAACTTCTTACATAAAGAGTTCAGAATATTCTGTTTATGGGCTTAGTAGCTTTGTTTAATATAGTGATTGTGTATTTCAGACCAAGAACAATGAGATAAATCCTGTTTGCACATCATTTCCACTGCGTCACTCTTCCTTGTCTACATTCTGAAGAAATCGCACTGAAAACATGTCTAAATATTCATACTCTTTTTGAACTTAAATTTCAAGGGTCAATTTCATACTATATTGGAAAGTTTTGTCTAATAGGAGCCTAACCTGTGTGTCCTGCATAGATTTTCGCTAGCAGAGGGTACTGTCTTGAGTGCCAGCATTTTGGGGGATGGTGCGCTGTATCAGCTGAAGAGCTATAGTCTATTAGTTATCAGCACTATTCCTTTGTCTTGGATATACTTATGTTCGAAAGCAATTTCTTCTCCCTCAAGAACTCATTAAATGTATTCACCAAATTTCCTAAGGTTGGCATATTTCATGTTATCTGGATTAAAAATTTAGGACTCAGTCTCCCACATCAATTGTCTCACATAGGCAGAGTGATTTTTGAAGGATGGTGAAATTAATAAATAATTTTAGTGAATTGGGGCCCTTAAGTAACAAAGAATCTGGTCCATGATGTTTAGGAATGAAAACTATAAACTACTGCCAGATGAATGACTTAACAAATTGAAAAAAAAAAAAAATCTGTAAACTGACCATACACTGTGTTGTAAGACATTTCATGATCTGGTAGAGGAGTTGAAATGTCTATAAAAAAATAATGAGGATAAAAAATTAATTAAAAAGAAACTTAAGATTTGAACATACTCAAGGGGATTAATGAAATAGAAATTCTCAGATAGGTTTCCACCAGTATGAAATTATGAGAGTAATATCTTCCTTACCATTCAGTGCCACAAAGGAATCTGAAAGACAGAAGGGAGGAGAAGGTTACTTAATGTTTTACACTCTGCTTAGTGCGACTTACATAAGTGGGAATGAGCTAACACAGAACTATGCCGACGTACGTATGGTCCCCGATACTAAGTAAGTGCTTTTTAATTCCTGCGTGTAATGTAAAATGCTTTATACTCAGTCCAATTTCACACCTCCATATCTCTTCCACCAAGTGAATTTCCTCCAAGTCCCTCCCTTTGCCAAGAGGCAGAGAAAATGCAAGAGTTGGCAAACGAAATGGTAACCGCAATTATAGGTGACTTCGAGAGTTTAAACCCTTCTTTATACAGAGGGACATGCATGTGCATAAGTGATACCTGGATCACACTTACAAAGAAAACATTTTTTTTTTACATTCTCTTTTTACTTCATCCTCACAACCACGCTGTGAGAAACTGTCCAGTGTTACAGTGTTCTGAAATCATCAGGAGTTTTAGTTTGGAAGTTAAAAAACAAACCCTTACACATATTAGGCAATATATCTGGGTGTGTGCTGTGTGTTGGGGTCAGATCTCTGGTTCACTCAGCCTCTAACACTGGCTGCTGTGATTTCCTCATTTCCCTTTAACATCCTGTTAATTTTGTACCAGTTATGATGACTGCACCAGTTAGAGAAATCCTCCCTGAATACCTGTGTGGGGATAGGACTGTCTAATAGAGGTAGTTCATGCTCCAGCAGGAACATGGGGAGAGGAGAAGCCATGAGGAAAGGCAGGGAGGCAGAGGGGCAGCCTGACTCCTGCCCTGAGCAAGCACCCTATGTGCCTCAGCAAGAGTGAGGTTAAAGGTCAAGGACACACTACAAAGCACGAAGGCAGATCCAGGGGCTTGACCACTAAGATTACTCTGGAAATAAACTGTAAATCACGGGGTTGGGACCTGAGAGCTTCTCCTATGCTACATACAGAGGTTTCCTTAGGTTCTTCTGCCTGAGAACGCAGATAAGGGTGTGAGCCTACTGGGACAGTGGGCATTTTATAGACAAAGTAACAACCATCTTTACATGTTTCACGTATTTTCTGATTTGATCCAAATCTACACCCCTATTTTTCTACAGACACCACTATCACAAGTAATATAAATATGATGAAAATGGTTCATTAACATCAGTTAACTAAGCTGTTAATAAAACACACACACACACACACACACACGCACACACACACACACATCTTAAAACCTGTTTCCTTGCAAATAAAGCTATAATGCACCAAGATGATTAAGGTCAACTGATCAAACATCAAACTATTTCCCTGATACAGATGAATGCACACACGTAACATACATCTTTAGGTGATGACACTTCTCCTATGCTTATTTATTAACTCATCAATTTTGTGTGAAAAGACATAATAAGTTAGAATTTTTTGCCAATATATAATATTTGTAAATGAAAAAATGTATATGGCAAAGATTTGGAGATAAGGCTGCCTTTAGCCCTCTTTATTTGATTATAACTAATCTCTAAAAAAGGTAAGGTAGAAAGTTGAATGACACGTTAGAGTCTGAAATTTCAGTACTCATGACTGAAAGATTAGAATTATATCCATGATTTTCATTATATTATCAAATATCAGGATAATATAACTTCATTCCCTTGGGAGCTATTATTTGCTGCCATTTTGAATGCAAGCTTCTTAAAATTCAGCATATGTAACATTTGAAACAGCACAAACTAAACATATTTTCCAAGAGTATGGTATTATTCTTTAAATTAGCATTAATAAAGCATTTTCAGGAGAATATTGATATTAATCAGGTCACATGACAACTGGGCAGAAATTTGAGCCAGAGCCTTTATATAAAGTTCTAACTAAAATGTTACCAGTTAATAATGAACGCTGAGATTTACATAGTAGGCCAATTCCTATAAAAAGGTTATTTTTAATTGCCTTGTACTTGTGGGTTATTTCTGAAATTTTTTTCGTATCATATATGGTAACAGACACAAATCTAATTTAAAAACATAATTACTTTTGTTAGTCGATATGTTCAAGAATAAAACAGGCCCACTCAATTAAAAAACTAGAGTACAATGATCAATCTTTTTATTATTCGGCTAAAAATGACAGTATAAAAGCACGTTTTTAAAAACAGCAAAACTGTCATTTTGTAATGGAAATGCTGATTTAACTTACTGCTTTGCTACAATTAATATCCTCTAGAGTGAATTTGTTCCCCTGCATTAGAATTAATGAAATAGGTGCCAGCATTTATAGTGACAACATTGACAACACTGGCTTTAGAACACAGTGCTTTCTTTACTTGATATTTAGAAGATGATTTCTGTCATTTATGCATGCTTTAATGTCTGCTACACTCAGATCCACATGTGAGCTGATGTATCTAGGCCGTTCACTGAAAGCATCTTTGCCCAAAGATAAAAATGGATAAAAGACTGTACTTACTGTGACAGTCCCCCAGACCATCTGTATTGCCACGCTCTATGTCCTGCTCAAAAGTCAGTCTTTTAAAAAAGGAAGGGAAAGAGAGACAGAAACGAATACAATAACGTGAGTCTTCAGAAATGAGTCTTAAGTTTCACTAAAGACAGTAACACAGTTTGATGAGTGGCAGGTGCAAAAAAGAAATAGTTAACAGCTTGAATATTTATCTCTGAAGTTTATATCTCTGAAGTTATAGAAAGTCTTAGGTGACTCTCCAAAGAGAAGCCATGGTTTAAGCAGTGAATTCAGATATTATTCAGGGAGATAATAAGCTTGCAGATTATTTATATCCTTCTTTACTCTAATTCTCTGAGCATTTCTTAAACATTTAAGAAGTTTAGATGTTAAAATACACTCTTCATAGAAACAATATAGAAGTCTATAAATTAAAAAGAAAAGTCTTTTTCTCTCTACTCTTTCACTCCTACCCTTGCCTTCCTAGGCAAGGTTTTTTTGCCTAGACATTTATCTAGCCAAAAGTGTTCAAAGGTCCAAGTGGCTAGAGAGGGGACAGGAGCCGGTGGTGCATTTTGTGGAGACCACTTGGCTATTTGTTTACCCCCAGCCCTGCCCCAGTCCTTGGGAGTATTACTGTCATTCTCTTTGACAGGCTCATGTTTCTTCCAAGTCTACTAGGTCACCACTGGGCTGTACAAGTGACGACATTAAGAAAACCAATTTTAATAAAAGCTATTTTGATTTTTAAAATAAGCACACCAGAGTCACCTTCCTTTGGGGGCACTTTGTACATATTCCCATAATATAATTGAAACTCTTATTTTGCAACTGCTTTCAGAGCTTATTTACGAGCCATATAGGAAATATAGGAAAACTATTTTGAAAGTCACAGCTTGATCTCATAATCCACCATGTTTTGTTTCTAATCTTTTTTGCCACATTAAAAATCAAATCCCTCAAAAGATGAAGATTTCTAGTGGTAATGACAGCCAATACTCATGATGCCCTGGAGCCCACTCTCTAAAGGGCGTGCCCCATGTTTTGAGCAATACCAGCATCATTGAAATATGAATGCAAACCTTAAGCAAACCATTTTGGAGTTCTTATATTGACTTAAAAATAATTTTTAAAATATCAGTCTTATAGCCTTTGGTCACATGTTGAACACAGAAAGGACAAAGGTCATTTCATAGCTCCCCTCACCATGCTTGGTGAACCTTTGTCCTCCACCTTGAGGGGTCCAATGAAAAGGTACAAACCTCTAATATTACAGCATGTCAATAATGCTACTTGCAAAGCTGTTCTAATAATACACAGTGACTCAGACTTTTGCATTAGTCAAATTTCCAGGTCAGATTTTATAGGTATCATCAGCTCTGTTTATGAGAATACTTGTCCTCAAATTATGCAGGTGGTGGTCATCAGATATGCCCTTGGTCTGTTTGTTTAGCTATTCTGAAATAGGAAAGGAGGCACAGAGTGATGTAAAGATGGTTCTGTTTCCCCTTTGGATCTGGGGAGGTTGCAGAAATGGCTGTGTTGAAGGAAGATGTGTGCTGTCTAACCTCCTAAATTGCTTGCCACAACCCATCAAAGATAAACATTGAATACTTTTGCAAATGTATTTTGGATTTCACATCCACTGAAGTAAAAGCATAAAAAGAAACCTCTTAGTCAATGTCATCTAAGCATTTAAAGCCAGGGTAACAATTTTAAACACCCAAATCACAGGCATGGTGGACTGGCCTCATCTAGCTGATCTGTTGGAGAACTGCCAAGAATTGATTGACTGCCTAAAGAGTAACAGGGTCAACCGCTCTTCAGCGCAGGAAAAGGTTTATTGGATGTATACACCATGCTTGCAGTACAATTGCATTGCTTAACAAATGTTCTGCAATTTCTTCTCAGCCCTGCACAGTCAATTACAAGAGCCAGTTTTGCTATGGCTGAACAAAGCACTCACTAATCTAATTGGTATCCTATTGCTCCTTTTCTCTGCTTTTCTCCCACCATGATGATCAAGGCAGGCACCTTCTTGTCTCTCTCTCTAGGGAATACATTGAAGCCCACTGTGTTTCCATTCTGTGTTTTTAATCAGTCTGAGGATGATTAATCAATTGGAAATCTGCCACATGTGATGTGGTGAGGCTCCATGAAATGGGAAAGGGAAGGAGAAAGGCTGACAGTCCCGTTGCTGGTGTTTGTGCACGGAAAGCTGTGTGGTGGAGTGTGACAGCAGAGCAAATCTTACATCTAGAATACACCTTGGCTGGAAGCCCCTGTACCCTCTCCCACTCCTCAGGCTCCTTACCTGCTATTGGGTGATAAATGGGTACAGGCACCACCTTCCTTTATCCACCCACAATACGGGTCTCTGGAGGCAATACAGGTTCTGCAGGAAGAGGATGACCATGAGCTACCTAGGACTGTTTCCTAGCCACCACGGACTTTCTAATTGTCAGTGAGGCAAAATACATACTTTTTACACTTCCCATGTCGTTCACACCGGCCAAGGGGAACCTTTATCACACAGGTAGAGAATGCAACATACAGAGAGCTGCTTGCTCTGTCCAGCTGCATGCCCATGATCCTTTTGTCTTCGACTCCATCATAGCTGCATCTAATTTCATCAGGCAAGATAATATCATTAATAGACTCTTCTCTTTTTCTCAGCACCACCCTCACATCCCACTTCCCAGCCCACAAGGCAATCTCTTAATCTGATCTAATTGGCAGTGAAACAAACAAATCCTTATGCTCATGCACACATGTAGACACACACATATGTATGTATCTATATAAACACACACACACACATACACTGGCAAGGAGAAAATAATGCTTTTTAGATGTTAAAAAATTTTTACAAACAGCATTAAAAAGTCATCTAAAAATGCATAAAACCTAAGTCGGCCATGATTTTCTCTGAATGAAAGGGACCATAATAGCATAACAAATAATAACTAAGGAAGAACCAAATATTCTACTTACTTTTCAGGGTTGTAAACGCTCATCTCCTCCAGGAAAAGGCTGTCATTTAGAAAACCACTGTTTCCTATCCTGGCCAAAAACTTCAAGATGATTCCCTTCTCTGATCCCAGAAAAACCACAGTGTGATTCTGATACGGCCCAGCAGCCGTGTCCACTGCAATTTTGGTCAGGCGGTATCTAAAATGACAGGACCACATTTTTTATCTCTTTGTTGGTCTATCATTAAAGTGTTCCCTGTTCCACTTCAAACAGCTGTGCCATAGCTTTCTAGTAATAACCTCAAGAAAAATGTATGCATATAAATAATGTTCTCAAGTGGTTCTGGCCCTTTATTTCCATTTGCAGAGCATTAGTATGGCTCCAAAGGGGAGGAAGGAGGTGTGAATGTGTGTGTGTGTGTATGTGTGTGTGTGTTTCTGGGCCAAGTCCCATAATAGATAGCCAAAACCACCTGAAACCACTTAGCAATAATCCCTTCCATGAACGACAAGGAAAGACTAATGTCTCCTATGATGAAGGTAAGAAGTAATAAATTCATTTAACCTTTAATTTAACATTGAAAAGCAATGACTACCATTTCTCCATACTCTTCCTCTGAGGTACAAAGCCTTCATCGACAAAATGTTTGATTGGAAAGCTTTCCAGTTGTATGTAGAGGGGCTGGGAGACTTCTCAAGGATGAGGAGGTAGGGTGCTAATGGCACTGCTAAAAACTGCAGGGACCTGCAAGCCAAACAATATCCATTTAAAGCTACAGGTGAAGGGCATACCTAGGATAAGTCCTACCAGCAATTTGCTTTCTCTGAAATCTCTTGAACATTCGACATTCTATGGGGACCCAGTTGTCCTAAGCACCATAGCTAGAACCAGAAAACAGACCCTCCTGCAAGTTATATACCATGGTTTCCATTTTATGTGCCAGAGCTATTACAGTGCTTTACTATATTTTAATAAAGTCAGAGTATAAAAATAGTGGTAAAGTTAATTAACATTTTGTTTGATGACTACCACAGTGGGATGGTACTTGGGAAAGCCTGTTGAACTGTTTGGAAATAAGCTCTGAATAAATACTAGGAAGAGTTTTTTTAATGCAATCACAGATCTCTAATTGGCTGTCCCTTCGCTGTTGGCCACCAGTTCAGAAAAAGAATACTAAACCATGAATCCTTCACACTGGCGAATGTGGTGTCTGTGCTCTGTGTGACAGTGAACAATCCATGAGCCATGCTCAGGTGGAATCTGCTGCGAGTTTTGTAATCATTTCCAACCAATCAGGTATCCACATCCATTCACTGGTTCTCCTTCACTGCTGCTCTATTTTTGCACAGATTGGATCAATGGGCTAATCCAGAAGGAAAGGTATTTCCTTCCTCTAATTGCTGGCATGTGTCCAACTAGCCTGAAAATACTGGAACTCTTCTCCCTGGGAATGTGTGTATGGGGGGATAGTGGCATCCAACCAACCGGCCAGCATTCCACAGCTGAATGAATGCCCAGGATAGCAGAAGATGTTTGTGGCATTTCAAAGCATGATCCACCGATCGGTTCTCCGAGCACGAGATGAAGTCAGGAAATTCATCAGGACACGGTTTGCTTGACACCCACCTGACCATTGTTCTCAGGAACCATGGCCTGTTGAAGATGGAGGGCACTGCCTCATCCATGAGTGGGTGCGTCTTGATGAAGTTCAGGGTATCATCAGGAAACTCATTGGAGGTTGCATATCTTTCTAAGGAGGATGAGCCAGCACAGCAACCTGGCCTAAAATGAAACAAAGGGTGAAGAAGGAGGGAGCTCATTTTGTGCCTTATGGCAAATTCTTTGAATGAACTGCTTCTCTAAGCATCTGGAATGGAGAAGAATGTACTGCAGCCTGAGAGGAGGAAGTTAAACAATGCAGAATGCCACCAAGCACAATATGCTGAGATTTCCTCTGAGCCGCCTCCTCATTTCATAGAGGAGCCTCAGCCAGCACAGTTCAGCCTCAGCTGGGGGCAGGCTGGCTTCCTCCCAGAAGCACAAACAAACTTCAGTAAACAGTGATGGAGCTTGAAACAAGTGAGTGAGTGTGGTTTGCACGTATCTCACGGATGGTTTTACTTATCCAAAAAGGCTGCTGGAGATTCCTCATGCATTTACTCTATAGAGGGAGAGAATTAGGTTGACGTTTTCGCAAGTGTAGAAAGCAAAGACTCTCCAAAAGTCAATAGGGTACGTGCCAGCAAGACTCCATGTAATCATGTTTCATTACCTGGGGCTCCCTCAGAGAACATTTGGGTTTTGTTTCTTATTGTTGTTTTTATTTTTGTTTGATTTTGGCAGGTATGAAAAGCCAATTATATCAGATTCTTTCCTGAAAGGTCATTTTCTTGTCATTGAATGATGACCGTAAAAATTTGCTACTACAAGAAATTCTATGGTTTCAGGAGTCAGGGGTCATCCCAGCAAAGTCAGATTAGGGAAACAATGAAGCCCATCTGGTCCAGACACCTGGTTTGCCTGGGTGGTGCAGGAGAGGAGACTGGACCCTCACGACACCAGCATGAACCACTCCTATGCCCACACTGTCCCAAGGCAGCATCCTGGGAGCATCCTGACTGCTGCAAGAGGGACGACGCAGGCATGTGGAAGTATGTGGGCAAACTCACTGCCATTAGTAGAAAATCACTTAAAGTATATGTGCTGGTATTGGTTGAGTGACACCACCTTTACACACCAAGGAGTATTACATAAGAACTTTCTGAAACCCAATCCCTCAGGCTTAACTCCCCATCCTGCTTATCTAGAAGGTAGTTAACAATCCCAGGCAATGATTTAAGACTATCTGTCTGAGGTTGCTGGGGTGTGCTTTTCACACCTAGTTTGCTCTCCATAAGTAACAGAGTATCAACATGCCAGATAATTCAGGTAATGAAGATGGATGAACCACTAAGTTTCTCCTCTGGGTATAATTGATTTATATTACCTAAGTTAGTTCATGTAAGTGTACTTGGCCAGGTACGTTGTGGGGAGGACTGGAGGTTGCGGAAGAGAGTTGAAAAACAAAAAAATTAGTAAGATGTTGGGCTTCCTTCCAGAGGCATACAACTCCGGGGGAGGACAGACACCATGGTTGTTTCTATGGAACCTGGAGTGCAAATGCTGCAATGGAGCTGTGAGTGTGTGCCACAAAGAGAGGCAGGCAAAGGGCTTGGGGGGACTTCCCTCCTGTCCCAGTTAGGATGACTTAGCCTGTTTAGGAAGCGACTACATAGGACAACATAGGTCTCTGGGTTGCCTCTGGACCATAGTATCTCATGAAAGCAATTCTAAGGTATGATCTGGGGAGGAGGACACTGCACTGTATTTGGACCCAAAACAGACCAGAATCTGGCAGACCAGAGACATCTTAATGGTCCACTCTACCCGCTATATTCTTCTCACCCTCGGTCTGGAGTCCTAGACTCAACTCTGATCCAGCTTGGCCACAAAATCCAGAAAACACTATTTACGTTTCCTATTTTATTTGGGTTTGAAGACATGGGTCTCTATAAAATTGAACGGAAGCATAAAGAAGCAGCGGAAATCATTCCCCCTGCTATTGAACTTGTGCAATACCCTTTACCTCTCTGGGCCTCAGTTTTCCCAACTATAAGCCAGTAAGGCCTCAAATGGTTTCCACCATTGTAGTATTACATTGGATAAATAAATATCTGGAGGTTAAAGCAGAAGACTAGAGGAACATTGGTTTGACTATATGAGAAGGTAACTTTGGGTTTTGGTTAATGAGATGAAGGCAATCTGCTTGGCTGGCATGGAAGGCACTAGTGTGCAGTTCACAGGATGTTCATTATCAGAGGTGCAAGCGTTGCCATTTCTAAAGTTTAAAATAGCCATATGAATATTTGCACATACCTGGGCTTAGGAACTCGTTCATCAGGAACTGGTGTCCAGGTGGAATCGGGAGACTTCTGTTCCTTGAATCTCCCAGTAAAAACACTGGCAATGTCAAGCATGTCATAGGCACAGACTGCAGACCCAGGGATGCTACAACATGACATTTCACATCAAGTGTTACTCACGCACTGGTTATGCATGTAGTTTGGAACATACTCCAGAGAAACTTTCCTAGTACAGCAAGTGAAATTTAAAGTTCATACCTTGGACACTATAAATGTAAGGGATCTTAGTACACAAAGAAAATATTTCTCTCAATCAAATTTGCATCAGTTGCCTTAAAGAATGGGCTAGTTGTAGCAAGCTCACAGAGAGGAAAAAAACCCTTCATGTCTACATTGCCTCTTGAACTGCTTTTGTTTATAAAGGAAGAATTGTTGAGCTAGTGATAGAAGTTTCATGAATTCCCTGACACTAATTATCAATGACCTCTCTGAAGTCTCTGGATAGCATTCTGTATCACTAATATTGGTGAAAATTTGAAACAAAAATGCTCTCCCAATGTCCACATATTGCTTCTTTGTATTTGGTTTTTCAAGCCAAGAACTCAGGGTGTGAGAATGTGTTTGTGGGGAAACCCACACACATTTTATGTTAGTCTCTATACATTTAAATTTTTACCTTCCTGATTACTTACATAAGACTGAACAATTTAAGTCTCTAAAATGCCATCACTTTGCAAATAAAGTACTTTATAAAGTGCTAAATAATAAAAATGGCCCTCAGCTCCACCTATAATTATATCCTTGCCTGGCACCCCTTGAAGGACTTAGGCTTCTTTTTTTAATCAGTGATGGGAAGGAATGAATTATTCGTTCATCTGGATACACTGTTTACATTTGGACCCACATTTGTTTTTGACTAGAGTTGTTCTATGATTTTGATCAAATAAATTACAGGCACCAGCTGGCCAAGAGTTTTAATCAGGTTTTGAGATAGTGGGTCATTACACGGCCAGAGCACCCAGGACAGGAGACATGGGCGCCCTGCAGTGGGGGAACATCATCCAGGGCAGGGAGTATCATCCACAGAGAATGATTTTGTCTTGAATTTTGCAAATGTTGAACAGATATAAAAATAACTTCATAAATGATTAGGATAATTTATTCCATCTTTAATTTCATAAGAAAATTATTGAATAATTGCTTAATAATAATCGCTTAAATAAAGCAAGAAATAGGGAGAAGCTTAAACTGCTTATTTAAAATAAGGTGGCAGAATAAATTTTAAATACATATAAATTTATACAGGTGTATATGTTGTTCACAGAATTAAGTGTATAAGACAGTGATAGGGCGGGTGCAGTGGCTCACGCCTATAATCCCAGCACTTTGGGAGGCCGAGGTGGGTAGATAACTTGAGATCAGGAGTTCAAGAGCAGAGTGGCTGACATGGTGAAACCTCATCTTCACTAAAAATACAAAAATTAGCCAGGCCTGGTGGTGGGCGCCTGTAATCCCAGCTACTCAGGAGGCTGAGGCATGAGAATCGCTTGAACCTGGGAGCGGAGGTTGCGGTGAGCCAAGACTGAGCCACTGTACTCCAGCCTGGGCGACAGAGTGAGACTCTGTCTCAAGGAAAAAAAAAAAAAAAGACAGTGGTTCTCATTTGTTTTGGAATTTCAGAACCTTTGCATTATTTATTTAATTTTGTAAGACTCTCGTCACATATTCCTTTTCTGAAAGTAACACAATTACATATAGTATTTGCCTTATGTATTAAGGAAAATAGGATAAATGCTGTTTGAAGTCTTTTATGATGCATCTCATAATAACTAAAAATATCCTAGGGTTTCGTAGTCTTCCCGAGGTTAGAATCAGTTGTAAAATCCTTTTTTTTTTCCTTCCTTACATTCCTCTCTCCTTCCTTCCTTTCATTCCTTTCAATTTTCCATCATTCCTTTCTTCCCATTTTCCATTCATTCAACATATATTTATGGAACCCCTACTTAAGGCAGTAAGTGCTCCACAAACAACATATGGTCTTTCCTTCAGTTGGCTCACAGTTCAGTGTGGAGGCAAGTATAAGAATAATGACAAAAATAAGGAGAATTGCTTGAGTCCAGGAGGTGGAGGTTGCAGTGAGCAGGGATGGCTCATTGCACTCCAGCCTGGGTGACAGAGCGAGACTCCATCTCAGGAAAAAATAGAAAAAAGAATAATAACAAAAATCACAACAACAACAACATCTTTAGGACAATCTGGTAAGAGCAGAGTATAAAAGGAATATGCACAAGGTCACATAGGAGGTGACTAGCTGACATTTGAAGCATCCGCAGGGTTTCAGTGGGCAGATGTTGGTCAGGTGGGCAGATCTTGCAGAAAGCAAAGAGTGAGCAAAGCATGGCACATTCAAGGAGCAGATCTTTGCTCCAATCAGCCCATGGCACAGGCTGCATAGCAGAGGATGGGAGGGGATGAACTAGAGGAGGAAATGGGGTCAGACCCTGTGGGGGATTGCGTGTTATGCCAAAGAGCAAGGGCTTTATCCTCAGGGCAAATAATGGATTTGAAACAATTTGATATGACCAAGTGTGCATGTGTAAAGCATGAAGTAGAGAGGGATGAAACCAGAGAAAGTGAAAACAGAGGGACTATAACTTATACATGACAATGGGTATGCATATTTTTATGTGAATGTTAGATTATCAAACAAATATGATTTCCAAGACTGCATAAGCATGCACTAAGTGGATACTTCTTAGGGGTCTTTTAAGAAAATACTATAAATGGTGTTATCTATAATATTTAAGGGCTTACTACTATATTGTAATCACAAAGCAACCCACACCCTTAAAAAACAAGGCAAAACAAAACAGAAACTAGAAAACTAGAACTGCTCTTAGATTCCACTAGTCCCTGCATTTCCATGTGCCAAGACAGTATACGTTTACCAAATCCTAGAGAGACAGGTTCTGATGTATGAGCAATAGAAGCCTGAATTTTTAAATATCATTGTTATCCGCAAGTCTGAAAATCCCTACAGATGTTTAAAGTTTACTTAAATCTAACTGAATACTTCTTGGTGCAATATGGGTTCATATTTTCGTATTATTTTCAGTGGGGAGCTTGACTCTCATCCGCTGTATAATTGAAGAACATGATTTCATCCTTCATGAAGTTTGGTCTGTTCCGGGCTCTACTCAGTTCTTAAGCATTTCTTTCTAGGTGCTATCCTTTAGTTTTATCATTTGTGTGCCTATCATTTAGGCACTCATCATGTTCTTAAAAGTCTTTGTAAAAAGTTTAATTCAAAGCGAAACAGTGTATTACTAGAGGAAGATACTCAATACAGAACACCCAAAATTCTGCACAGAAATGAGAACACAGCACATGAATTTAGATTTCACGACAATGCACAGTTAGGATCATTTTCACACAATAGTACTAGGATTCTGAAATCTCATTGGTTTAATAGAGAGATGAGTACTAAGGAAAAACACTAATGCTTATCTTCCTTCTGTTCTGTACACATTTTCACTGCTCTAGGAACAATTATTAGTGCATCATTTAGTTGCCCAGAGTCTTAGTTTTAACTAAATACAAAAATAGGAGTGACTAGGCTGACACTCATAATTTGTAGGTACAATGTTTGATGGTTTATACGTTATCACTAGGACCCTCCAGAGTCAGATTCCAGTGCTGTGGTTGGGGTCTGGGTTGTGACCCAACTTACTGAGTGAGCTTGCCCAAGGGTGACTTTGTTGGACAGGATAATAACCAAAGTCCTTTATAACTCACTTGAATCCTAGATTTTACCCTGTAGCATTTGAATACATTTCCAGTGTTTTAACTTCAAAAGGTACTGATCCAGTCATGAGAATATTAAAAGTCAAATACTGCAAATTATTAGATGACCTAGAAGAGACAGGAGGAACATTCTTGAGTTCCAAAGCTGCCTCTTCCATCTACTGACTACTTGGACCAGGTAGTATAATATGTTGAGCTCAGTTTCCTTAAGTGGAAAAAGAGGACAATATTATCTAGTTTCTAGGATTACTAGAAAGATTTACAAATAACACATAAAAAGTGTTTATGTAACAGGCTTATATAAATAGAAGATATTGTTATAATTTATCTAATTACTTCCCCTAAAACCTAACTTAATAGTGCTTATAAACTACTATTAATTTGTTGATGAAAACTAAGTGTTAAGTGCTTTTTAGCTACACACAATTTTCAGTCAGTTGCAAATATTGTTTATTAGAAGAGAACCCCCTGGGAGAAGGAAGCCAGGAAGAATTGATGAGGTCAACACAGCTAGGGCATGATTACCTGTTATAAGGTGTAGAAAAGGTTGCCAGGACAACATCACGCCCATTGATACGAATCACATCTGTAACTGCCTGGAGAATGTTGAAATAAAAATGAGAGTCTCCGGGAACTGAGCAGTTCAGGCGCGCTTTCAGGAACGATGTCCACTGTTTCTCCAGGACTCTTTGAGATCCTCCCATATCATTCTTACAAACCTGAGCTACTCTTGGGAAAACTACCTGCAGAGGGAAAACACATAGGGAAAATGAAATGCATTCGTTTTGCAAGGAGATCTTAGTAGAATTTCCATTCCTTGAAAACAGAAACAAAATAACAAGGTGTTTAATTTAATACTATTTCTAAAATCAGTAGGAAAAAAAAAAAAGAAAAGAAAAGAAAAAAAGAGGAAAACTCAGCATTGGAGCAGCATGTTTTAAAAGATAAGGCTGTGGCATTTAATACAGAGCCATAAATCCTTCAGGGAATCAGCTCCCAGCCACATAAGCTCATTTCCATACAGACTGCTTAGCTTTTTATTTCCTCAAACAAAAGCACACTTTGTAT
Source organism: Mandrillus leucophaeus (assembly GCF_000951045.1). Taxonomy (NCBI): domain Eukaryota; kingdom Metazoa; phylum Chordata; class Mammalia; order Primates; family Cercopithecidae; genus Mandrillus; species Mandrillus leucophaeus. The sequence continues at coordinate 5,125,014 of NW_012101266.1, read as the reverse complement.
GCACCATCTCTGCCATCCTCACTAGCTGCCTCTGGGCCCTGAATCTGTGCAAGCCACCCTGGCATTCTATGTTACCCTTCAACTTAGGGACCTTGATCTAGTCTCTGGTAAAAAGAACTTAAAATGGATATCCCCTAAATGTTGTATTGCTTTTTGCAATAAAGACAAAAATCAAGACTCAATTTGATTAAAGATACCGGACAGTTACGGTCTCTGTGGAGCCACTCAATTAAGAAAAAAAAAAAAAACAAAAAACTGTTGAGTCTACCTGGAAATCACATCTCAAGACACTTGAATCTTGGGCCAGGTGTGGAGGCTCATGCCTGTAATCCCAGCATTTTGGGAGGCTGAAGCAGGTGAATTACTTGAGATCAGGGGTTCAAGACCACCCTGCCAACACAGTGAAACCCTGTCTCTACTAAAAACAAAAAAAAATTAGTGGGGCACGGTGGCGCATGCCTGTAATCCCAGCTACTCAGGAGGCTGAGGCAGGAGAATCACTTGAACCCGGGAGGCGGAGGTTGCAGTGAGCCGAGATTGTACCATTGCAATCCTACCTGGGCAACTGAGCAAGACTCCGTCTCAAAAAGAAAAAAAAGATACTTGAATCTCAGCATGAAACCAACCAAACATAAATTTTCAATAGAAATACTTAAGAAATTTCCTGTGATTTGTTACTGTTCTGAAAAAGCAGATAGGGCTTCCAAGACTGTTACTAGATTTATGGTTCTCATTTCAAGATCATTGATAACAACAACATTTGTCCAAAGGTGTAGGTTTCTGAAAATATTACAAAGTGAGCCAGGGAAAGCATCCCCTCTTACCTTTCCCATGGTGTTATACTCCACTGCTATTTCCCTGAAGAAGAAGTAGATATAATCTCCGTAATCCACAGCTTGAACAAAGTATGGTTCTGTAGACAAATAGGCACTTTAATTGGGAACATGTCATGCAGAGTTAACAGAATTTCAATCAAGTGTAGCCAAAGACATGTTATTAATTAAAAGTGTAGGGCCATTAGACATTTGGTTAACACTAACCATTTCTAATGACTTCACACGTGCAAGCACTGGTGATTTCACAAGGCATTCACACTTACACATTATATCTTTCAGAAGCTTTGCAATCAACAATGAAGAATTATCGAATTTTGCATATCTCTGTAATTTTATTTTCCACAATGGAATGCCCCTATTACAGAGAAGATTTTGTATACATTGCCTCGTCACCCTGACTCATACAGGGCTGTGAATAGCTTTTCTCCTCTTCCCCACCACCTCCAAGCCCCTGTCCCCTTTCATGAATGCATTGTTCAGTTCTTTTCATGCAGGACTCGGAAATGAGAGCTGGAAGCAAGAAAAGATGAATGTAATGTATTCTATTGTTGTGGCATTGGTAGTTTTGTTAATACTCCAGAAACTCAGGGGAAGGAAAAAAGGGAGGTAAATAAATCCGTTGAAGCCAAAGATGCAATTTACATGTTTCTGTCTGTCAGAAGTCATTACTAAAATGAAGCTACAGTCTGGTCCCTCCAGACTCTAGATCTCCCACAAGATATGTATTCCCCTCCCCTCTGACCCTCCTTCTTTTAATTGTTTGTTCACCTTTCAACCATTTTGAATCGTGCTTGACGGTCCGCAGGGTAGGGCTTTCTCCAAGACTCCGGTAAATGACTGCGTCAATGGCAAGGAAGTCAGTCACTGTGGCTGAGTATAGCTTTCCATCTTAGAAGGAAAAGAAAAGAGGTGAACAGGGTGGGAGCAAGTCAGTGGGGGTGGAGGAATAATAAAGACATCCCTTAGATTGCTTTCCAGCATGAGGCAAATGAGATAGGACAACTGGGAAAAATCCAAGAGTCACTGGGAAAACTCTTGGCCCACATTCCTAACCATTTAAAATTGGGATCATGAGAGATGAAACATTTTTCATTTTTAAATTGCACGGCAATTTTTTTTTTTTTTTTAAGCAGCAGTACCAGCAGCAGCTCAGGGAACAGGGTAAATGAAAAATGTTTGCTTCACTTGATTAGCTGGATCTTGACTGAAATCTCAAGGCCAAGGATCCTTGGACACTATTACTGCCACCACGCCATGGTAAACTGGATTAGGTGAGAGCCCAGGGAGAGATGGATGCTGATTGTATCCCCAGAAATTCTGGGCACATGCATAAGTAAAGGAGTCCTCAGTCTGATCAGGTGAGAGGAGTTAAAGAGAGAGGGTTCATAAGCAAAAAAGGGCTGACTAAATTGCTACCGTCCTGGGAGTCACAGCTCCCCTTGACCTCAGGTTTGACAGTTCACTAAATCCTGGCAATCTGGTTTCAATAACAGGTATTTGCTTCGGTATCTCCAAAGTCACAAACTAAAAACATTCTGAAATACAACATGCTAAAGCAAAGAAGAAAGGGGAAGGAGTGATACTGAGTTCAGACAGGTCTTTCCTTAATAATTCATGCTTTGGGGGAGATATGATTGAGGGTAGATCCCAGGCATAAGAGAATAAAGCAGACTGAAGATTAGTCTCTAGACCTTTTGGTTCCTTCCTGGCTTAGCAAACACTCTGCCAACAAATAATCAAAAGGGGTGTTCTAGAATAGCAAAATCTATGTTCATTAAATGGAAACAAGAATTATATTCAAAATAAAAAAAAACTACTTCGGTGATTCACTTTTAGTGGATTACATATATTCATTAGCTGTATGTCAAAGTGACTTATATACAACATAGTACTGTTCAAGCTCTTTTATATGTAGTGTAAACATAATGGTTTATGGTTTTCTTTGTTTTAAAAAAACTCATATCCAAATATACTTAAACAAAGATCTTGATGTCTGTCTTTGGTCTTAAAATAATTAAAATTTGTCCAGGTTCAATTTAGAGATGTCTTAATATCTGCAATATTAACAGCTATATATCAATAAGTTTTGACTATCTTGGGAGATTTAAACTGCAGAGAGCAAACCTTTAAATTGGCCCAAAAATATCTACTAATCTTAACTTTTCTTACGAATTTTGAGCCCCAGGTCATAAAGACATTCTTTATATATTTATGACTACAGAATACATTTTCTATATTCCTATAGCCCCAAGCCATACAGATATACCTGAGTAGTGGGGGAAGGTAGAGGGGAATGTAGGTCATGGTGATGGCTATTCCTTCTAACTACTCCCCAAAACTCTTTTTGTTTTGCATTCTTTTAAAAACTGAGTATCTCACCAGAACATTCACTTGTAGAACAGAATACTTTTCTGCCACTGTTTTTTTTTGTTTTTTTTTTTTTGAGATGGAGTTTCACTCTTGTTGCTCAGGCTGGAGTGTAATGGCAGGCACTGTCTCAGCTCACTGCAACCTCCACCTCCCGGGTTCAAGTGATTCTCCTGCCTCAGCCTCCTGAGTAGCTGGGATTACAGGCATGTGCCACCACACCCAGCTAATTTTGTATTTTTAGTAGAGACAGGCTGGCCTTTTTAGTATTTTTAGTTGGTCAGGCTGGTCTTGAACTCTCAACCTCAGGTGATCTGCACACCTTTGCCTCCCAAAGTGCTGATATTACAGGTGTGAGCCTCTGCGCCCAGCCTCTGTCACTCTTAGTAATATGATACCATTCATTTGCAATGAGGATCTCCTATTAATGAGGGCTGAGATTTTATGAGATTTCAAACACTTAAATGAAAATCTATTTAGATATAACAGTAGGGGTGGGGACAGTCATAGTATTAACTCATGTGACTTGCTCTGTATAGCTCCTAAAAACTTGGTGGCCATAGTAAGTTCTCTGCCTATTCTACCTTTTCTACCTTAGGCTACAATGTCGTCTTTTCAGTTTACATTTAAATTATGTTTTTATTTTATTTTATTGAGACAGGATCTCCTTCTGTCACCCAGGTTGGAGTGCAGTGGTGCAATCACAGCTCACTGCAACTTCAACCTCTTGATCTCCATGCCCACCTAATTTTTTTTTCTTTTTTGTAGAGATGGTGTCTGACTATGTTGCCATCTGGTATTGAACTCCTGGGCTCAAGCGATCTTCCCGTCTTGGCCTCCTACGCTGCTGGGATTACAGGCGTGAGCTACCACTCCTGGACCTACAGTTAAATTTTAATTCTCCCCTGCAGTCCTCATTCTCCAAGGTCCCAACTAATGCAGGTTCCAAGTGTCAGTGAGGGCCTCCAGCAGGAGTCATGCACTTGGGAATATGCCCAAGTACGCTCTCCACTTGCCTTGCTAATACCTTACAAATAGGTCTACAAGACTTTGTGGTCTTGACAGAACTGCTTCTCAGTAATACTGTGCTCTCATTTAGGGGGAGAACCTGAGGAACTTGCCCTTCTTAACTTGACAATCTGTCACTGCAGATTCAGGCCCACAAATGGATGACACTGAGGGAGAGGTTCAGGAAGCCAGGAACCAATCTTGTTTCATAATCAAAGCCCTAGTGTCCCTCATCCAGCTAGTATGTGCCAGTTTTTTAGCTGTTGTGATGGAAATTATAGTTAACTGCTTTATTACAAGCTATAACAATCACTATTATACCAACACTTCTCTTACATCCACCTCCACATACACAGCTGGTAATGAATTCCTAAATAAATTTCTAATTAAAGCACACAATCTCATACACAAAAATCCCACTAAATCTGAAAATGATGGTCTGTTTGCGATTTCTTTATATCTTTCGCAGTGGAAAGAAGGGGTAGTGTTGGGGAGTAGAGGTCAGCCTAAGCAATTAGCACCCTCCCCTCAGCCACCATGGTCTTTCCGTCAGAGATGGGCATGTAACCTAATCAGGTCAATGATATTTGAGAAGATGTTTATTGGAAGCTTGTGGGTATATGGCCTCATTGCTCTGAGAGAGCTTCCAGAGGCTTCCTTTTGTTTCTTTCCCTTTCTTTTCTATATGTGGACAAGAAGACATGTAGCACTAATTGGGGCTGGTAGCCATCCTCTGATTGTGAGAACCGCCAGTCTCATCATGAGGTTGATGCAGAGCATGGGAATAAAAAGCAGCTGCCTCCCGGATGACGCTGTTGAGTTGTTGAATCTAGCCAACCCCAAAGTCCATCCTAGCTTGAACAATAAATGCACATCAGTAGGGGGTTTTAAATTTAAATTTTATTATTATTTTTTACATTGGTGGTTTGAGGTGAGATTTTCTATTATTTGAGCCCAAACATTCCCTAACTGATTCATCACATGTTCAGTGCTATGCTGTTATCCTTTCCTGAAGGCACAAACGCATGGGTAAGTGTGGCACAGACTTCGTTTGAGAAGCAAAAGTACAATTTTCATACCAATTTCAAACGGAAAGGCATTCTTAATTACAGTATTCACCAGAGAATCAAAGCACAACTGTGACTCCGTGAATCCTCTACAGCAGATTCACAGTGACAGGATGAAACACGCAAAAGCAAATGCGACAAGGAGAAATCAGGTCGCTTACCTGCAAACAGTGCAACGTTGGCATGTTTGGCATCATACGGGCATCTGGCCATTCCGCTGAATTCATCCCCAAATGGTTCCAACGTATCCATCTAAGTGAAATAATCGGATATAATTACAAACAACAACCTTTTCTTTTGCCGTAAACCCTCAGAAATAATGTCCAGGATGTGACAGGCCTTTTTAAATCTGTAACCACTTTGAGATGGACCCTGTTGAAGCCACTATATATTTTTTTAAAACTGTAGTTGAGAATCACATAAAATAGCTGTGTTAAAAACATATTTTTAGAGGAAAGATGGTCAAATCAGACATTCTTTCAAGCAGTGTACTCTTCCACCCAGCACATTTTTTAATGAAAGTCTTTTTCAGATATTTTATATCAACCATGAGCTTTCTGTTGAACTCTGACAGACTTTGTGGTCTGTGGGTCTGGCATGTATTCAAAATGATGCCTTAGCACACAGTGATGCAACGGAAATGCCCTTATCCTAAGCTGTGCACGCTCTAATCCTAGCAATGAGGAAACAATAGACAAGGGGTATATGGTTTTCTTTATAATATAACTAATCCTTAAAAAAAAAAAAGTGGCTATAGCTATAGTTGGTCAAAGGCAAGAAGTAGTGAAGTACAAATGTATTGGTTTGTGAGGTTGGAAAGGTCCAGAGACGAAAGTCATAGTGATTTCCTCTTTCCAAGAAGTAAAAACTAACCCTTGAAGCAGTCATCAAATCCGAGACTTCACAGCAGCTCCTGGGAAGTTAAACCACTATCGGGTACAGATAATTATACAAAGACCCAGCCTGATTTTTGCAGAAGTTCAAAAGGTTGAGAGAACAGGAGGAAAAAGGCAGGGAGTGCAGTTTTAGATTTATAGTATGTAGCCTTCAAAGCTCTCCCCCAGATAATCTTGATAATCTAATTTGGAGCTATAACCTTTCTAACACATTCAGCTTACTTGTGTTATAAAAATTAATATAGATCAGTGCATGGTAGAGGGGCAGATACTGAAAATTTGTTACTCTCTTGCTTCATGTCACTCTAATCAACTTGATGCTTGTGTGCTATGATAAGACTTGGGTTTTTCAGTGGAAGGCTGGTCGTTGTTTTCACTTTGAACCTTTGTCCTGATCTGTTGATAAAAAGCACTTAAGAGAGAAGCTGTCATTCTCCCTGCAGCCAAATACATTATGTCCCATATCATCAGCAATGTCACGCTGTGCCCTGAGTCTAAAAATACACTTTTCTGAGCAATGCCAAGGGTTCTTACTACCATTCACAGTGCTAGGCATATTGTTGGGAACTAAGCATGAGCAACATCTCATCTGCGGCTTCTGAGAGGCCTGGCCTCCTGGAGCATGTCTCAGCAGGTGTGGCTAGAACAAGCAAGAGGTGATGGCATTACCATAGGTGTAGAATCGTGGGAAATGGAACATGTACAGGAAGAATAAGCCAGACCATTCATGGCCTGTATATCACTGTGCCAAGAAAACCTGTAATTTGTCATAAAAGATAGCTTTCCAACTAGGGAATTCCTTGGGATTTGTTAGAAGCATTAATCTTAATGAGTCCTAAATAATGACAAACAGGGATGGAATATTAAGTGGTAAATTAAAGTTGAAACCTTACCTGCATGCTGTCACTAGCTAGAGTAAATGTTGGGCTAGACTGGCTACCTCTATTATACACTGATAAAATAATTTTTTAATAAAAATTCTTAAGTATAAAGATCTCGTCTTTCTACTTAAAAACTTGATCTTTTGTTTATAACAGACCTTTATGTACTAATTTTGACTTTTAAAAAATATTGCATTAAAAATCTGACATCTTAATTACTGAATGTTTTGGTGCTCCCTTCTATTTTGTGCCTGAGCCACGTGCCTCACTTGCTCCACCCTAACCCTGGCCCTGTTGGTGCCCATTTCCAAGTGTAAGATGGAAGATGAGTATGAGGGTCAAACAGACTCTCCCTTCACTGTACATGCCAAGAAAAGACAGGGGGTCGTTCTGGTGAGCTTGCTGGTGTGGATTCCAGCCCATCATTGCTTTTCTCATTCTTCCCACTCCTAGGGTTTCACTTTATGATGATGGAACCCAAATCTATATTTCTCCCCACATCTCTCTCTAAACCAAAGCTTACTGATCCATCTTCTTGCTAGATAGCTCTATTCATGTCCCATAGGCAGTGCTGTTCACAGTGCTTGGCATTCTCATAATGTGCAAAATGGAACCTTTACCTTCACACTCCCCCAACCCGCAACCCCAATCTCACAGGTCTTCCTTTATTTCCTGTCTGAATTGGTGGCAGCCCCATCCATCTACTCACCAAGAGATGGCCTAGCAGTCGTTCTTGACTCACCTCTCTCTCTTTATCCAGGATAAAGAGAGATTGATAATAATTGCTTATCAATTATTAAATCCTACCGGTTTTTGTCACTTCAGTATTTCCTGAATCTATTCTCTTCCCTTCATCCCTGGGGCCATCTACATCTCAAGCTTTTTTCTGTTAACACTTGTCACTTCACAGTCACACAATTCAGAACCAAATGAGGTTTCTCAAGCTCGATAGGCCATTTCTTACTCCATGCCTTTGTTCATGTTGTTCCCTGCTAACTGGAATGCTTCTCTTCCTTCATTTGGCTAACTTCTCCTTACCCTTTAAGACAAAGATTAGGCATTACCTCATTCAATGCTTCACAAAAATTAATTAAACACCTGTTTGGGAGGCACTATGTGAGGTTCTGGAGAATCACAGATGTGATCCCTGCCCTTGTAGAGCCTGTGTTTCTTAAGGGCGGTGGTATTTGTGTTCCAGGTGTGAGAACAACAGGTAGGAAAGTTTGAAGACAGGGGGTCATCTTATGAAGCTTTCCCAGACTCCTCACCTCATGCATGGCAGGAACTTTTGTGTTGTGCTTCCATAATCCATTGCATGATGTCACCATGGCAGCAATCCCATGAAATTGTTTTCTTCTCCCTGCCTGGCTTCCCTAAGGGTTGAGGCCTCCTGTCTGTCTTTATAACCTCAGCGACGGGCCACAGTAGAAAACACAGTATGTGTTTCCTTTGAGAAAGGCTGGCAGAAAGATGTACAAGGAAAGCTAATAGTGGTGCAGCCAAGACCTCAGATCGCTGCCACCTCTGCTTCCACGCCTGGCAAGGTCCCTGCTCCTTCATCAGCACCTCTATTATAGCTGCATCAAAACCAGCTAGATTTACTATCTCTTTAAGAGGGCTTTTTTCCCGCTGCTTGCATAAAGCCAAGGTAAGTAAGGCTGTGGTCAAGAAAGCTGAGTGCTCAATGGAATTAAATTCCTGTGTTCTTGCAGGAAAGTCTATAGTTTCAAATGGCATGCTTTTGAGATACCTTTTAGAATAGAAATCACTCACCATATAAGTGTGCTTTTGTGCTCAGAGGTTAGATAGTGGGGTGGGAGGGAGAAAAAATAGAGAAAGGAAATCCACATGGTGTACATGGTAAGTATGTCAGTCTTCTGAACAATAGAGAAAAGGGTCTCACAGAAACTAACTTTGCTAGGCAGGCTCTTTAAAAATGTGTCTATCAATCCTCAACAAACAGGAAGCTTAGAGGCCTGCTCAGGATCACTCATGTGGAGCAATACATTAAGTTGAACAAGTGAGAGGAACTCAGGTGGTGTTGAATTACCCCTCTTAGGTTGCTGCAGGTACAATCACAGTAAATTATGAAATGCCTCCTGGCAGTGTGGTTCTAACCGACAAATAGCATTTACCTTATAGTTTCTGCAGGAAGGGTTGAAGGCATTAGTTCCACAGACAAACAATGCATCATCGTTTTTCTTCAGAAGAACTTTAATAAAGTTGTGGCACTCGTCCTGAAAAATAATTCAAACTGTTTGTATCATGTCCATTCAATACAGAAACTGATTCTTCACTGTATGCCATGGTCAGTAAGGTTAAAATGGAGGTGGCTGAGGACTTCTCCCATTAAAAGTTCAAGTTCCTCCTGATGTTAACGACCACAAGATGATGCCGATATCAACGATTACTCTTTCAACAGTAAAGAAAAACAAGGCATAGAATGGAAGAGTGTGTGTTTATTTTATGTCACAAAAGGAAGGCAAGCTTGGAAATGCCAACCTCCCATCATATTAATTTTAATGCCAGATGCGCCGGTGTTCCCTGATGTACAAAGCTGCTGGCTGAAGTGTGTTTTTATGTTGTCATATGACCAAAGGCAGAAAACCCCGCATGTCTGCGGCAGCCTTTTATGAGCTCTTCCACAGACTCCCTGTGGGCCTTGGACTGCGGAGGTGGGCATCGGAGTGCACTCAGAAGACTCTGTGCAGCCGGCTTTGTGTCCATAATCCTGTGTGCGCCTAAGTAGTTCATGATGCAGGCCTAGCAGCTGTTGTAATGTTTCATCACATTAAAAGCAAACTATTTTTGCAAATTAAAGCCTTCAATAAGTTGATGAAAAAAGCAATTACTGAGGGAAAAGGGAAAAAGAACAATCCATTCTACATCACGGTCTATGGCTGGATATAACAGTCAAAAACTTAACCCAAAGTGGCAGCTGCAGGAGAAATGAAAATTGCTTACCTTATGTTTTCCCTTCATTCTGCAAGTGTCTACATCGGCCTGTCTAGATTTCCATGTCAGTTTCTGCAGGGATCAAGAAAGAAATCAATTAGAGCCCAGAGGTTGTTGCATTTGATTTTAGAAGTAAGAGTTCCCTTGGGGAGACTAAAGCCTGAACATATATTTATTGAAAGCTTTCTGCACCCTTTCTCCATGATTAATTCACCATAACAACAAAAGATTCCAGATGAAAACGTTCCATTTTGAACTCCTATCTATTCATTAAACCACAAAATGATCTTCTTCTGTTTGAGATAAAGATGAAGGAGAAAGGAAAGAAGATTAAACAACGGTGTGGAAATTCCACATAAGCTATCCAAATTAATTTGCCAAATTATGCTCATTTTGATAAAATATGTGTCCTTGCCCTTTCCTTTCAGTTTTATAAAAATCAATTTTTATAAAGAAGGCTTTTTTCTTAAAATATGGAAGTCATTTTCTTAAACATAAAGAGGACATTCACTCTGGGTGGACAAAGATTTAATTCAGGTTATAGTCCTTCCCATAGATTAATGGACTGAAGGGATCTTCTACTCCTATGGCACAGGTTTTATTAACTAAAATATCCCCATGTGGAGTTATGAGGAAAGCTTAGCTTATACTTTATGTCTGTCTGAAACGGGTAACGATCAAGTTCCTGAACCACAACAGTCAAATCAAACTTAATACTGCAAGACATGGAAATTAACATTGAAACCTTTGTAGAACACATTTGTGGAACAAAATTTTACTTTTGGAAACTGATATTTTCCTGGACAAATGAGGCAATATTTTAATAAAAGAAATGTAGAAATTACCTAAAACTTCAAAATGTATATGTACACATACATTTGATGAATAAAATATGAAGTACATAACTGTTTCTGAACATGTATTAAATCCTAACCTATTCCCCAATTAGGATTTCACAAAATGCATGTTGGCATCTCTAAATTATGATTAGCTACATCATCTTAATGCACTTAGAATACATATTCTGTTCAAGAACTATCCAAAGGTCCTTCATTTTACAAATATGGTTTTAAAACAACTTACTTTGCTACAATAAATTTCTTCCGTGTGTGATGTGTCTATATCGACAGTATAAATATGGTCCCTATAGGCAAAGAAAAATTAATACAAGGTCAAATCAAACACAGAGTCAAAACAGTTCATTTTCTGCTTAATGAGTTATGTCTTATCAGGGCAGATAAGCCCATATCCATGTTCTTAAAAAAACATGATATCCACATGCAAGAAGAAAAGAGCGCAGCTTTCAAGTGATGTCTCCGGATCCCATTTAGCACCTTCTGAAAAATCATGGCATTGTGCTCCAAGCGACACCTTTTATGAAAACTTTCCTGTATTAACTCTTCTCTCTGACACTAGATCTATAACATCTGCATATATGTAGCTCAGAAGGGAGGGCTCTGAAAGTTAAATTGGCCCCAAATCTAGAAAACAGATGGGTTCGTGTGCCCTTTCATTATCTTCAAATACACGTACCAAATACTTGGAATTCAACATGCCACATTTGTTCATCAAGAGGGCTAACAAAAAAATGATCTCCATCTCCATCTTTCTTTTGAAAATATATTTCCATCTTAACTTTGATTATTTGGTCAACAGGATGGATGACGATAAAGGTAAAATTATTTCCAAAAGCCACTCTTTTCCTCATAATGACGGTCAATTAAAGTCTAAAATGTACTTAAGCTAAAGTTTACATTTCTTGCTTCTGTTCACCTTCCTGTTTTGCTGAGAATTGGGTTGTCTTTACAATTTGCTGCCAATCTAGCCTTGGAAGGGGAGAAAGAATCAGCAGCTCAGGTGTGGGGCTATATTTAAACATCCCCTTCTGTGTGAGCTGAGTACAAGGGCGTTTTTGTCTGGAATTCGTAAGAAAGAAAAGAACTACACTCAACAGAGGAGATGGGGGGCTAGTGAGGGAAAGCAAAACAGCTCATTTTCCCTTGAAATAACATTGACTTTTTCTAAAATGCAGGAAGTCCTGGGGCTGGAAAATTACCCACAGCTTTAAACCAGGACCTCAAGTCTTCTATGCAGACTTTTAAGCCACCTCGTTAGTTAAAGGAAAGAGCCAGGAGCTGATAAGAAAGGAATTATTTCTTTTCTTATATATTCACATATATATATCTATTTTTTTTTCAGGATTCACATATATATATATCTATTTTTTTTTCAGTTCTTGGAAAATCTGTTTGCTTCTTGTTTTAGAAAAACACAACACAGAAAAATAACAGGCCATCTCACGTGAAGATAAAAGGAGCAGGAAGGGCAGTTGGCTTAGAAAATTCCCTTGCCTGCTACTGTGAGTGTGCATGGGGTGAGAGGGGGGAAGGACATGGTAAGGGGTGGAGGACTAGGGGCCTGTTTTGTAAATTGCTGAATAGGGAAGTTTCTTCAAACTTCAGTAGGCTGCCAGAATCGCCATGCTCTTTAATTTCAAGGCAGTTTTATTGCATTTGTTTATTACTTGTTTGACTTTATTGGCGGTGCTGTGGTCAGACTCATTATTGGAATGGAATTGCCTATTACTTTGGTATCAGGTTTGAGATGACTTGAGGCTTTTCCTTGCCTGCCTCCCCTCAAAACTGAAGTCGGAGCTGAACATATGAATTGTAAATGAACAACTGATTAATATGCATTGGCAGCTCCTCAGAAAGCTCTCAGATTGCCCCCTTTTGGCATGGTCTGTTTATGTTAATTAGCAGTTTAGAGATTAAAAAAGAAGAGGAATTTACAAAGTGGATAATAATAAAGCAGAATTGAAAGGGGTTCTTGCCACCAACACTCACTCAGTCCCCTGGGTTCTGGAGGGGACTTGGCTTGCGATTGCTGACACCAATTGTCTAGAAGAACTGGGAAGCCTTTTAAACATAGAATTCTGTGAATGAAATCTTCTTTTGGACAATGACAATCTTTTTCAATATCCAAGAGCTCACATGGCCCTAGCAAACAAAAATGGTGCTTTATGGTAAACCACAGACCAGGATCAGGGGTCATTCCCAACCATCTTAGTGTGCATCCCAGGTCTCATACGCTGTTCTTCCTGAATTAAGTTATTTGAACATAAACTGACTTAATCCTAGGACTTCCTCTTCCCCCTCCAGCAAGCACCACTGAATTGTGTTGCCATGGCTTGAACCTGGGCGACGGGGGGCGGAGGGGAGGGATTTAGCTTTAAATCATGTTACTTGCTGCCTAGAAACTTGGATCTTTCAGAACAATGTTGGGAAGTGTAAAATTAAAGTGAATTAAAGTTGGAAGTGTAAAAATAAAGTGTAAAATTAAAAGGAGAGAAGAGGCCCTAAATATGGTGGGCATGGAACTCCTTCAAAAATTTTTCTAAGGGTGTGTGTTGAGAGGAACTGGCTGCGTATGGTGTGAAAACCAACATGTCAATGCTACAGTGATATAAACTTGACCTCTAATGAAAGATGAGTTTATTTGATAGTTTCAAAAATATTAGTGTGTTTCTTCTTTTTATCCTTCTATTTCTTCCTTCCCTTACCTTCCTTGGGGTGAGGAGTTAGAATAAAACTGTCTTGGTTTTAATGAGCTAGAATAATGGTCACTTTTAAGTCTGCATAGGACCTTGCTCCTAACACTCGTGTAGCCCTGGGACCTGTGGTCCACGCGCTGCTAAATCATTGAGTACAAGGGCCGTCTGTTATACCATTTTTTCCCCCGGAGATTCAATTGGAAAGTGAACAATTCACAAGAGATTCTTAAGTCAACCTATTTCTCACAGATTCAATGTTTTATCATTTGTTTTGATCAGCCCTTGAGTACTAATGTCATTTTCCAAACCTATTATGTTTAGGAAAATAAAAATGACATTTAAGAAGGAGCTGGTATTCTATCAGAGAGGTGACTACTGAGCATCTTATGGAAATGCTTTATAATGACTACTCATAATGACCATGTTCTTGGGCTACAGCTATTACAAGGGTTATTCTCAGGACAAACAGTACCAGCTCTATTCCTCAGTATGCAGCAAAGTACAGGGAATGACAGCATGGACTCTAGAGCAAGACCATCCTGGTTCAAATCCTGCCTCTGTCATTTTGGCCCCATCATTTCACCTATCTGTCCCTTGGATTCCTCCAATAAGACATGGGAATAATAATAGCTCCTTCTTATAGGGTTGTTTCCAGGATTGGATGAATTGACATTCATAAATAATCTACAGCTATGTTTGTTAATTTATGTGCACAACATACTAGTTGTATATACTGTATAAGTATTTGTAAAGTCAAACTTTAGAAAAGCATTTGGACATTGCTTCCTGTAGCCAAGTTGGGGGCAGTTTCAGGACGTTTTAGTCTAGCTGTTTTTTGTTTTTTGTTTTTTTTTTTTTTAACTTTATGTTGCACAGCTTGTCACCTCAGAACATCTAAGTGCTTTAGAAGAATCAACCACTGTTATTTATTTGTTCTTTCCTTATGCCAGATAGAAACGATCTCCATTTCTAGGCCGAGCATGGTGGCTCACACCTGCAATTTCAGCACTTTGAGAGGTCGAGGTGGGTGGACCACTTGAAGGTCAGGAGTTCGAGACTAGCCTGGCCAACATGGTGGATCCCCATCTCTACTAAAAATACAGAAATTAGCTGGGCATGGTGGCGGGTGCCTGTAGTCCCAGCTACTCAGGAGGCTGAGGCAGGAGAATTGCTTTAACACTGGTGAGGAGGAGGAAGTTGCAGTGAGCTGAGATCACGCCACTGCATTCCAGCCTGGACAATGGGAGTGAAATGCTGTCTCAAAAAAAGCATAATCTCCATTTCTTCTCCCTAGTGTGAAATGATTAAACAGTGTAGAGCCAAGAAAGACCACAGGGAACACTACAAGATAGTGCTCCATGTTGCTGTTCATTTGGAATTATTTTGAATAGCTACACACTCCCAAAATGGAGGATCATATATTGTTGGACTCCTCAGGGACTTCATTAAGGTAATCAAATACAACATCTCATTTGGCAGAGGATACTTATGGCCACAGAAGCTGTGGTCCGGCTAAATTAAGGGCAGAATTATAACAAAAGCCTAAATTTATGTGATCCCTGTTTGAGCCGTATTCTTACCATGCCATTCAGCCTTAAGACATCAGTCTGTCTGTCTAAATAACATTTTCCCAATGGATGAATATTTTTTTTACTAAAACCAAATAAAAACCTTCTGAAATATATATTATGCTTTCTTTGGTTGTCATTGCCGTTCTTTCAAAGTGATGATATAGATTATGAATGATATATACGATAACTGCAAAAAATACAAATAGGTTTAATGCACACACCTACATTTACACTATATAATACATGTTTACACATTCTACTTAATTTAACAAATAAGTATTAGGCCAGATGAGGTGGCTCATGCCTGTAATCCCAGCACTTCGGGAGGCCAAGCTGGGTGAATCACCTGAGGTCAGCAGTTCAAGACCAGCCTGACCAACATAGTGAAACCCTGTCTCTACTAAAAATACCAAATTAGCCGGGCGTGATGGTGCATGCCTGTTATTCCAGCTACTTGGGAGGCTGAGGCAAAAGAATTGCTTGAACTCACAAGAGGGAGGTTTCGGTGAGCTGAGATTGTGCCATTGCACTCCAGCCTGGGCAACGAGAGCGAAAACTCCATCTCAAACAAACAAAGTATTGAGGAGCAGAGCATTCTAATGGGTGCTTGAATAAATATTTGCATATATATTCAAGATAAACAGTGGATTATTTGAGTGTAAGTGCCCAAATATGCTATTATTTCTATTGAAATCCACATAGGGTTAAACAGACATAGACAGTTTTAAAATAATGATTGCTTGACAAATTACAGGAGCCTTTAAATTAAATAACACTCTATTTAGAAACCTCAAGATCTCAAAAATAATGCAGAGCTGGTAAATTTAGGACCTTGGGCTTTTGGACACTCTGAAGGCAGACAAGGGGAAAGGGCCCCATACCTAGCAGCAATGTAGAGGGTTCCGTTCATGATCATAATCATCTG
>NW_012101266.1:5101296-5104070 GCF_000951045.1 Mandrillus leucophaeus | reverse complement strand
AAATAAATAAATGTTTATTAAGTTTAGAACCTTGAGTTAGGTGGACTCTGCCATTTCAGGAGTGATGATCTTGAACTACACATTTGTTCTTAATAATGCCCTTTGACTTTGGACTCTCTAATTGTTTTGCGTGTCAGTTTTGCTACCTCATTTTCTTCCAACCCAGAAAGAACAGCTGAACACTGGGCATATTTGGATCTCTTTAGTATTCCTTATTTATGTTAGATACCTTTCTGTGGCTCACTCAGTGTTTGTTTTGGGGTGATTACTATGAAAAGAGATATTTAGAAAAAAATGCTCTCTTACATTTTTATTGTAATAAAATACTTAAGTCTTTTGAAGGGCATGAAAAAAAGTGGTAAAGTGAATGTTCCATGCAACACATAGGCAGGACTCTCCTCTTTTGAGAAGACAACTGAATTCTTAATCATGTCAGTATCTACTCCTGACAATGAAGCAGAGACCAAAGGAAAGTTATAAACAGTTAAAATGGGTCCTCTATAAATTCAAAATTACTCTTTACCCAAGTCTATTAACCATGTAACTTCTAAGTCCAAAAAAAAATAATTTTCTCTGAAGTACTCCAAAATGGTCATTGTTTTTTGTTCATATTTTGCAACAATCCCTATATATGAAGTGTATGTAAAGGTGAGTAATGTAATACTGCCAATACCCAGATCATAGTGATATTCTCCCACAGAGTTGATTTTAAGACATGAACACCATGGCCTCCATGTAGTAGCTGAGACTTCATCAGGGTTCCAAGGGATGTTTCAAATCCTCACACATGTCCCCACAACAACATCTGATGGAGTTATAGAAAAGTCATCCTATCAATTTGACTAGACTTGAATTATCCACCTTTGCCATGTACAGAGGACTAAGAAGTCACCTTTTCTATTTCATTTTTCATTTTTATTTTTTGCTAGGCCGATTCAGGCTAAAATGTTCTCAAAGGGAGACAGTGAGTGAGACCATGGGTACTTACAGTTGCCATGCGAAATACTGATTGGCTCAGAATCTTCTGGGAAACCAGCCCCAGCAAAGTGTAGCAGTGTGAAATATAGCAGCAAGGCTTCTGACCTCATAGTAGTTCAGCGGGGAGACTTTATTTCTCTACTTCACCCTGCCAAAAAGTGAAGAACAGATTTTTTTTTCCAAGTCAGCTTTGTTCAATGCCATAAAATGAAATACCCTTAAAGATAAATTCAAGAGAAAAAAAAGCTTCTGCTTTACATCTTCTACATGGTGAATTCGCTGATTTTTGTGTTTGGAACTTGTACCCGTTACCTACTGCCACCTCTTTCCCCATGCATCTGAGCCCTTTTGCAAAGTTTCTCCAATATGGGACAAAGAGCTTTGTTTCCTTTACCTGAGCCATCTTTAGGCTTTTATAGATGGCTATTGCACAATCATGAAACTCTGCATTCAAAATCACTCAGAAATTTGAGGTGATTGCCAATATCGAAAAATAGGAGATTTCTGATATTAATCTAGAGTTTTCAATTTCTTTGTAAAAATCAAAATACCTGCTGTACTGCCCTAAATGACAGTTTCCTTAGGCACCACGCCTCCACTTCCAACACACAGGTACAGACATGCACACGCACACACATACACACATCTATAACTCGTCCTCTTTACTAATTTCCATTACCTGCTTGACCCCTTAATTGAGATATTCACCCCTGACGTATGTCATTCTACAGTGACTTAGACATAAATAAATAAAATCACACAATTTATATTTAAAGAGAAGTAGGTAGATCCTTTCACACTCTAAAGATTACTACAAGGAGAATCTGAAACCGCATTCTGAAATGGTATTGTTGATTTAAAAAGTCGTATCTCTATATATTTTAGTCTCAATACTTCCTTGCAGTGAAATAGTAGTGAATAAAAATGTCAGATATACTGTTCTACCCATCTGTATTTTCTTGATGAAGCTCTTTATGTGCAGAAAAATTCTCCTAAATCTTGGAAATAAAAACAATCCCATGTGGGACTGCTGGATACAGTGAAAAAAAAAAAAAAGACTCATAATACGGTAAATGTCACTTAATTCTCAGGCATATTGCAAATAAGCATTGATCTATCATGAAAATTAATGTAAAATGAGGATGTCTTTTCATCTTTCCAGAGCAGTAAACTCTTTGAAGTAGCCTGCCAAAGATTATCTTTTTTGAACAAAGCTATTTTACAGTAATCCATCAATCATTTAAGATTTGTGTGTAGAAATGTCAAACTTAGTAACCTAGATGTCTTTGAAAGTTAATTTGGCAAACAAACTGCTAACTTAACGCTTTTTGGAACACCATTTTGATTACATACCTATGTCTCTTCTCTTCATGCCAAAAAAGTATTAATCAGTCCCAAGTGTTGCACTGTAACTTATAATTTCACAGACACAGCTGGGTCTTAAGCATTTCTTCAATTGAAAAGTGCACATTAATTAATTTGCTTTATCTTGAAAATCAAAGAGGGAGAGAGATTGAGAGAAAAGCCTAAACACTTCCATATCTCCATCTCTGATGTGTAGATTAAAATTAAACTTTAAATGATTACTTGTTCATAAGGGTGAACCATTACGAAGAGACATAAACATGTATTTATTAGACAGGTGAAAAGCAAGAGTCTATTCATTCATTTATTTGCCAGTTCTTCCTATCCTAGAGAATCTGAACTCAAAGGAAAGAAGCTCTGAAGTGCCCCGATTTGCTTCTCATGGCTCCTGTTCAGTACAGTATTAAAGGGGAGAAGTAAATCACAAAAGT
>NW_012101266.1:5095434-5097516 GCF_000951045.1 Mandrillus leucophaeus | reverse complement strand
ATGAATATTTTTTTTACTAAAACCAAATAAAAACCTTCTGAAATATATATTATGCTTTCTTTGGTTGTCATTGCCGTTCTTTCAAAGTGATGATATAGATTATGAATGATATATACAATAACTGCAAAATATACAAATAGGTTTAATGCACACACCTACATTTATACATGTTTACACATTCTACTTAATTTAACAAATAAGTATTAGGCCAGATGAGGTGGCTCATGCCTGTAATCCCAGCACTTCGGGAGGCCAAGCTGGGTGAATCACCTGAGGTCAGCAGTTCAAGACCAGCCTGACCAACATAGTGAAACCCTGTCTCTACTAAAAATACCAAATTAGCCGGGCGTGATGGTGCATGCCTGTTATTCCAGCTACTTGGGAGGCTGAGGCAAAAGAATTGCTTGAACTCACAAGAGGGAGGTTTCGGTGAGCTGAGATTGTGCCATTGCACTCTAGCCTGGGCAACGAGAGCGAAAACTCCATCTCAAACAAACAAACAAAGTATTGAGGAGCAGAGCATTCTAATGGGTGCTTGAATAAATATTTGCATATATATTCAAGATAAACAGTGGATTATTTGAGTGTAAGTGCCCAAATATGCTATTATTTCTACTGAAATCCACATAGGGTTAAACAGACATAGACAGTTTTAAAATAATGATTGCTTGACAAATTACAGGAGCCTTTAAATTAAATAACACTCTATTTAGAAACCTCAAGATCTCAAAAATAATGCAGAGCTGGTAAATTTAGGACCTTGGGCTTTTGGACACTCTGAAGGCAGACAAGGGGAAAGGGCCCCATACCTAGCAGCAATGTAGAGGGTTCCGTTCATGATCATAATCATCTGGATGTCCAGCCTGTGCCTCTGTGTGGTGTTCCGTCCTGGCTTGTGGCCCACAAACACCGGATACTGTTTTGTATCTGTGAAAAGAGGAGATGGGGCAAGAAAGAAGAAACAAATCAAGCCAGGAATTGACAGGGTAGGGAGGGGAGGGAAACAGGCTACAAAAGAAAGCCGTGTTTAAGTCAGACCATGCCACCATTTTCCATTTCCATATGAGTCTGTTATTTTGGAAAATATGATAGAAGAGTGCTCTTTAAGGTTCATCAAGTTAGTTTCATTTCTAGATGATAATAAGACTGGATTTATATTTCTAAGTGTCACAATTTTTGATTTGTCTCTCTTTCTCAGGGCTCAACTTGCTAGTGAACGCTTTGCATGAAGGTGCTCTTTTCTTCCACAGTTTTCTTTTCATCTTCTGTAGAGCTAAGCCTGAGGGGGCAGTCTGCCAAAGATCTTGTCTCGGGACAAAACTATTTCAAAGCAGCCTTCCCATCAATCAGCACAAATGCAATGTGGTCTGGAGGCGAGAGCCCTTGTCCAGGAGCCAGAAGAAAAATACAGTCTCCACAGGCGTCCAGTTGGAATAATCCACTATTGAAGGCAGCCCTGCGAGGTTGGTTGGCATTCTAGGAACTGTGGGAAGTTCACTCTTGAGTTAAGCAATTGGCTAACAATTTCACAGAAATGTGGGCTTTGACAGGACAGGGTCAAACTGAGTGTAGCCAGTCAGGTGATCTGAAATTTTCCCTGACTTGGTGAGTCAATGAGCATATTTCTCTTTTCCTATAGTTCTCTTTGGCTGAGAGTGGGCAATTTGGATTCAGATCTGACCTTTAAAAATACCTACATTTCAACATCTCTGCCTTTACACTTACAATCTTGAGAGCACTGGTGAGCCTCCAGAGAAACTCGGGAGGAAAGAAAGATGAGCCACATTTAAAAGGCACTTGTTTTCTGAGAGGAGTGGGGGTGTAAATAATGACTAGAACCATTCACAGATTTATGCTCAGACCCTCACTTTACACCCTTGTAGTAACTGACCATTACTCACAATGGGTATCTTATCAGGAGTCTTACTATATTTTATTCACAAGAGAGCTTGGTATAAGACAATCTTGTGCTTTCCCTTCCACTGCTTTGAAATTTCATGTACCCATTCATCAAGGAGATTGCTAAAACAATTCAAATGTCTCCAAGATCATGGACTTGAGTGACCACAGTGGGGTGGTTGA
>NW_012101266.1:5073009-5094099 GCF_000951045.1 Mandrillus leucophaeus | reverse complement strand
ATTTGACTAGACTTGAATTATCCACCTTTGCCATGTACAGAGGACTAAGAAGTCACCTTTTCTATTTCATTTTTCATTTTTATTTTTTGCTAGGCCGATTCAGGCTAAAATGTTCTCAAAGGGAGACAGTGAGTGAGACCATGGGTACTTACAGTTGCCATGCGAAATACTGATTGGCTCAGAATCTTCTGGGAAACCAGCCCCAGCAAAGTGTAGCAGTGTGAAATATAGCAGCAAGGCTTCTGACCTCATAGTAGTTCAGCGGGGAGACTTTATTTCTCTACTTCACCCTGCCAAAAAGTGAAGAACAGATTTTTTTTTCCAAGTCAGCTTTGTTCAATGCCATAAAATGAAATACCCTTAAAGATAAATTCAAGAGAAAAAAAAGCTTCTGCTTTACATCTTCTACATGGTGAATTCGCTGATTTTTGTGTTTGGAACTTGTACCCGTTACCTACTGCCACCTCTTTCCCCATGCATCTGAGCCCTTTTGCAAAGTTTCTCCAATATGGGACAAAGAGCTTTGTTTCCTTTACCTGAGCCATCTTTAGGCTTTTATAGATGGCTATTGCACAATCATGAAACTCTGCATTCAAAATCACTCAGAAATTTGAGGTGATTGCCAATATCGAAAAATAGGAGATTTCTGATATTAATCTAGAGTTTTCAATTTCTTTGTAAAAATCAAAATACCTGCTGTACTGCCCTAAATGACAGTTTCCTTAGGCACCACGCCTCCACTTCCAACACACAGGTACAGACATGCACACGCACACACATACACACATCTATAACTCGTCCTCTTTACTAATTTCCATTACCTGCTTGACCCCTTAATTGAGATATTCACCCCTGACGTATGTCATTCTACAGTGACTTAGACATAAATAAATAAAATCACACAATTTATATTTAAAGAGAAGTAGGTAGATCCTTTCACACTCTAAAGATTACTACAAGGAGAATCTGAAACCGCATTCTGAAATGGTATTGTTGATTTAAAAAGTCGTATCTCTATATATTTTAGTCTCAATACTTCCTTGCAGTGAAATAGTAGTGAATAAAAATGTCAGATATACTGTTCTACCCATCTGTATTTTCTTGATGAAGCTCTTTATGTGCAGAAAAATTCTCCTAAATCTTGGAAATAAAAACAATCCCATGTGGGACTGCTGGATACAGTGAAAAAAAAAAAAAAGACTCATAATACGGTAAATGTCACTTAATTCTCAGGCATATTGCAAATAAGCATTGATCTATCATGAAAATTAATGTAAAATGAGGATGTCTTTTCATCTTTCCAGAGCAGTAAACTCTTTGAAGTAGCCTGCCAAAGATTATCTTTTTTGAACAAAGCTATTTTACAGTAATCCATCAATCATTTAAGATTTGTGTGTAGAAATGTCAAACTTAGTAACCTAGATGTCTTTGAAAGTTAATTTGGCAAACAAACTGCTAACTTAACGCTTTTTGGAACACCATTTTGATTACATACCTATGTCTCTTCTCTTCATGCCAAAAAAGTATTAATCAGTCCCAAGTGTTGCACTGTAACTTATAATTTCACAGACACAGCTGGGTCTTAAGCATTTCTTCAATTGAAAAGTGCACATTAATTAATTTGCTTTATCTTGAAAATCAAAGAGGGAGAGAGATTGAGAGAAAAGCCTAAACACTTCCATATCTCCATCTCTGATGTGTAGATTAAAATTAAACTTTAAATGATTACTTGTTCATAAGGGTGAACCATTACGAAGAGACATAAACATGTATTTATTAGACAGGTGAAAAGCAAGAGTCTATTCATTCATTTATTTGCCAGTTCTTCCTATCCTAGAGAATCTGAACTCAAAGGAAAGAAGCTCTGAAGTGCCCCGATTTGCTTCTCATGGCTCCTGTTCAGTACAGTATTAAAGGGGAGAAGTAAATCACAAAAGTAAGTAAAACATAAACAAGACACCAGTCAGCTGTTAGATTTTAGGAGAGAAAGCATCTGGCGGGAGGGGGCGGGGGCAGGGAGAACTGGCAACTTTTACCAGGAGCTCAAGAATAGTATTATACAGAAGCATATTGCCTCAGAGAATTTGTAGCATATAATGGAAGAAAAGAGGAAACTCAGAAGTCTGATTCTCATTCCTTTAGAAATGTTTAGAGATGTATGTATGCTTTGAAGGCTTAATTTTTCTTGACATGACAAATGAGTCTCCATCCTTCAACAACTGCATTCATCTTGGTACAAATGTCCTACAAGCTAACGAGACAATGTCCTGCTACTTTATTATATCCCCCAATTTTAATTTTTTCCATCTTAAGATTGCATGTGTCAAATGTGAAATTGTCAACCCCAGAAGCTGGCAGGAAGAGCAATGCATGCAGAAGAAATCTATTATGCAAGTCAATGGCTATTCTGGGTATCCCTGCAGCCAGCATCATGGCTGAGATATGTCATTTAAATATCTCCAGGTTTACAGCAGGGCTCTCTGCCAGGAAAAATAGCTGTTTTATATGTCTTTCTATCATTATATCATCAGGTAGTTAACATGTACATCATACGGGTGAAAGTGCTCTGGAAGTATTGGTTCATCTCGGTCAGTCCACGTGAACACTTGAAAATTTTCTTCAGTTGAAGTTTTGATGTATTATTCCCTTTCTACTCCATTTTGGGCCCTAACCCTTGTAAATATGTAGACAATAAATTTTCTTGTTGAAATGATTACTTTGCGGAGGGATCCCAATTCCATAACATTGTCATTTCTCATCCAAAGAATACAGGCTTAGGTCTGCTTCCTAAGATCACGCAATACAGACTTACACCAGCCCAGGAGAACAAAAACAAGAACTTAACACTGAGTTTATAAACCTCGAGTGAGCTGTGTTGCTGCAATTTAAGAGGCTGTTTAAGTCACTTTCAAAACTCTGAAAAGTGCTACCCACATGCAGCATATTTATAGGTATCTGCAAACATTTGTCGATTTCCCTGTCTGTGACTGTGCTTATATAGGCTAAATATAACTTAGACTTAAGCAGCTATTCAGAAAATTAGATAAAGGAGGACTGTCAATATAAGGATTCTAAATAAAAGCATTTACTTCATAAGTAAGCCTATTATATCTCAATTTTCCATCTACTTGTTTTAGCCTTTCACTCTTCTTAGCCTGAAGTGAAATGGCCTTTGTAAAACATACCACTACTACAAAGTTATAATCCTAATTTGCCCCAAACCCCCAAATTCACAGAAAACCTTAAGAGCATTCTTCATTTTAATAGCATCTGCTTAGTGAATTTATCAGGTCTATTTAGGTTCATCTGAAATTAATTTGTATTGACTATCTACACCCAAACAAAAATTTTTTTCACAATAATTTTTCCCTACAGTTCTTAAGCCCAAATTGGATCACAGAACTGTTATGTACAAATGGTGTTGTGATTATTGGTTGCCATGAGCCAAATGAACCATGCAGAATGCTAATTGGCCAGGAAACTAGCTTTCAGGTATTCCAGATTGAAGACGAAACAAAGGAGACCAAAAGAAGGACTGTCTGAAAACCCTGTGAATGCATTCATGCTGATAATTTTTTTTTAAATAATAAATTCTTTTCAATTACTAGAGCTTCCATTTATGCACACCCCTACCTCCCACACCCTTGATGTACAGCGGGTCATTGTGTCAGCCAAGCGTGAAGCCAAAGGGATGGCAGTGGAGCTGGAAATGATTACAAAGTCAGAGAATGAGTCCATCAATTGCCACATCTTACTTCTAATGAGTCAGTTTAATAAGCCACGAGGACTGGGAAGCCATGACAAGCGGACCCAGCCATAGTACTACTCAGGCTAACCCCTGACACTAGTTCTAATCCTCTGCCCAACTATCCTCCAAATTCTGCGCTGGAAAATTCTATGGGGGCTCACAAACTTGTAGTACCTGGCAGAAACTGACTCACAGAGAAGAAAAAACCTAAATTAGCAACACTGAGGGAAAAATAGAGGAGATTTAATAAACAACTCCAGATTTCTGACTTCTTTAAAAAAATCAGAGGTCGGGCTTTGCTAGTCCAAGTCCACCTGACAAAACTCTGGAGTTGAGCATTGGCTGTCCCAAATAGGACTCTCTGCAGTTGGAAACATTCCCACCCCTTCCCACTCTCTTAGGAGGCCTTTCTTACCCATTAACCTCATCTGCCTGCTCTTGAAGGCTCAGAGGGAACCTTTATGCTACCCAGGTACAGGACATCAACGCTGCTGCATGAGGTATTCTGTTTCTCTTGACCATCATCTGCAAGTGGCTGAACAGCCTTAGCAAGTGGACCATGTAGAACCCACTGTCTATACACACAAATTAATGAACATTGCTTGTTTTAGAGACCTGCTTGGGCTGCCCCACAAACTGTCTACATGTCCAGCTACAGCAAACGATGCATAAATGCTTGGTGCATCAAACTGCATGGAGGCCTTGACTGTGCGAATACAATTTGTGTCCGATTTGGTACACGTGGCAGCATCTTCCAGAATGTTGGCACACAGGGAACATTTTAATAATAAGGGATAGTGATGTGAAAAATAATATCTCTGGAAACTTGCAAATACAAAATGCTCTTAACAACTCCAAGTGTGGGCTTGAAATAAAGAGGAAATGATAATAGTGGCACTATTTTTCCATGAGGAAAGTCACTTACTACCACGTTTCAGTAATTCTTTTAAAAAGCTCATTTTCTAATATATGAAGTGCTAAAGATAACCAACAATTCCTGCTGTCATTAACAGAAGGAAGGGCACATTAATAGCGTTGACCCTGGGCAAGTTAGCCTCCCTAGCTCCTAGTTTCCTCACCTGTAAAAGGAAAGGATATGAAATGTAGTGGTCTATAAGATTCCTCTGGCTCTGTGATTGCACTGTTCTAAGTGATTCTGCCTCAGTGAAGAAGGGTGTCTCTCGGGGGGGGGGTGTGTGTGTGTGTGTGTGTGTGTGTCAGAGAGAGAGAGACAGCGCGATTAGGAAGGATGGTACAGGGAGTGGCCTGTCTCTGGGTCACGTTGTAACACATTCCAAGGCCAGGAACATCACCTGGAGAGATGAGGTAGGGGCAGCAGGGGGAATAAGGTGGCCCAGGCTGAGGCAGGGTGAGGTGCTGGACCTCCACACACCTTTCCTCTTTGTCCTAAAGGGCACTGGAAATGTAGCTGGGCTCTTGTTGTGTCAGCCACTCTCAGATCACCAAGGAGAGCAGGCAGAAAAAGTTCTCTGCAGTGGGGCAAGTGACCTTTCCAAAACAAACAGGGGAATGGGGCTCATTTTTCCCTCTACACTCTTTCCTGGTTGCTCCTAAGCAGCATGTGGTTTGGAAACTCTCGGGATAATCGGCATGTCAACGTGTGGTACCGTTTGTGGCAAACATGAGGGGTAGAACGAACTCTCTTCGATGCAGCTCTCACTGGACTGCAATAGGCACATCGTGAAAAGTGGTGAAAAGTTCATCAAGCAAGAACAAAGAAATCCCAGCCTGCTATACTGCCTAGTCTCAACTTCAGGACACAGTTCAGGTAGATAAGCAGTTCTAATCTGACCACAGAGAACACTGTTGTTACCATTTAGTCTTATTTAGACTTCAGTTGAGTTTTACACTAAATCTAAAATTTTCATTTTTATTAACTCAAGTTTTTGGACCTCATCATCTTTGTCTGTACAGTGTGACTGCCTCCAAAAGTCTAAATTGAAATTGATTTAAAAGCTCCTACATGAAATCAAACTACTGCAATAACATAGGAGAGCAGAAGAGAGCAGAGGGTGAAACCTGGGTTTTGAAACCCCTTTTCCCCCTTACTAGCTGGGACCTCTGGCAAGATGCTTAAGCTCCTTGAGCCTCAGTTTCCCCTTCTTTATATGGGTAATACAGTGTCTTGGAGACTCTCCATAGTCCTAAATAAATGTTTATTTATTCTTCAGCTAAGATACTAAAAATTACTTTTTAACAGCTTTTCTTGGACTTCCTTACAAAATTCTCGGAGAGGTCCTAGATTAGCTTCTAGTGTTCTAGTACTTCAGTGGGAGGAGAAGTCCCCTTCTCTCCCTCCCTCCTTCTCTCCCCCAACCCACTTCAAGTCACTGAGCTTCTTATCTCTGGAGATGGGCACTTGGAGAGGCTGGAGAGTCTGTCTTGGGAGTCACACAAACATTGTGTGGTTTTTAAAAAATGTAAATCATGGCATTCACAGTAATGCAAAGAAACACAATGATGTGGAAAATAAAGAAAGGACTGGGTGAAAGTGGGGGTTTACTGAGTATCTTCTGTGTGCAAGGTACACATGCCTATTACTTTATTGAAACATCACAGCAACCCAGAGAGAAAGGCCTCATTATCTCTGTTGTAAACACAAGAGTAAACTGCGATTCAGG
Source organism: Mandrillus leucophaeus (assembly GCF_000951045.1). Classification (NCBI taxonomy): domain Eukaryota; kingdom Metazoa; phylum Chordata; class Mammalia; order Primates; family Cercopithecidae; genus Mandrillus; species Mandrillus leucophaeus. The sequence continues at coordinate 5,087,709 of NW_012101266.1, read as the reverse complement.
GAGGTGAAGCAACATGTCTAGGCAGCACATAGTAAATACAGTTGTCCTTCAGTGTCTGTGGGGGATTGGTCCCAGGACCTCCCCAAAGATTCCAAAATCAGGGGATACTCAAGTCCCTTGAATAAAATGGTAGTTTTTTGCATGTAACCTATGCACATCCTCCTGTACACTTTAAATCATCTCTAGATTATTTATAATACATAATACAATGTAAATGCTATGTAAATCGTTGTTTCACTGTATTGCTTAGGGAAAAGCGACAAGAAAAAGAAGTCTGTAGATGTCCAGTGCAGATGCAATTTAAAAATATATATATATTTTCTATCAGCGGTTGGTTGAATCCACTGCTGTGGAACCCATGGATAGAAAGGACCAACTGTATTTACAGCACAGTAGTCAAAGGGTAAAGACAAAACGCAAAGCCAGGTCCGTAGAATGCCAAAGTTTATGTCCTTCCCAGGGCATTAAAGAAAAAGGAACAGAAGAAAGATTGGAAAGAGAAAGGTGCTGGCGTAAATGGAAACTGCACTTAAGATCATATATAGGCTGATGCATCTATGCTTATGTGGACGAAATGGCTGAAAGTCCCTAATGGCTTCAGTAATAAAAATCTATAAAGGGAGTACACAGTTGCTCCCAAACATGTAGGCATGCAAAGCCTCATTCCACTTTATGGCCCTGTGATTGCAGTCTTAAGGTGATAGAAAGATGCAAATGCTTCTCAACCAGTTTTAGGAGAAATTGATTCTCTCACGAACAACACTGTGTTAAGTGGAACCACTTGCCTGCTTGCAGCCTCCCTCAACCGTGATGTTTTAACATCAACACATCATAGAGAACAGTGTCAGTTGCAAAGGGTAAGAACAAAGTTGCCTGCTTCAGTAGCTGATAGGATAAACAGATGTGGACATATCTCAAGTCCATAAGGAACCTCTGTCCAGAGAGAGATGGGAAAGCAGGTGTTTGTGTTGAACATCCAGCTGGAAAACTGCTTCACAGTGACTGGAACTGCTGATCATACTTGCACCAGAGGAAAATTTAAAGAAGTAATGAGTGTTTAAATAGTAGGTATCCTTCACTGACCTGGACAGCTCTGTTTCAAGGACTGCAGCATTAGGAGGGTGCTGCTATCCACAGGATGCAGAGCTGGGTCAAAGAACACATCCCATTGTAATTAGAAACAACGCGGGCCCATTGATCCTGTTTGAAACCTTTACTGTACCCAGTTTGCAGGAACCATGAGGGCCACCTGTTCAGTGATATTTGCATTAAGATATAAGGTTCGGGCAAATGAGAAAAATAGCTCCAGCCTCTTAATAAACCATCCGGTCTTTCTTTCCTCCTCCTCTCAGCCATTAACACAGACATAAAAGCACCCATTTTGGAGGAAAAGGAAATGCCACAGACCTAACTTCAACACATTTTGGAGAGTGATGATGGCATTCAATGGAAGATAATAATAAATATCGACTGGGTGTAATAGATGTTCCATTTTAGATCTGAAACCACTATCACAAAAGCATAGAAAAACTGTGAATTCGTAAGTACTTCTAGAAAAAAATATCTTTTCGAAAAATAAAGGTTGGTTGTATACCTATTATCTTTTGAGGGAGAAGGCAAGTCTTGCCTTTCCGTTGATTCTTTGCTATGCCGGTTTTCTTTCTCTCTACCCACCACCCCCCACCCCAAACACACAGCCCCGAGCCAATGCACTTTACTTGGATGTTTATTGCACATTTATTGCACTTTACTTGGATGTTTCAGATACAGTCTCATGGCCCACTGGGCTCTAGTCATGACCTTAGTAGGCCTGAAAGTATTGTGGCAAACTATCTTCATCTCAGAAATCTGCAACAGTCTTAACCAGGCTTACTTATGGCATGCCCTAGCTTTTTGCTCTCTCCATCTTTGTAAACATTCTTTGTTGGTTTGTTGTTGGCTTAAAGGTGGCTACCTTTTTTTGAATTTTATTTGTAATTTTTGTGGGTCCATGGTAGGTGTATATATTTATGTGGTACATGAGATGTTTTGATACAGACATGCAATGCATACTAATCATATCACGGTAAATGGGGGTATCCACTATAAAGGCAGCTTTTTTTTTTGAGATGGGAATTTCACTCTTGTTGCCCAGGCTGGAATGCAATGGTGCGATCTTGGCTCACCGCAACCTCCTCCTCATGGGTTCAAGTGATTCTCCTGCTTCAACCTCCCAAGTAGCTGGGATTATAGGCATGCACCACCATGCCCAGCTAAGTTTGTATTTTTAGTAGAGACGGGGTTTCTCCATGTTGATCAGGCTGGTCTCGAACTCCTGACCTCAGGTGATCTGCCCACCTCGGCCTCCCAAAGTGGCCTCCCCACCACACCTGGCAAGGCACCTAATTTTTAACTCTTAATCTAAACCTTTAGTTTTAGAATTCTAGACCTGATTTTGTATAATTCCTCTGGAAAATTCTACTTAGATGTATGGCTTACTTGTAAAACTCACACAATATGTTCCCAGACTGTGATCATTACCTTCATTCCCAAACCTTCCTCTTGATTTTCGTTTTTTTTTTTAATTTCCAACTTTTATTTTGAATTCAGGGTACATGTGCAGGATGCTCAGGTTTGTTACATAGGTAAGCGTGTGCCATGGTGGTTCGCTGCACAGATCATCCCATCACCCAAGTATTAAGCCCAGCATCCACTAGCTATTCCTCCTGATGCTCTCCTTCCTTCCATGCCCTGCCCTCTGACAGGCCTCAGTGTGTGCTGTTCTTCCCCATGTGTCCATGTGTTCTCATCATTTAGCTCCCACTCAGAAGTGAGAACATGCAGTATTTGGTTTTCTGTTCTTGTGTTAGTTTGCTAAGGATAATGGCCTCCAGCTCCATTGATGTCCCTGCAAAGGCCATGATCTTGTTTCTTTTAATGGCTGCATAGTATTCCATGGTGTATATGTACCACATTTTCTTTATATCCAGTCTATAATTGATGGACAATTAGGTTGAGTCCATGTCTTTGCTATTGTGAACAGTGCTGCAATGAACATGTACATGCATGTGTCTTTATATCAGAACAATTTATATTCCTTTGGGTATATACCCAGTAATGAGATTGCTGGGCCTAATGATATTTCTGCCCTCTGTTTTTGAGGAATCACTACATTGTCTTCCACAATGGTTGAACTAATTTACACTCCCACCAACAAAAAGTGTTCCTTTTTCTCCACAACCTCGCTGGTATCTGTTGTTTTTTTTTTTACTTTTTAATAATAGCCATTCGAATTGGTGTGAGATGGTATCTGACTATGGTTTTGATTTGCAATTCTCTAATGATCAGTGATTCTGAGTTTTTTTCCATATTGCTGGCCACATGTACGTCTTCTTTTGAGAAGTGTCTGTTCATGTCCTTTACCCACTTTTTAATGGGGTTGTTTGTTTTTTTCTTGTAAACTTGTGTAAACTGTTTACAATATTGCTGAACTTGAACATGTGCTTCAGATGCAGAAACAAATGCCTCCTATAATTTGCTGAGGCCCAAAATGGTCACTTGCCAAATGTAGGACAGCTCAAAAGTGGCAAAGATGAGCGGCAGCTGAGAACTCCTGACTCCTCTTAGTGAGCTCTTTCCCTGCCTTACGCTACTTTCAGAAAGGAAGCCAGAATTCATTCATTTCTCCTTGGCTTGCTGCCTGATGTTCATTACTACCATTGTCTGATTCCCATCTTACCAACTCCCTGTTTTCTACTGGGAGGCTCTGTGTTAAGAGGATGGAGATAGAGATGGAAATGGCCCTTCCCCTTGCATCACCCCCAGGACCTCACTATTCAGTGGATGGTCCCCATAGCTTTTGCTCATTGTTCCAAAATAGAACACAGAAACAAATAACAATAATCTTTCAGAAAGAAATTATTACTCTGTTGGCAAGAATACCACCTGGAAGGTGAAGATGTTGCAGAGGTATGTAAGGTGGGATGAATGGCAAAGGCTTCTAGTTGGAGAAAGCCTTAGAGGGTTGCATGACTGTTCACTGTGGAGGGGGCAGGTGGGAGCCAAGACATTTCAGGTAGAAGGGCCAGGTCAAGATAGCAGGGTGTTAAAACAGACAACTCCATGCTTACTGGATTTGCAGACATCAAATTAGCCTATTTCATTCTTTGCTTAAGGAATTTCAAACATTTGTCTAAAGTAATGGATGGATTTTTTCCTTTAACTGAAAGTTTGGTTTAAAATATTATACCTGAGAATAAAGATTGTGTCTGATTACTATTTTTTCTAAGAATATGACAGAGAAGAAGGGGCGGGGGAAGCTCTGAAGTATAAGCTCAGAGTATTGGTATTTATTTGCTTGAGGTGTTGAGTATATGGGTTATTTTTGCATTACTCTCCCTAACTTTTTCTTTGTAATTATATTAAAAATGATGCACACTGCAAAAAATAATATGCCTGAATCCAAGCATTTTTCCTAGCCAGTAAAAAGATATCTGGAGAGTGACTTTAAAGGAGCAAACCAGAGATAATTTAGCAACTAGAGTTTTCCATATACCTTTGTCAAAGTCCTGAGAGGATTTAAACTAAAATAAAGCAATTGCTGAACTTTGACAGGACGACTCTCCCTAATAATTTCTCCTCTGTTTACTCTCAGTGTAGTTAATAGAAATAGAATCTCCCAGTCACAACTCTAACCTTACTGATCGCCAGTCTGCCTGGGATTGCTCAGGCTCAAACGGCTGCAGGAATGTGTTCTTTGCCCACTTTTAGAGTGGAAGTCGACTTCAAACGTGGCTCCCACAGAATTAATAACAACCTGTAGGTCTCTCCATTGAGCTCTGAATAACAGCCCCAAATAACAATGTCATCAGTCACGGATGATTTAAACTTTGACCTAACCCTATAAATCCTTACTGTTTTCTTGCTGTTTGTCAACATTTTTGGTAAAACAGTCTCACGATCAGGAAGAAAGTGAAAACACTTCCTTGAACTAAAATGTTGGCGTCAGGTCCTTTGGTGTTTGCTGCCTATGTCGCCTATGTCAGTCCTCATTGTATTTCCTGCCTCTTTCAATGAGCACCGATGCTTTCCCAGAACCCTGAAAGCCAAAAATAGAGTTTCTATTTGATTACAAGCTTCTGATTATACCAAAAGAGGCATAATATCATTTCAGGATCTGCTCCATAACCAAGCATGATATTTATGCTGACTGGTGCTTATTATCAGTAAAGTATCTGTATACACAATGGATTCTCTGTTTATCTATGTATGTCCAGACACATCGAGAACAGATATGATATGGAAGAATTGTATCTTGAATTTCCATAATTTTCCCACATTTTTGGGGAAATTCATTTCATTTATCCATAAAAAGCCTGCTTTATGTCTCAGTGAGCTAGGTGAAAATTACAAACCTACACGTTTAAACCTATTATTAAATTTGATAGATATTTCAGTTTTTTTCAGAAATTAATAATATCTTTATTGGCTTTGCTCATTTACTTTACATGTAAAAAGTGACTCATTAGCCTGGCTTGATATACTTAGCAAAATAACATAGGTGTTCTCCAAAGGCAGTTTATCAGTTCGCATTGTGGTGGAGAGAAGACCATTCACTAGGTGCCTCTTCCCAAACCAGAGTCAAATCTAGGATGTACCACCCCATAAAATGTTCATTTGCTTTTAATGTGAAATCCTACCTTCAGAATTAATAATTATTCCCAAACATCCTGAAAATATGCTTCCTTAGAGAAATGAACGTAAATTCTAGGAAATTATGGGTTTGTTTGAATGTCTCTACCACTTGATGACTTGACTCCTTACACAGGTGACTTCAGGGTCACTGCACAAACAGAGCAGTTCTGTTCTTTGGGAAGTGGTTGAGCGTACTGAGGCAGCATCTGGAGGAATCATTTTGGTGTTCATTGTTTTTGAAGTCTGCCCTGAGGCTCCTTAAGTTTAAAGAAAAATACGATTTGCCATCCCCTGTTTCTCTAGATCTGGATGAGGCCAAGTTCATTTCGGGAGTACAGGTACACAATTTCTTATCTGCAATTACAAACAAAACAAAAACAAAAACCCTGCAAATCAAAATGTTTTTTCTACTCATTGTGTGACAAGCTTGAGTTGGCATGAGACTATTTGTAGTCCGTATTTATCCCTCTTAGAATGAATATTTATACATTTTGCTGCAAATTATGAATAGGTATGATTATTAGATATTGCCCAGACTCCACTGGTGTATGTGTCCCATGTTACTTTTCTAAAATCTAAACAACTTAAAATTCTGAAACATATGTGACCCAAGGGTTTCAAAAAAAAAAAAAAAAAAAGATTGGGAAACTACATGCCTTCATTCTTGAAGAGATTAAAAACAGGATAAAAAGTGATGGAGACAGGAAATCCTTGAGAGTAAATTCTCAACACTGGTTTTGCTAAAACGAGAATGTCTCTTAATTATCCCACAGTGTGTTGTGAAGTTCTCACAGAATTAAAAAAAAAAGTAATCTGATTTCACGTATTTTTAAAAGTGTATGTCATATCATACTTGCAAGAATAATGCAGAGATGAGGAATTGCTGACTGAGTTACTTATTTTTCATTTCCTATGTTCTGGGCTTATGATGACAGTTTTCCAGGCTCCTCTCCAGACAAGGGACCAACAAGGACAGACTTCCACAAAATAAGTGATGTTCCCAGAGCAGATGTAATCTTGGTAGCAAGGTCTCAAAGCCTCTCATGAGTAAGTGACACCATCCAGAAGCCGCAGAAGTGACTGCCTCCCCAGGCTCAGCAACCGCTCCTCCTGAGGGAGCTGCATTTCTTCCCATCTGATAGCCAACTACAAGGGAGTCAGCACTCCTTCCTCTCTCTGTAGCAAATAGATGCACTTCACAGGCTTTTTGTGCAGTTGGTGGTGGTTTCTCCAAAGGATATTCCATGATGTCAGAGCCTGTAATCACTTTCTCCCCAATGGAAATGCCTGGTCATGGCATTTTCCAATCCCTGGCATCAGAAGCAATTGTCAGCGGGCAGTATCTGCCCTCTGCTTTGTTACATGTCCCTGCCTTTAATTTTCAAATACCTGTAACTTTCTTTTGATAAATAACCCCAGAAATGTAGGGATTAGATAATAAAATGAAGAATTTGGATTTCTGGAATATTTGGGGAGGACAACTGTTATCTTGGACAACAGGTAGGGGTGGTAGAAAAGGAAGACAGACTCTCTCCCATTCCTCTCTGAGGTGCCCTCCACTCGCTGTCCCTCATCTTTCTTTCTCCCCAAGTGGCCATTGGGCGTCAGACAACAATGTAATCAATTTTAAGTCTGAAATAAAATGGAGGCAAATGGTTAATAGCAGATAACTTGGATATGAGGTTAATTACTGCAATCCAATTATCAGGAGGGAAGACAGCACATGAATATCACCAATTAACCCCTAAATCAAATTTTAAAATCACCATTCCCATAATTAATAGCACAGCAATCACTATAATTACCATCTCTGCCACACCAGAATAAGGAGGAAAAGTGAAATTATCCAATAAGCTTGAGTGTGACAAGAAGAAACCAAACTAAAGTGCTGAGGTCAGACAAAAGAGAGGGGATAAATCAGAGAGAAAGTGAGTGTGAGACACACACCCAGCCTTGCTGGCATGCCCAGGTGTGTCACTCTAGCACAGCACAAGGATCGCTGCCCGTGGGTGCTTGCCTTTCTTTGGGAGGAAATGGAGGCATGGAAAATGGATAAACGTCTCTAGAAGCTACTTAGCCCTGGTTAGTGGGAAGCATAGAGGTCCACCTGCATCATCCGGGCTTTCACTGGTAAGGATTTCAAGGTCTGAGCCGTGAGAAGGAAAAGACACAGCTATGGAACACATGGAGAGGAATAACACATGAACGTCTTTCAAAGAGGAGATTCCCCAGGTTCACTTTGAATAACTAAAAGACCAAGTCAGAATAATTTTCTTCTCAAACACAATATTTTTCATATTTGGTTAATATAGTCTTCATCTCTCCAAAGAGTTAAAAAAAAAAAAAAAAGTCATTCTAAAGTGTTATGCAAGAATAGGCAGATGTGTTCTTCACATATCTATTTAATCAGCTCTTTCCAGCAGCACTAAGGCATGAAAGAAAGGTTGAGTGTCCTCCAGAATCCTCAATGAGGGGAGAGCAAAGTACTGTGTGGAGCTCCAATCTTGCAAGATTCTCCAAGCTGGGACACGGCTCCACGACTTGAAAGTAAGGGAGCTAAGGACACTTCCTCCATTCCCACACAAAAGGTACATTTGAGGAGTCGTTATCAATAATTTTTCCAGTTTTTTTGAAAGTAACTCTATTCCAAAGGAACATTGCTTTTGTACATCACAGGTTACCTTTCTAGTGTCTGGGGAGGTACAAGCAAGAATATGAGATGTGAGAAAATATCGTACAAGTGTGTAGGCATTGAAAGGATGTTCCTTTCACTGTTCAATTAAACCCAGAAATTGCTTTTGTTAGTAATTTTCCTTTACTTGTTCATTTACTCATTGAATTCAGTCACTTTAGAAATGGCTGTTTCTAATACGTACAAGCAAGGCACTGTGCGGGAACAGTGCGGATATTGGGGGCATGGTCTCAACCATGGATTCTGCCCTTGGGGAGTCTCCAGACCACTGCAGACTATACATAAGCGGCTAAAACGATGGTGTGCATACACACACACACACACACATTATACATATAATACATACTTACATTAAACACTGTGAGTTAAGAGGACCAAGAGACATAATATCCAAGTATGAATTCTATTTCCAAAGCACATGCCAAATCTGCCCACTTCCCTACGTTCTATCTACAATCCTCTTAATCTAACCTAACCTCAGCTCCTGCCTCATTATGACAATAGCTATCTACTTAATCTTTCTACTTCCACTTGGCCCTCCTTCAATTTAATCTCCACACAGCAACCAATGGTCTTTTAGAAACATAGATCATGTTATGTCCTCCCTTCCATAAAACCTTCCAGTGGTTTCTTAATGTATTAACAACAAAATTAAAACCCTCTGTTCTGGGCACAAAAGGCACCACCCAACTGGTTGACCCCATCATGTTCCATTCCACAATTTCCCACTCTGTTCCAACTCCTGTGCCTTGCTTTCCTCAAATGCACAAGCTCTCATTCCTGCCTCATGGACTTTCTGCTCTCTCACCTTGGAATGATCTTTCTTCCAAGATCATAAAATGTCACTTCCTCAGACAGGCCTTCCCTGAGCCCCCAAAGCAACCCAATGCTTTTTTTTTTTTTTTTCATCATTTTATTCTACATTTCTGCAATGGATTTGTTCCCAGTTGATATTTTCACATTTATAGTATTACTTGCTTTTGTCTGTTCCTCCCCTCCACTAGAATGTAAGCTCTGTGTGGGTAAATTTGTCTTATTAATCACTGTATCCCTCCCATTCAAGAACAAAGTCTAATGTACAGTAAACTCTCAACAAACATTCATTAAATAGTGAATGAAGCTCTAAAAAAGAATATCAGGACAATTTCTGAAAAATCAGTACTAAAACAAGGAAAAGGGGAGATGCAAGGGGCGGAGACTGGCATTTTCAGATATCTGAAGAGAAACCTAGAGGACAGTTGTGAGGGTAGACCTAAGATCAATGCGTAGTAACTGTAAAGGTGATTTCTGCTCAAAATAGGGAAGAATTTTCTAGCAGCCCCATAACACACACATGGACTAGCCTACCTAAGGGGATGGGGAGGCCAGATGAGTGCTAGGGCAGAAGGAATACTCTCCAGGAATTTAGACATAGGTTGCGGGGCTGGACCAGACAACATTTAGGGTCCCCATGGAGAACCTGACTGCCTATGGTTCTTGGATCCTCTGACAAGTCTTTCCTCCCACATAGTGAGGAAGTACTGTTCAGAGCAGGAAGCCACAGATGGTCCAGAAGGATCCTGTTGTGGACTCAAACTCTTGCTGGCAGCTGCTCCCAGGGCTCTGTTGTTGTAATAATGTCCCTGGAATCAAAAGACCAAAAGAAAGTCCTCAGGCTTTGGGCAATCCTCATTCCTTGTCTCCTAGTTTGACCAAATTGTATAGGATATAGGTCTACAGCCAAAAGCATTTGCAAGGAGACAGATGGCAAGAACCTAATGAACGTCATGGGCAATGACAGAAAGCCTCTAGGGGTGAGGACATCCAGCATCTATACAGCTCTACCTCTTTTTCACTCTACAAAGCCCAGAGGTCTTGAGCGTGGAGCACAAAGTGAAGCTCTGGTTGTGTGGCCTTCCTGGGAATGTCAAGCACTGGCTTGTTACTAAGGCTCGCTTGCCAATGACACACAGACCCCAGGAGATGGTTTAACTCTACTCTTGTCTCAAAGCCCTTCCCAGTGACTCATAACTTTGACACCAGAACAGCTGGGCCAGCCAGCAGGAAAGAAGACATACAGATGTAGCTGGCTGGAATTTGAGGGGTAACGGGGCTCTCCGCTGTGCAGTCAGTCTAGTATCCTGCAGTGGGCTACAGACTGTGGAAGTCTCCCCCTCTGCAGACAAGTTGTGGGTGGGGACATTGGCTCTGTCATGACCGTCTCTCATCCTACAACACATGTGTGTTTAGAATAGAAAGCACTGCAGCTCTTCCTCAACGGCAACTTGGGGGACGTTTTATTTCTTTTGGGAATATTAGATCCTTGAGCCAATCCATCTGGAGAAGGTATGAGAGAGAGTACTCTGGCCAGAACATACCATCTACCCAGATGTCTCGGCTTAAAACCGAGCTCAAATGAGAGAATGTGTGAAAGGCTGAGAAGTTAGAGGGGTTAGGGAAAGAAATGGATCATTTTTGTTTCTGATAAAAACATTTAAAACAAAGATTGACTGACTGCCCTTCCACTAACATAAATTTAGATTCGTTGATTATTCACCAGAAAAAAAGTATGAAACATATATGTGTAAAATCCTCACTAGAAATGGCTTGCTTAGGCAACATTGTGCACATTGAAGGTACTTATTAAATATTTGTTGATTTTGATCCAAATAGCTTTGGGTATTTTTAAATATCAGTGCATTGAGTACCCCAGTGATTGTAAAGGGGGTTATTTTTGTTAATGAAACTTGAAATACAAGCCAAGACTGATTGATTTTTTAAAGTGTTGTGAATATTGCAGTTCTCATACATAAGCAACTAGTAACAGTGTCTCTGAGGGAGGAGGACTAGGAGGTCAGATTTGGGTAAGAAACTCACTTTTTATGTTGTACTCTTTTATGTTTTATTGACAATATTTTTCTTGTGCATGTGTTTCTTTTTTAGAACAAAATAAAACTAGTTACTATTTTTTAAACTCTTTGCCTCTAGAGACAAACCTGGAGCTTAGACCTACTGATAACCTGCCAGTTCCCACTAAACTAGAAAGAAAAAAGGATTTTTCCCAGGATCCCATCTCTTCCCAGTATGGTCAGCCAATAGTAATATTCTGGAGTACAGGATGCGGGTGAGGGAATTTATAGGCATTGTGGTGTCAGTAGTGATAATTCTAGTTGATCTGTGACGCAGATGGATGTATATGGCGGCTGGTGGTTTACACAGCACTGTAAACCTGCCTGCGTGCCATATGAATGGCTGTCTAATTTATTAGCTTTCAAATAAAAATGTAGCAAACTCAAATTGAGAACGCAATGAAGTCTAACAAAAAGAATCAGATGGGCTCAAAGCAAATAACCTTCATATTTTTTATTCTATTTTCTATAAGTGGGATTCCAGTACTGCAGATGGGAATCTTTTCTTCCCCCTCTTCTCTATCTGCATGTTGATTTCTGGGCTGCCCCCATGTTCTCTGGCTTCACTGGCCTTTCTTCCTGTTCACTTCCCACGGCAAAAGAAGCCCAAATGCTGCTTTTGAAGCGTCCCCAAAGGACACCTGACATTTTAAAAGCTGAATGAGTGTCCTCCTCTGGGACAGTCATCTTAGACCATCTCATAATGACTGCTCCCAGAGAAGACAGGAGATTGACTAAACTAGAGAGAAAAAAAGACTTTATCGGGAGAGCGAGGAGGGCAATGTGGAGAGGTGCCCACTGTGCAGGGATGTGATCAATGAAAGCTTCCTCCATCCCATCCCAGTACCCTTTCTGGGAGGTGAGCTGCACATGACCGCCTCCTCTTTTCTCTTTTTATTCGTTTATTCAACACTGAGCTAAGCGCTAAGAAAGGAGCAAAGGCACGCTTCCTCCTTTTTTGGTTCTTCTTCGCCTCAGAGCCGAGTCTATTTCGACCACTTTGAGGTTGCTTTTCTCACCGAGTGGGTCACATTATGCTTTTTCTCTTGGGGTTTAAGGTTTTACTGGGGTGGGAGAGAGCAGTTTCTTTTCTTTTTGAGACAGGGTCTTGCTCTGTTGCCCAGGTTGGAATGCAGTGATGCAATCTCTGCTCACTGCAACCTCCACCTCCCAGGTTCAAGCAAGTCTCCTGCCTCAGCCTCCCAAGTAGCTGAAGCTACAGGCACGCGCCACCGTGCCCAGCTAATTTTTGTATTTTTTGTAGAGATGGATTTCATCATGTTGCCCAGGCTGGTCTTGAACTCCTGCGCTCAAATGATCCACCCGCCTCAGTCTCCCAAAGTGTTGGGATTACATGCATGAGCCACTGCACCCAGCCTACACAGCAGTTTCGGATTCCAAACTGGACTCCAGCTTGAACCTTGGAGGCAGGTGGCACCCACAGGAGTGTGCATGTTCTCTTGCCCCACTCCACCAGTACGTGCTGCTCTATCCATAACCAAATGCAAAAGTACATATAAAGCTGTAAGTATAAACCAGTGCTTTCCAAACTTGACTGCACACTGGAATCACCTAGAGAGCTTCAAAAATTAAAGATGCCTGTGTTCCACACCCAGAGATTGTGACGTAAGTGGCTTGGGTGTGACCTGGGCTGTGAAAAGTTTAGTAGACCCCCAGGTGATTCTAGTGAGTAGACAAGTATGGGAGCCACTGATACAAATACAAATGGCATCCATATTACAATCTTAATCCCTTCCATTTCAGTGCCTTCAGCCACAGCCCAAGAATATTAACCATGATTCAAAGACCTTTACTTGTGCCAGCTGCATGGAGTGGCTTTAAAAATATCTAAGTTTATTTCATGCCCACCTACCCTCATGCCAACCCACTTACAGAATATAATGTAATCCATTAAAAATTACAGGGAGCCATACAGAAACTTCTTTTCCAGCATGGGGCGTGCAAAGTATTTCTAATGCAAACACAAACAATAGGTATGTTTTCTTTTATGACAGGGTTGAAATAAAGCAGACCTAATTATCCCACCCAGATGCTATGGAGAAGAAGCCGTGTTAATACTGCATGAGGAAGCCTATCTCCCAGTCTTATCAAACCCACTTTTCTCTTCAACTGTGCCCTGGTAACCTGGGAAATATTATAAATTTTGATTACTGATTGCTGCATTGCTAGTAACTGACTATTTATCATCAGTAGCTGGTCACCAGTGTCAGTCCAGACTTAATTATCTCAGCTGAAGGGAAAGTAACCCCATGAAAGAATTGCTTTCCAATTAAAGCAGAATGGAATATATGATTTGTCTCTCTGACGATATCCAATTCATACTCCTTTTCATGTTATTTGTATTGTCTTCTTTTCCTCATTACAAGCTCAGAGTTGTGAATCTTAGGTTCCCTAGCCAGAAACACATAAATATCAAGAGGGCAGCTGCCAGACCTCTAAAAAAAAATCATGAACAGTCACCACCAAAAACATAACAGTACTTACAGAGTTTCCACTAGCAAATGCTACACTTAGGGTTAAAGACATCTTTCAACATACCATTTATTTTCACAGGTTCCTAACCTCCTATAGAATGTGTGTATAATTACATGGGTATGTATACACACACACACACACACACACACAATTTTTAGAGTTTATTCTTTAGGGGTTAGGATCAGATGCTCTATGCTGTGTTATAGCTATTGGGTCAATGACAAGGAGACAAGGAAACCATTTTTCTACTAGCGCAAGTATTTTAGGTAAAGATCTAGGCAATGGCATCTCTGAACTCTTCATTTTTCTTATCTTGTTTTTGCCATTAGTTTGATATTTATTTTGCATGTCTGCCCATTTGCCTATCTAGACAATTCTTTACTCCTGGAGCAAGGACAAAAGTTTATCTTATCTGTGACTAACTCAACCCTGATCACTTTGTAAACATGGCCTTTGAAGTCTGGGTTGTTTAAGAAAATATTTATTGAGCACCTACTGTGTGCCAGGCATGCTCCTGGCACTGAGTATTATCAATGAACAGAAGAGGTCTCTGCTTTCATGGAGCTGATATTCTAGTGGGCTTCCACCCTAGTCCTTCCATTAGTGGTCAAGTGGCCTTGGGTTATTTAATCTGTGTAAGGCTCAGGTTTCTCTGCTCTAAAGTGGGATAATGATGCTTTCCCTTCATACAGCTGTTATTAGGATAAAAAGCTCCTGGCCCATGAAGAGTGATTTAATTAAGGTAAGCTTCCATTTTGTTCTCAGTCCCCTGTATCCTTGGGGTTGGCACTGGGAAACTCAAAGTATCCTCACCTTTCAGCATTGTGAATTTTGTATGCTTGTTTCCTATACCTATACGCCATCACTTGTTTCCTAAAAACATTTTCTTACTGTAGCTCCAATTTCCCCCTGTCCTCAAAACTTCCCACCCACAGCCTTCTGTGTCTTGCA
>NW_012101266.1:5022572-5072959 GCF_000951045.1 Mandrillus leucophaeus | reverse complement strand
AATACTGCATGAGGAAGCCTATCTCCCAGTCTTATCAAACCCACTTTTCTCTTCAACTGTGCCCTGGTAACCTGGGAAATATTATAAATTTTGATTACTGATTGCTGCATTGCTAGTAACTGACTATTTATCATCAGTAGCTGGTCACCAGTGTCAGTCCAGACTTAATTATCTCAGCTGAAGGGAAAGTAACCCCATGAAAGAATTGCTTTCCAATTAAAGCAGAATGGAATATATGATTTGTCTCTCTGACGATATCCAATTCATACTCCTTTTCATGTTATTTGTATTGTCTTCTTTTCCTCATTACAAGCTCAGAGTTGTGAATCTTAGGTTCCCTAGCCAGAAACACATAAATATCAAGAGGGCAGCTGCCAGACCTCTAAAAAAAAATCATGAACAGTCACCACCAAAAACATAACAGTACTTACAGAGTTTCCACTAGCAAATGCTACACTTAGGGTTAAAGACATCTTTCAACATACCATTTATTTTCACAGGTTCCTAACCTCCTATAGAATGTGTGTATAATTACATGGGTATGTATACACACACACACACACACACACACAATTTTTAGAGTTTATTCTTTAGGGGTTAGGATCAGATGCTCTATGCTGTGTTATAGCTATTGGGTCAATGACAAGGAGACAAGGAAACCATTTTTCTACTAGCGCAAGTATTTTAGGTAAAGATCTAGGCAATGGCATCTCTGAACTCTTCATTTTTCTTATCTTGTTTTTGCCATTAGTTTGATATTTATTTTGCATGTCTGCCCATTTGCCTATCTAGACAATTCTTTACTCCTGGAGCAAGGACAAAAGTTTATCTTATCTGTGACTAACTCAACCCTGATCACTTTGTAAACATGGCCTTTGAAGTCTGGGTTGTTTAAGAAAATATTTATTGAGCACCTACTGTGTGCCAGGCATGCTCCTGGCACTGAGTATTATCAATGAACAGAAGAGGTCTCTGCTTTCATGGAGCTGATATTCTAGTGGGCTTCCACCCTAGTCCTTCCATTAGTGGTCAAGTGGCCTTGGGTTATTTAATCTGTGTAAGGCTCAGGTTTCTCTGCTCTAAAGTGGGATAATGATGCTTTCCCTTCATACAGCTGTTATTAGGATAAAAAGCTCCTGGCCCATGAAGAGTGATTTAATTAAGGTAAGCTTCCATTTTGTTCTCAGTCCCCTGTATCCTTGGGGTTGGCACTGGGAAACTCAAAGTATCCTCACCTTTCAGCATTGTGAATTTTGTATGCTTGTTTCCTATACCTATACGCCATCACTTGTTTCCTAAAAACATTTTCTTACTGTAGCTCCAATTTCCCCCTGTCCTCAAAACTTCCCACCCACAGCCTTCTGTGTCTTGCACTGGAGCTGCCTGTATTTCTTAGAAGATGGTAACTGCAGTTTGGTGTTTAACCAAAATCTTGTGGAAACTTAAATTATTGCTTTGGGGAAAGGAGGGTATATTTTTCAGTACCGTGCCAATGTGAAAAGGAGGAATAGCCTATAGTCATTGGTGTTAAGTCATTATTTACTTGGCTTATAGTTCTCTTCCCAACTGCATTACAAACACTTCAAAGGGTGGGGCCGTTTTACTTCTATTTACTTTCAGCAATTTAAATTAAGCATTTATTGTCTACATTTATGAGCAAGGAACTGTTTCAGGTGCTGTGGTCAGTACAAAGATGAAGGCTGGTTGGAGGAAGTAGCACTTAAAAACCTCTCTGGAATCTTTTCACCTAGCAGCCAGCTGCCCTAGGTTAAGAATATGTACCAGAATTTCAATAAACTGCCCCTAACAAGAAAGTTTTAAGAATTTTTCACTCTTCGATTGAATTGGGTTGGTGGGTGAGGGCTTTGGAGGGATGGCTCTTATTGGATCTTCCTTTGCCTTTTTTTCTCCCCTCTTTTTTATCCTTTGTGTCTTGCACAACTCTTCCCATGACTACGGTTTTTCTTTTAAATCATTTTTCTATTAACAACCCCTCCCCACTCCACTTTTCTATCCTTTCCTGTTTCTGCCTTGTGAATTTCTACCCTTCTCTTAAGACACTCTTCAAACATCACCTTCTCTGTGAAGTCTCCCCTGATTCCCACTGACAACTAACCACTAATCTCTCTCTTTTTTCTTTGAAAATACTTGAGTGAGCCGTATCATAGCCATCAAATTGACATTATTTGTTTACTAATCTATCCACACCATTAGTCAGTGAACTTGGCAAGGGCAAGTGAATGTTTGATTGGTAAACAAATGGATTAATGAATGAATAATCTAACATACAATCCCTGTCCTCAGAGGATTTACAAATTATGGGGTAGACAGGTATACGAATAAAAAGCTGCAAAATAAAGTGCAAACACACACGTCATATAAGAAAGAAAAACGCTATAGATTTTAAGTTTTAATTTTTCCAGGCGGCTTATATTACTTATTAAGCTCACTTTATAATGAACTGATGCCCTTGGAAAAGTTACTATAGATTGCACTAGGCTTTCTTTTTTAAAAGGTCTTAGTGCTAGTTAGCCTCAGAAATCCTATTATATATACACACCCAGGTAACCCACATCAGACTGACACACAGCATTTGCCTTTCTACTTGCAAATACAGGTCTTGAAATATACATGAAATGTAAGATGCTGGTATTCTTACAGTAACACAACACTCATATTCTATGAAATCCCTGACCTAGTTACATTGCTGAGGGCATAGCTTAAGCACATATAATGCCCAGCATAAGGAAGAAACTGTTATCTTGAGAAAAGTAAATTTTGCATTCCCCAAGTTCAGTATTATTAAATCTGTGACCTTAATTACATTAGAGTAGATATTTTATTCAATTATATGGACAATGAAATAAGAACTGAGAAAGATACAGCTGGCCCAGAATCTCCTGGGTGTGAAAAGATGATGATATTTATTTTGTCTACTCCTGACAATAAAGTTTAAACTGTTACTTAATGCTCCAGCAAAACATCAATTCAAACAGAAGTTAATTCTTCACAGTCATACTTAACATTATACATTTTTTATCTGAACTAAAAAGAAGCAATTGAATATTTCTGCCCTAAAAAATGGATAGAGTTGGATCTTTCAAAATGTTGGAAAAAGAAAATTAAACATGGCGAAAAGACGAATATTGCCAAATTAAACAAAAGGATTTGGGCCTTGCTAAATAAAATAAACTATTCCTAATGCTTCAGTACAAGGAAATACACAGGCTTTTTTCTACTTGCACGGAAGTATTTCTCACATAAGCACTTTCAAAACAATGATCTTTTATACCCAATAAGCCATGAAAAGTTGAAAGTATAAGTGAGGTTGAGGAAGAAATTCTTTTTCACCTTCTTCCTAAGAGCTGATGTCCTGTGTGCTGGGAGAAAGAAGTTGGTAACGTGTACATTTAAAATCAAATTTATACAAATGTTTTCCTAACATATTCTTTGTGGTTCAACAATTCTTTTATTTTTTTCTTGTCAAACCAGTTGGTTCTAATGAGTCTAATTACTAGTCTTCGTAGTCAGAGTTAACAGTATAACGTAACAGTAACGACTTTCAGTTAAAAGTCAACCCTGTGATGCACAAAACCTTGGATAAGATTAAATTTTAACAGCTTCCAACTAATCTACAGGCAGAAGTCCAACTCAGGTGTTACTATTTTAATAACACTCAACTCTAAAAAGCATAAAGCAAATGCATATTAAAAGAGGAACAAAGATGTGAATTAGAGAACCAAACGAAGGAAGGAAAACAATACAGGTTTTTCCTTAATTAACAACTTTTGCAAGATATAAGTTGCAGATAGAATTTCCTTTAGGTCATATCATTTAAGTGAATCTAGTTGTAAAGCAATTTGGAACTCTCCAGGAACAGTAGAGTTTAAATAACTAACCAACAAATGTGTAGTCTTTTCTTTTGCTTCCTTTTCCTTTCTTTACTTCCTTTTCCTTTCTTTACTTCCTTAACAATTGGCAAAATATTCTTAAATTATTAATATAGTACCTGATTTGCTTCTCATTTCCCAATTTCATTCACTAAAACTAAAAGCAAATAGCAAGCCTTAGTAAACTTCTAGCCAGATTTCTTGCTTACAAATATAATGCGGATTTCTGAAAATGCCCAGTTTAAGGGAAGTACAATCCCATAGACTCCAGTACCTTGCTGACCAATGCCCCCTGCCCAGTCCCATCCTCATTTGCCTTTACAATATCAAGCTGATATTGCAGAAGCAGTTGATTGTCAGGAGAGCCAGCTCAGGTAAATTAACTTAATGAAACAGATGACTTTGTATGTATTGAAATTGACTAGGCTCAAATATCCACTCAGCTAATGAGCTTGCGATAGGACCCTGGCAGAGGTGTCATCATCATTCTGCCACTAAAAGCCTTTCTGCAGCCCTGTATCCTATCTTCCTGTCTGAAAACCAGGCAGAAGCTTAACAGCCGCCAAGCTTCCAAAATGCAAACAGCGGCAGTTGCCTATCTAAGTTGTGATTGATGGTACACAAAAATACATGGCTACTTCATAGATATTCTAGCCTGCAACAAATTAGGGATCTAAACCTTTGTGCTAGGCAGATAGCCAGTGTATTGTGGGGGACTGCTGTGGCTCTATAATTATATCCAGCCTGATAATAATCCGTTCTACCGCTGTGAATGGCTGTACCCTGGGACTTTAATTTCACCGTCCCCTTCCAGCAGATAATGCCTGACCCTGTGTCACTTTGACTGTGAAACACATGAAAAAGACAAATGAGTTTTTCTCTGACCATGTTAAATTAACTAATGGATTCTAGATGTGAAACTGGCATAATAATAAGCCAAGGCTCTGCTGGTACTGGGTGGACATTCAGACAGTCTCTAAGGGTGTTATTAACCTCATGCATGAAAACAAAACACAAACACCAAAAAAGAATCTGGCCAGTGTGAATAAAGAGTCTGTTTAGTGTGAATAGGGATTAACCACATAGTTTATATTCCAACCAGTTATTTTAGTATTTTGAGACACAGCTATAAGAGAGTGTTGAATTACTAGAGGTGAGGAAGGATGGGAAGGAGGGCTGGCCAGAGGTTGGTTAACAGATACAAAAGTACAGCTAGATAGGAGGAATTAATCCTAGTGTTCTATAGCACTGTAGGGTGACTATAATGAACAACAACAGCCTATTGTATATTTTCAAACAGCTAGAAGAGCAGATTTTGAATGTTCCTAACACAAAAACACAATAAATGTTTGAGGTGATGGATATGCTAATTACCCTGATTTGATCCTTACACATTGTATGCATGTATCAAAATTTCACACAGTATCCCATAAATTTGTACAATTTTTATGTGCCAATTTAAAATAATAATAAAGGAGGGAAAAAAGAAGACCACGCAGCTGGAGAACATCAGAAGCAGGATTAAAACTCAGTTCTCAATGGTTCTAAAACCATGAAGAATTTCCATAAATCCACACTGTTTCAAAGAAGAAAGAGAGAGTGAAAAAAAGAGCTGTTTTATGGTCTAAAACTAGGCATTAGCTGAAGGCAAACTAACACAGGAACAGAAAACCAAATATTGCGTGTTCTCACTTATAAGCAGGAGCTAAACACTGAGTACACATGGACACAAAGATGGAAACAATAAACACTGGGGGCTGCTTGAGGGCGGGTTGGGGGAGGGAGCACAGGTTGGAAGGCTACCTATTGGGTAGTATGCTCACGACCTGGGTGACGGGATCGTTCATATACCAAGGCTCAATGACACACAATTTACCCATGTAACAAACCTGCACATGTACCCTCAGAACCTAAAATAAAGTAGAAGAAAAAATAAAAATAACAACAACAACAACAAAAACTAGGCATTAATTGAACGATTTTATAATCAACATTTCCCTCTTTCCTTTCAGAGTTGTATTTTGTTTTCAGAAAGTGGCTATAATTCAATATCCTTGAAGATACACTCATTTGAACTAAATGTTGTAAATGTTAAATATCTTAGAAGAGAAAATGACCAGTGTTTACATTACTTTCATTCCAACATAAAAAGGCACTATTGCTTCCAGTAATTAGTAAAGGACATTATAATCTGTACAGAGAGTAATTGTGCAAATTCCAGTCCTGCAGTTATGTAGGCACTCCCTGTTACACATGGTCTTAATTTTTAATACGTATTTTCTTTTAGCTCGCTAGAATATTACAGATTTCATATTAATGCAGCTGAAAAGATAAATGTCCTTTCCCATGTTCCCATCAGAGGTCTGTGTGTTCTGGGAGGTTAAAAAATTATAACTCAGCTGTTCCATACCGTATTAAGATTGAAATTTGGCATCCCAGATGTGAATTTGTTTCCAAAATGAAACTGAATCTGGTAAGCTTTTTTTTAAGAGAAAAAAATATTTTAGAAGCTTATTTTTAAAGTAGACTCATATTGGGTTTATGGGTGCTTTTAAGATAAAATTGTATATAGTTTTATTTAAAACTGTTTGGACTTCTGATGGGTAAAACCCCACATTTATCTAAAATTTTTACCTTTAAAAACAGGCTAATGAAAATCCAGAAGTTGCATTACCTTTCTTAATCAGTGATCCAAAATACATGCTTGCCTTTTCTTTAGGCGGTATATTTTCAAACAAGCTCTCTCTGCCCAAGAGGAATTTATTTTTGCAAAGTAATATTTTATTCTGTGTTTACCATATGTTAGACACAGATCTAGCTCTTGATGTGTAATGACTCATTTAATCCTCACAATAGCTTGAGATATATGCCATTATTATCCCCATTTTACAGATGAGGAGACTTCCCAAGGTCACATGCTAACCAGTAAGTTGGGAACAGGGATTTGAACCTGGGACAAACTGGCTCTGAAGCTCACATTCTTAACTGCTATGTGTATTGCCCCTCTGATCATAGTCATTTCCCTAATCTTACATTCACTAAACATTTAATAAGTGCCAATTAATCTATGTGGAGGGCATTATACTAGAGTTGAGTGTGGGGTTGGGGGAGGCGGTGGGGATTGGGAAGATCCAGAGTAGAGAAAAGAGGTCAATAAAGTTTTTTTAAAAAACGCAATCCCCATCACAGTTCTGCAGGTCAGATGGACATGACTCAATGACTAAACACAAAGTAAATGCTACACTTTGCAGATTGGTCCCTCCAGTTTTGGGGAATTGTAGGACCTGTAGTGCAGGATGTTATGCCTAGGCCCAATCTACCTTGTGGAAGGGCCCTCCTGGTCAACTGGAGACATTTCCCAGGACCTTCCTAAAAACACTCAAAATCTGGTGGTGAAAGTCCTTGTGTAACATTCTGAAACTAGGCGTCCTCCATCCCTTGCTCCTATTAGATATAGTGATCCCCAAGTTTCTCTTCAAAGAATCAGTATGTCAGTATGTTCAGTACTCTTACTCTTTGATTCTCCATTTTAAAGTTTAACACCCTGGTTCTCTTCGTCCCCTTGCTTCTAGTTTCAGTAAACAACCTTTTCCACCAGTTTTAATCAGTAGTTCACATCTGTTTCCCGGTCACCTGCTCTGTCCTGACTCATCCTGGTCACCTGCTTTGACCTGAGTCACCCCTGGTCACCTGCTCTAACCTAAGTCACCATTAGTTACTTGTTCCTAACCGTCCTTCCCACCAAACCACTCACCCCACCACACTGGTTCATACCTCTGCTCTCTTTAAAAGAGCCAATCGGAATTAGCTTAGACTGTGCAGTCCAACCCTAGCCAATAAGGGAAAGACACAGCGGTAGGGACCACCTGCATCAGGAATAAGAACCCCTTCCCCTCCCTTGTTCAAGTGGTGTGCTCTCGCCATTACTCCATTCACGAGTCACACCCTTCTATAGAAGTAAAAATTGCCTTGCTGCAAATTAAATTTATGTTTGAATGCTATTTCTTTGTGGCACCGAGGAACAAGCATTTCTAACATTCTCAACCTCCTAAGTCAACACCATTTCTTGATGTGATTTATGCCAAACACTTAAGACACTGCTGTATTTTGGATGGATCAAGCCTACTTTAATCTTTAATCCTAAAATTGAAAGAAGCAACTGGGGGTCTTCGGTATAGAAAGTGGGGTCAGGCGGCCAACAAAGGGAATATGAATGTATATCCAAGTCACTCAGAAACTTTTATGCAGGTGCAAGAAACTTATGTCAAAGTGGTCATAAGGCTGTTTAATAGGAGACAGACAAATGTTACTCCACGTTTACTGCTCGAAACCAAAGCTTTGTGTGAAATCTTGAATGTATGGGGAAGGAGAGAGGGTAGCCTGTAACCTACCTGTTGTTTTCCTGATCCCTTCCCCCCAGTCCTGAACTCCTGGAGATTGAGCCCCTTTGGGCTTTGGTGACCCCATCATTGGGGTATATTTATTTGATTGTTAATTTTGCTGTACCAGACACTCCCTTTCCCATTTTCTAACCATCTTGTAACACATGCTGACTCTTTTCCCTTCCCTTCTCTTTTCCCTAGGAAAATCAATGAATCAGTAAAGACATATCGGTACTGGAAAAGAAAAAAAAAAAAGTCCTCTGTATGTCACGGTGCTTTGTTATTTTTCTCTCAAACTCCAGTGGACATGAATAACAATCCCTCTGGATGTGGTTGCTCTGAAAGAGCCGGCCCTTAGCATTTTGTCACACTTAGCCAATTGTTAAAGTATCATTAACAGGGACCCAGACAGAGATGACAGGTGTAAACAGTTTATAATTTACAAAGTGCAGGATCAGGTTTCTCCACCCCCTCTTCCAAGAGCTCTCAAACACATCTTAACTTGGCCCTGTGTAGGCATAGCAGAAATTCTTACAGGATTGTTTGAAAATAAATCCTATCATGCAACTATTTGGTAAAGTTTTGGCCTTTTGATCTTTTACTGTTAACTCAAACTATGTAAAGCTATGAGTTAATTGCTACGTTAACATTTCAAAATGCTCTGTACAACTAAATACACATATGTGCCCTGGAACCCTCTGAATGGGCTTTCTACTCTATGTCATAGATTTCCTTCTTTGTTTTTCCTTTTTTTTTTCCACTAGTGGTGCATTGGAGATTGCAGGTTTGAAATGCCTAACAGTTGAAGAGACTCGACACTGCTGCTCTGTGCACAGATGTGGGATTTCTTACGCCTTTTTAGTCAGACCTACTTAGCTGCCTTCTGCATTTTTCAACACTGACATGTTTCGGTAAAACTTTGACTAACTGGAATACTTGGGGGAAGGGGGTTTCTGGCTGAATGACTTCCTGGTTAAACTAAAAGTTATTTAGAAAGCCCTTTTTATTGAAAATCTTTCTAAAGTATATCAGCATACTTTACTCTTGAGTGAGGCAGCACTGTCAGAGAAAAATTGTACAGTATGTAGCTGTTTGGAAGGACTGTGAAACAAATTTAGCAAAGCTACTAACCGCTCATCAGCCTTTCTCTTGCTGGAAAGCAGCCCCTCTCAGTATCCTGAGGCAGCTTAGGATGCCAAGCCCTACTGCTCTCTTCAAAATTTATTTTGCTCTTTAAGCAGAGGCCTGGATCTTTACCAGGGAACAAACAAAGGTCCTGAGGCCACCAGCCCTCACCTTTCATCCCTCACACCTCCAGGCTTCACTCCCTCCAGTCAGTCTCCACTTAGGTCCACGGCTGCCCCTCCTTCACCTGTGCTGGGAATTCATTCTCTCCAGCCTCCCCAAGGCAGCCATCTCAATGCCCTTTCTCTGGTAGTTTCATTCTCTCCCAATTCACTGATACTCCCTAAATATGCCTATCTCCCTATTCCAAATGAACCTTTCTCTCCACCTTTTCTTCTCTTGAGGGCAAAGTCCTTTTCTTCATTGCTAAACACCTTGCAAGGGTAAGCACAACCTATGTTTACTTCCTAACCTCTTATTCATTCAAAAACTATCTTTTATCTTCCTTCTGTAACCTCACCAAAACTACTCTCAAAAAAGGCCATCAGCCTATCTACTGGATCCTATGGCTTTATCTCAGCCAGTCTTATTGATTTTTCCTAAATTTAGCTAGAATTCCTTCCTTTCCCTGTCTTTGTTGCCACCATTTTGTTTTGCTGAAATTCACGTGTGCAGCATAAATCAGACCATGTCACTCACCTTCAATGCTTCCCACTGCACTTGTAACAACACAGATACTCCACATCTACATGGCTCACAGCTCTGATGCTCAGCTCTGGAGAGCTCATGCCTCCTTCTCCACCACATTCCAGCCTGTCTTTTGAGTCTCAAACATCCTAGAGCACCCTCTGCTCCTTCTCCCTAATGAAGTCCTCCCCTCACTGCTTCTGGCTGGTTTCTCCACCTTCCGGTCTTAGCTTAAATTTTGCCACCTAGGACAGAGTTTCTTTGACCAAACCGTCATGTATGTGGGTTCCTGACAGCCCCTCCTCACCACACCACTCTTTTCAATGCGCCCCATTCTCTCCTTTCACGCTAGTGACCATAAGCTGTAGTGGGAAATGAGCTTGTATGTTTACTGGATGGTTGATCTTTTGTCTCCACTAGGCTATGAGTTCCTTGAGTCCTTGGATCATGTCCCTTTTTCACTGGACACCCACTGCTTAGCTCAGGATCGGGCACGTTATTACTGAATGAATGAATGAACAGATGAAGACTTTATACTTTTCTGCAGAGGGCTGTCTAGAATGACTACAGAAATCTGACCAGACAAGTAACTCAAGAAAGTGTACCTGAAGAAATTCAAATTTTAGGTTTTGTAGCATTTTAAATGTCAGAAAGATGCTCACTCATCCTTTCATATACATAAATCAGGTCTCTCAGCCTGGGGGAGAAAAGCATTTAGCATAATACAAATATATATCCTTTTGCAGGAAATACACAAATATTGTGTTGGGAGTAGTGACTAGGATGGCCTGAAGGAAGGAAGGAGGGTAGCCTGGCAATGGATTGCTGCTAGCTCAGTGAGAGGAGCACGCAGCACAAAAGCCCGGAAGGAGAAGGAAGTGGAGTGATGATGGAGGGAGTTTTACCCAAATGGGGAGGCCAAGGTTAGACCAACTAATAAGGTCACTGACCTGCGGGAGAAACAGGGAAGCTGGGTAGAAAGTGAAATGAAGAACTGCAAGTCCTGCACAACACAAAGATGTGTTTGCAGCTGGTTAGGGGAAGAGGACAGAAAGGATTTGGGTGGAGATAAATAGAAACTGCAGTGATAAGCAAAATGCATGGTGGCATGAGGAGGCTGCAGTAAGCATGTATGTATGAGTAAGCAGCAGGAGTTTCTAATAAGTATGTGATCTTTGGAGTCTGAATGATTAGAATGATGAGCAAGATAATATCACAGTTACGCTAACTATCCTATCCTATCAGCTGAGGTTCAGGGGCACCCACAAAGAATCACCATTTATAATTGATGTCCTACTAATTCCACGGGGTCCTGACACACCTTGAAAAACAGGGCTAAGACTGAGCTAAGGGGGATGTTGAAAGAGGCAGCACCTTTCAACAAATGTCCAGTTATTAAACAGGTCATGTTACAACTGCAGGTGTGGAGCTTCTGCTCCAGAGACTGCTATTAGAAATGACTTTGTAAAACAGATGACACCTACTCTCTTGATTTTTCAACAATTCAGATTTTCATATACTGAGACTGCTTAAAGCAGAAGTCTTCTATGCCATTCTAAAGCAATCAGATATGCTGGTCATTTTGCATAGCCTTTTAGCTTTTAGGCATTTTTGTAAATGCTTAAAAAAATTAAATACCAACCCCCAAATAACTCAATCAACTCAATCCTATTGACTCAAAAGGAAATGGTTTCAGATAAAAGCCCACATGGCTTTTAGTTCACCCAGTTCTTTCTACCTACAAGTAACATAACAATTTCCTTTGCATAGGAAAGTTCTTAGAATCATCAGTCATGAAAACAGATGTTGGGCACAGAGGTGAAGCAGCAGCCAGCATCAGTAAATTTGCCATTATCAACTGCCCACCGCCACCCTCAACCCCATTCCCACCCCCTGTTGGAATTGGATTAGCCTTCTGGTATTATTTTAAGAGTGATTGGAATTTAATTTTAGTTAGGAAGAGCTGAGTCCATTGTTTACTTACAAACAAACAAAAGAATCCTCTCTCCAGCACTAGGATTCCTGCTTGGCTGGTTTTAAATAGATGAAGCTAACCAGATATTTACCATCAGCTTGGTGAAGAAAGAGACATTGTCCTGGGGAGCCAGAGTCATGGGAACTCAGTCCACACAGTAATGCATTGCGAACTGTGAGTGGACTATGACCAATCAAAGTCTCACTGTACATTTCACGGAGGTGGGAGCAAAACAGGAAAGAAAAAATCCCCTACGTGCCAGCATGTTGGGAAGGCATCATTGCAATAAAATTGTGAAACTAATGCTGGCAGGCAAACAACAAAAAACAACAACTGCCACAAACTGCAATATGCTTATCAGGGTCTGACCAAGAAAAAAGAACCCCAATCTTCCACAGAGGACACTGGCAACAATCCCAGGTCCTGCAACTCCTGAATAGCTCCATGTGCCGTGTTCCCTTCAGGTACTGCATTGTCCGCGGGAGATGTTCTCAGCAGTCAAGGAACAGCTGCACAATGCAAGCAGCCTCTGAATGGTCGAAAAGCTTTTTGTTCAGGCCTCGTGTGATTTCTTAAAAAAAAAAAAAAGCAAAACTGGTGTTCTTTTGTGCTGTACAAAGGCAGCACTTTGCTGACTCCAAGTTCAAGACTCATGGGTTATTAGGAGAGGAAAGATGGACATTGTATTAGCATGTGTGAAAAAAAGAATAGGAGTTCCTTTAAACCAAGTCCATAATAAGAGCAGCCTGGTATTTGGAACACCTACTTAGCTGGAAGCAGCTCCCACAGCAGTTAGAAGGTAAGTGTTTGCAACAATTACACACACATGCACACATGCATGCACACATATAGACCCATCAACAGGGAAACAGCAGCATGTGTTCATAATAAATACATTTCTTGAGAATAGGGCAGTAAAATAAAATATAATCACAGAAAAGTTAGAACTGGGATGCGTGAACTAAGAGGGATGTGACATTAGTTTGTAGAGAAGCTGTTCTTCCAGAGAAGTTAAATGACTTACTCAAAGACATATGGATACTTCATCAAATCAAGTTCTTAACACCACTTAGGAAGGATGTCCTGGTGCTTCCTGCTCTGCACGTGAAGCAGTGTTGGTTAAGGGGCGAGGGGTCTGTGGAGACCAGGTCAGGGGTTCTAGCATCAGTCTAATCTGAACTTGAACCCCTAGGATATATCAGTGCTGAGGGTTCAAGTCCAGTGTTTCCAGTTGCATGACCTAGAGAGAAATTCCTTTATTCTTCAGAATTTCAACTGATTCAACCCCAAAATGGGGATAAAGTAACTTGTGCCTTTAGAGTTGCCACAAACTTTAAGTGAACAAAGAGTCAACGTTAAATAAATGTTGGTGACTATGCTTATTGCCATGAGGAGTAGCCATAAAGGTGGTATTTTCATCTTCTCAGAAATTTCAATACATTTAGAAAAAAAGAGAGAAAAGAAACAGGAAATACACAGAGAATAACCATATAGGTATACAAGTAAGCATACAGGGAAAATACAGAGAATTAACGTAGACAACAGGGAACAGGCCAGGTGCGGTGGCTCATGCCTATAATCCCAGTACTTTGGGAGGCCGAGGCGGGTGGATCACGAGGTCAGGAGATCGAGGTCATCTTGGCCAATATGGTGAAACTCCGTCTTTACTAAAA
This sequence comes from Mandrillus leucophaeus, assembly GCF_000951045.1. Classification (NCBI taxonomy): domain Eukaryota; kingdom Metazoa; phylum Chordata; class Mammalia; order Primates; family Cercopithecidae; genus Mandrillus; species Mandrillus leucophaeus. The sequence goes on along the minus strand of NW_012101266.1, from coordinate 5,059,227 downwards.
TACAAAAAATTAGGCGGGCATGGTGGCACGTGCCTGTAATCTCAGCTACTTGGGAGGCTGAGGCAGGGGAATCGCTTGAACCCAGGAGGCGCAGGTTGCCATGAGCCGAGATCACACCACTGCACTCCAGCCTGGCTACGTACTCCATCTCAAAAACAAAACAAAACAAAAACAAAACAACAAAAAACTTGGACCAAATACTTTACACATGAATGTTATGCCTCTTATCCATTTGTATGGGCTCATTGGTTTCAGGGTTTTTTTTGCATTGTTGGTTTTTTTTTGTTCTTTTAAAGGCTTTTTTTTTTCTTCAAACCATTTTTTTGTTGATTTTTTATTTTTTTTTTTTTTTTTTTATGAGCAGTGGGTGTCCTCAACTTGGACTGCCAAGACACAACACTACTTTCTGTCCTGAGATGTCAGACTCACATATGGAGCCACCTCAGTGTGTTGGGATAATGAATTATTTTCAGGTCCATGTTTTCCAAGGCATTTCTAGCACTATTATTTTACATGTGTCCTGAAGATAGTTCTGTTCAGAGGAACAGAATTTCAATCAGATGTGTTTTTCCCTTCAACAAGTTTGTGATTTTTTTATCTGTTCTTAAACTCATTATATATCTGTTAGAATGTACTTCTTAGTAGCTACTGTTCGTGTACTTATATTAAATATACAAATAATACATGACAACCTTTTCGTGATAAAATAAATAAATGAAATAAACATTTTAGACAAAACTAAAGTCCTGCTTGCCCATCACCTTGTCACCATCACCATCATCATCTTGGACCTTTCACCCTACAATATCCCTGGCCTATTCCACAACAGGGGCACCCTGTTACCATGCTGTTTCCTATGTATTTTCTAGAGTTTTCTTTTCCTTCTTTGCCTTTGTTTGTTTGTTAAACCAATATCCTTTTTTGTTAATAAATTCTTGGAGTTGGCATATTTTTCATTGGAAATAATTCATAGCAACTAAGAAAGTATTTTCAACTGTGTGTTTGCAATCAAGCAAATTTTTCTTCATTATATATAAGATAATTTTAGGCATCTACACCCTATTCTTATCTACCACAACCCAGTGTCCCCACAATGGCAATGCTAGAGTTGAAGCCTAGATAGTATTTATTTCTTTGGCCCTAGACAACTTTTCTCAACAGGCTTTTAGCTGTGACGATCTGGGTGAGCTTTAGACAGTGGTCCTGCTTCCTAAAGTTGGAGGCAATCCGGGGTTGATTCTGTAATTTTTGTTTTTGTAGCTTTCCTTCTGAAGTATATATCACATATTCTGAATTCTAAGGTTGTTAAAGATCTATAGACTATTGAGTAGGCACGTAATGTGACACGCTATGAAAGCATTTTCCCTGTTTTGCAATCTGAGAACAAAACACATCATTGATAGTCATGACTTGTAAGAATCCTCTTGCCCCTGCAGCTGTACTGGGCAGCGTGCAGAGCTTCCATCCTGCTTCTTAGGTTGTACTCCTGAGAAATGGCTCCCTAGATTCTAGTATGGTTAACTTGTCCTTAGTGCAATACATTTTGATAATTCTGTACTTGCATGTGTGTGTTTAGCCTTTCTTTAATTTTACCCCTATAATCCCCTTCAAATCACACTAAAATACATATAATAACTGATGGATTTCCTTCAACAACTTGATCTTCACCACTAGAGTGGTTAACACCATTTCCACCAGTGGTGGAAACTAGTTTTCAGGGTCTTTGCAGTTCGGGTACTTTACATTTAATTATTATTTTACTTCTGGCCTGAACTTTTTGTTAACCTCTTGGTTTTTATATAAAATTTTAATTATTTAAGTCATGAGTCATGCCAGTTTGTCTTCCCAGTGTATCTTCAATTCACAGGAGATATAGAATGCACGATATTGCTTCTGTCTGGTTAAAGGAAATTTTTAGTTTATTGAGTAAGCGTTCTTGGGAATTTTCTCATCTCACTGTTTTCTGTCAGTTTTCCTTTCATTGCAAGTTCTTTTTTTCTTATTTTCTTGTGCTAAACTGCATGCTTTTTACAAAACCCCTTTTCTTCCACTGTTGGTTATATAAACGATTGCTCTTTACATGCTCAGTCTGATAGTTTTTCCAAAAAATGTGATAGGATTCAAATACTCATTATTTTCAAGGCATGTAGTTACTGTAGCAGTAAAACAGTATATTTTAAATTAGGAAAAGTATGCATTATTATGCCTTTGATTCACAATCATCACTTCAAATACCACTTTAAAAGTAGGTGAGTAAAACTTACGGTAACTAGGCTCTGCCGTCAGTACAAACTTAAGCTTGCACAGCATGGAGGCTGTTTTCTGTCCCCTGCCTGTAGATTGCTTCCACCATTTGGAGGTCTCTATACCTGGATAAACTCCTGCTCTAGGTGTTCACAAAAGATTCCTTGATTTCTGGCTATAGCTTCAGTTTCTGGCTGTTCCTCCTGGGAAGGCCTGTCCCTTTCATACTGTGAAATCTAGAAGGCATGAATCCCTCCATCATTCCCACAAGTCACTTTAATCTCTACTAGAAACATCATATGGCAAGATAGGGGCTGGGGACAGAGTTTGGCCCCATGTGTCCCTGTTTGCTTGTAATCAAGCATCCCTCATATTTCCTATAGACTGCTGTTGTGTATACGCATGTTAAATACCTCATTTCAAGAGTGAGTGAGAGAGGGAAAAAACTTGGCCCAAACTATCTTTTTTCACTCCAGTGTCTTCCTTGGCAGTTTATTCTCATCTGACTGGCACCAATACCTGCCAACAACTTCTACTTCGGATCAGCATCTTTTGGCACTTAAGATGATAGTATATTTCTACATGGCTGAACGCAGACAGGAAAAGTCTTGTGTAAATAATAATTTCCATTAGCAACACTGAACTGATGTCAAAGTTCTCGATCCATCTCAAGACAACAGAATTCACAATCATGATAATATTAAGATGACAACATAAGTGACTTACAGGGGATATTATTCTGCCCCACTTGATACTATTTGGAAGAAACTACAGGAGTCAAATCTACATCATGTCTTTTTCAGGCTGCAAATGCTTGATAACATTCATGTGGATCAGTGGTGATGGGTGTGGGTGTAGACGGTGAACACAGCAGTTGAACCACATGCTAGCCTAGCTACACAGAATGCTAACGGGTGATGATCAATGTGTCCAGTGCATTCTATATTCAAAATATGGCAGATTCAAATGAACACCACACATCTTTATCTCAACCTACTGTGTCAATTTTCAGAAACCCTAGAGGTAAGAGGGGTAAGAATCACCAAAATTCTTATTTGCTTTTTTCATGTTTACCAACATTCAGTAACACTTGAAAGCAATGTTCTGAAAGGAAGCAACCACATACTAACATGACATAATAAAGTGTTAAACACTGTGCATGTTCCTATACTAAGAGGTCACCCACACAAGTTCATTCTGTTAGTACTAAGTTTGCATTATTGTAATTACAACTTCAAACACTAATTAATAGTTAGAGCAGACCAGGTGCAGTGGCTCACGCCTGTAATTCCAGCACTTTGGGAGGCCGAGGCGGGCTGATCACCTGAGGTCAGGAGATCCAGACCAGCCTGGCCAACATGGCGAAACCCCATCTTTACTAAAGATACAAAAATTAGCTGGGCCTTGTGCGCCTGTAATCCCAGCTACGCAGGAGGCTGAGGCAGGAGAATCACTGGAACCTGGGAGGTGGAGGTTGCAGTGAGCTGAGATCACGCCACTGCACTCCGGCCTGAGCGACAGAGTGGGACTCCATCTCAAAACAAATAAACAAACAAACAAACAAACAAACAGCGACTCGGTAACATTTTACCCATGAATGGGTATCTAGGGCAGAAAAAGAACGTAAGTTCTTTAAGATACTTTATTTATCCAGTAATGAAGTCTCATGTGCAGAAGCACATGTCATATCTTGGCAAATGCATTGGTAGTGCCCATTCATTTTCTTCTCGTTATCTGAGGACTCTGTCCCTGCTGCTGGGACAGTAGCCTGGGGAGCCATCAGGCATTGAGTCTCTTTGTATGCCCTCTTCATATGAGATACAGAAATTGGTGTAGACTTTTTTTTAAGACTTCGCACAGGAAATATGAGATAATTATTTCTTACATCCTTTATAGCTGTTACCTGCTAACCAAATCATGTGTTGGACTGGGAATTGTGCACCAAAGTCTGCTACCATAACTGATCAATATTCTGGTGTTTATATAAGTCAGAATTCTGGACACCTCTTTGAAAAATAAAGTACCTTTAAAGGACATTTAGCGTTACCTTTTTTCCTCTTCATTGCTCTATTGCACTTTATTTCTTCGCATGAGATCCCTCCCCAACTTTTTACAGGCATCTATCATTTTTAATAGCCTTTTTTAAAGGACCCTCACTGTCCCTTTATCTTTCATTAACAGGGTCTAGAGAATGTTCGTTTTCTTCCCTCTCATTTACTTTAGACTGCAGAGAATTTAAAAGCAACATGGGCCATCTACTGCATCAAAGAAATAAAAAAAAAAATTTAGAAACCCAAAAAAGTCAAATATCACACTCTGCTAGGATTCTAAGAGAATCTGGATTTCTTTGACAGTGGAGTTTGACCATTTGCAGAAAGTAGAGCAGTGGAAAACCTGTGAGGGTCACCATCATCTTAAACCCTGACACAAGCTGGTTTCTGCATCACACTTAGAGAAACAGTAAGTGCCTGGGCTGAACGGCACAATGCATAAGGAAGTGAGGGCAGCAGCTCTCTTCTGTTCAGGACTATTCTGTTTGCTTCACTTCTCCAGCCTGGCAATCACCTCCTTTAATTCCAGAGGCTGCTACTTCAGCAGCACTTGAACCCTTTCTCTGATTTTTTTTTTTTTTTTCATTTTGAAGATAGCATCATTATTTTCCATTTGCAACACTGAGATTCTGTAAATGTAGGTATATTTGAATACTCACAGAGCCCAAATAGCATATCATAAAGTTGAAGAATTTTTTTTCTTCTAAGCTCATAAAATAGTAGCTTTCTCTTTCAAGACGATGTCAATTTTATCTTTCAACTACTATGGGAGGGATGATTGGTTTTTCTGTGTTATGACTATAACTGGATTCCTTGAGGAGATAGAAATGCTACCTTTCTATTTCACAACTAACTAAATTTTACTTAAAGTTTTTGGAAAATTCTTACAAGGCACTTGGGTCCTGTAAAACCTCCTCCCCTGCTCCCTCCTACCTGGCCTGTGAGCAAAGTGACCCAGTTCAGAAAAGGTTCTCTCCCACCTCAAACTCGACTATGCTTATGTTTTCACATTTTTCTATGTTCATGTTCACTGCAGATGTGTATTAAACTTCCATTTTTCTCTTGTTTAGTTTATACTGAAAATACTTTTTTCTTCTTAGAATAATTCTCACTACTCTGGAAACACAGAAGTACTAATATAAAAACAATGCTTATCTCCAACATCTAGACCTGTTATCTTTTAAAATAAGGCCAAGAATTTCATCTTTTAATTGACAGAGTGGTCAAGACTGATTAATACATGATGACTGTTTAATCTTCTCCAAAGGTTTACAATCCAACTAGCTGCATGACCCTTCAGGGCTGTTTTAACACAGATTAGGTAGCAGAAATACCACTTCCACATGCTGACACAAGTTTGTGCTGGCAGAAGAAAAAGAAAAGTAAATGGGACAATATGATAAGGCAAGCAGATGTGTTTTGATAATGTGGTCAAGCCTCAATGCTCCTGACCAAGTCTCCAATGTGGTTAAATTGATGCCAAAACTAGCACGTTTTACTTTTACGGTAGACTTTGCAGGCTGTCTCTTCTCTACTTCTCTATTAAGTTCTTTAGTCTTCTGAACTGCTGTTAAAATACATTTGCAAGGTCTTTGTTTATATGACAGTAAATGTTCTCTGTGACATTACTAATGCAGATTAAATGCATCCTAGTAGAAATAGGAAAAAATAATTATCTTTGGCCTCTAATGAAATAACCTGGGTACTTGAATTTGAAGGCTCTCCTTCCAACCACTTCCACTATGGGTGGTCCTTCCTTGTCAAGGTTAGTTTCTATGATCACTGAGAAATTTCCTTTCTGATCCTCTTTCCTCAGGCTGGTGGATACAGCACTGCTCGGATGCAGGGTCCACGGCATGTGTGCGGTTTACAGAGGTCTCCTGTCTGCCACACAGGACTGAGGTTTTTTGTTTGTTTGTTTTTTGTTTTTGTTTTGGAGACACGGTCTCATTCTGTCACCTAGACTAGAGTGTAGTAGCATGATCATGGTTCACTGCAGCCTCGACATTCTGGGTTCAAGCAATCCTCCCACCTCAGCCTCCCGAGTAGCTGAGATGACAGGCATGTGCCACCATGCCCAGCGAAATTTTTGATTTTTTTTTTTTTTTTTTAGAGATGGTGGTCTCATTATGTTGCCCAGGCTGGTCTCAAGCTCCTGTGATCCTCCTGCCTCAGCCTCCTAAAGTGCTGGGATTTTACAGGCATGAGCCATTGTGCCTGGCCAACTGAGATCATTGTATCAAAAAGTTGCAAGAACAAGAACAGATTTGTGATTACTGTGATATCACCATTTCTAGTCAATGTTTCTCTAACCTGGTACTTATTGCCTTTAGACTTTGGCATAAAAGATGAAGTGGCAGCCTCACCCTCCACTGATAGAGGCAAGTATGCCAGGGGGAAAGCAGTGTATTTACATACCACTGTTAAATATAGTGAACCCTAAGTTTCTCTTCAAAGAATCGGTATGTCAGTATGTTCAGCTCTCTTATTCTTTGATTCTCCATTTTAAAGTTTAACTTCTTGGTTCTCTTCACCTTCTTGCTTGTAGTTTCAGTAAACAACTTTCCTGCCAGTCCTAATCAGTAGCTCACATCTGTTTCCCGGTCACCTGCTCTGTCCTGACTCGTCCCGGACACCAGCATTGACCTGAGTCACCTCTGGTCACCTGCTCTGTCCTGACTCATCCTAGTCACCTGCTCTGACCTAAGTCACCTTTAGTTACCTGTTCCTAACTGTCCTTCCTGTCAAACTACTCACCCCACCACTCTGGCTCATACCCCAATAGCCAGTCGGGTTTAGCTTAGATTGTGCGGTCTGGCTCCAGCCAATGGAGACAGGACACAGTAGCAGGGACAAGCTGTGTAAGGGATTAAAAATTGCTTCCCTCGGCCGAGCACGGTGGCTCATGCCTGTAATCCCAGCATTTTGGGAGGCTGAGCTAGGTGGATCACCTGAGGTCAGGAGTTCAAGACCAGCCTGGCCAACATGGTAAAACCCCGTCTCTACTAAAAATATAAAAATTAGCCAGGCGTGGTGGCAGGCACCTGTAATCCCAGCTACTTGGGAGGCTGAGTCAAAAGAATTGCTTGAACCTGGGAGGTGGAGGTTGTAGTGAGCCGAGATTGTGCCATTGCATTCCAATCTGGGGGACAAGAGTGAAACTTCATCTTAAAATTGCTTCCCTCCTTTGTTTAGGTGTGCTCTCACCATCATTCCATCTGCTAGGAGCACCCTTTCTGCAGAAAGTAAAAATTGCCTTACTGAGAAAATTAAATTTATGTTTGAGTGCTATTTGTGGCACCAGGGAACAAGCATTTGACATTTCTAACACCACCTAGTGGGCTTGGCTGCTACGGAAAAATGGCAACTCCAAATGGGAAAGTGGAGACAAGAACTGATCTAGTCTTTGGATGAAGACTTGGAGATGCCATTCAAAAGAGGTGCTCTGAAGACAGGCATCTCTTTATCCTGCCATCTTCGTGGCCCTATATAGTTCTGCCATTCATCATAACTCTGCAGGGTTAATGGCGTAAGTCCTCATTTGCCTTTTAAAGTCAAGGGACACAGTAGAGCTATCTTAGGAGGCTAAGATAGTTCTTAAAGGGCTATTAAGCATTTTGGAAACAAGATGCTTCAATAAAATAATAAATTATTTCAATAATAAGTATGTGTTGGAAACCAAGGGCAGAATCTTTGTTTACCAGAGTCAAAGCTCTAAAACCTAGTGATAACCATAATCCCAAAGGCCACTGAGATTAGGATCACTCTTCATAGTATCAGGCTTTCTTATCTCAGCTCCATTTGCCCACATGGCCTTGGGGCTCTTACGGAAGTACTGGCTTCCTATGACACAGAGTCACAAGCACAGAGTCACAGGCTTATAAAGGTCCATGTTATGACTTCCCTGAGACACTCTGATTGCTTTATAACCTGAAAGATAAACTACTAACAGACATCTGTACATGATTTCAACGAGTTAGCTCATTAGCTAAAAAGTCTGTTCCTTCTTTTCCTATGATAACCCTACTACTGCACCCCATACTCTATGTTTCCTCACATCTTGTGTCCATGTATTCCTTCAACCAATGATTCTCAAATATGAATGTGTGTGCCAATCACCTGAAGATCTTGTTAAAATGCAGATTCATATTCAGGCACTCTGGCATCAGGCCTGAGCATCTACATTTCTAATAAGCTTTTGGGTGATGCTCATGCTGCTGGTTCAGGAGCAAGGCTTTAGATTACTTGTCAAGCTAACCATAGGGATATAACTGGGTAATTACTGGGAGCTCTTTTGTGCAACCAGCAGACCACTGCCTGGAAAGCCCCCACACTCATTACAGATCCTGATCTTAACTCCACTCCAATGAACGTAACAGCACAAGGGAGAATTACAGTGCTTCCAAAACTCAGAGCCTGCAAACTATACTGAGCCCACCCATTTTCCCTGATTCCGTCTCCTCTCACTTTAACCATTCCCACCTCTTTTTATTGCTCATTATCGCTAGTCTGAGCAAACACAAGCTTCAGCCTGATAAGCAATCAACTGACTTTTCCATAAATATAGATTCTCATGGAAAAACAAAAAGGAAAGGGAACAAAATAGAAAGGTGTTATATATTGAATTGATTTTAGGTTCCAATCCTATTTTTTTTCCTTAGGCTGATTGCCTGATTTCCATTAAGTCATTCTGTTTGCTGTTTGCCTTTGAGTCAGTTTTTCCTGGTGCTCTAAAAGGACTTTAAAAATTTTTTTAAAAATCTATTAGCCTTAAAAGAATTTATCTTTTTTATTCTAGTGGCATTAAATAAATGCTGGCTAGTACAGTGGGCATGCGTACAAGTGTCCTGAAGAGGTATAGCTTTGATGTTGCTGAAAAATCTCATATTCAATTTTATGGAAATCTTTGCTTTGATCCTTCCAAGTCATCTTTATTGAATTCCTAGCCAAAGCATGCACTAAACCCTCTGAGTGTATTCATCCTACATTTGTATGTTTATTTTTCAAGATTCAAACATAGAAAATTAACTCCTAAGAATTTGAAATGCCAGCAAATTTCAGACATGTATTGCAGAAAATAAGTGGTCCTGACACATTATTAAGGTGAAAAAGGGCAATATTTTAAAAGCATTCATCATTTTTCCCTCATTTTTTAACTATTTCATTAATATTCTCTAAGTAATGTACTGATTAAGAAGAGGTCTTTGTTTTATCTATTAAGAAAGCTTCTGCAACAGAAGCTTTTATTTCATAACAGTATTACTAACAAGCAAGCATTAAGACTAACTAATAATGTCTTTGGATCTAAACCAGGGGATAAAATTCAATGATGTAAACTGCTATGTATCTGATACTTAAAAAAAACCAGGCCGGGCGCGGTGGCTCAAGCCTGTAATCCCAGCACTTTGGGAGGCCGAGACGGGCGGATCACGAGGTCAGGAGTTCGAGACCATCCTGGCTAAAACGGTGAAACCCCGTCTCTACTAAGAAAAACACAAAAAAACTAGCAGGGCGAGGTGGCGGGCGCCTGTAGTCCCAGCTACTCGGGAGAATGGCGTGAACCCGGGAGGCGGAGCTTGCAGTGAGCTGAGATCCGGCCACTGCACTCCAGCCTGGGCGACAGAGCGAGACTCCGTCTCAAAAAAAAAAAAAACCAACCAACCAACCAAACAAACAAAAAGTCAAATGGTCCCCTGACTCAACACCCGTGAATATAAAATGTTCTGCAAATAAGGAAGGAACATGATCAGCACTATTAATTAAGGTATATCATACTCAGATCCTTGCAATATGTAAGCTACACTTTGAGAGAAGCTAAAGTGCTTTTAGGGGCTACAAATTAATGCCATCTCCAAAAGCGCTAAACCTTATCCCCAGCCTCACATTTGTGCTGGGGACTCTGACCTCCTGGCTACCATGGTTATTTTGAAGACCACCTACCCTATCACTTACATTTACATCTGCAAACAGGGATGTCTGGCAGCCCTGAAACTTAATTTCCCAGTTTGGGGTTGACCAGTCTTGAATTGGCTCCAAACCTCTGTGGTATCAATACAGCTGGACACTACAGGCCAGTTATAATGCCTTTGTCTTCCTTGACGGCTTTCTTTTCTTGACTTGAGATTTGATTTATGGACCTTAGTTCTTGCTTCCAGAGAAGACTATCACACTCTCGATACTGTACATTTAGATGCCATGCCCCAGGTGGCTGAACAGTAGTTCTCCAGACTCATGGTGCATTTCAGTGAACATCACATTTCTCATCACACTGGAGCAGAAAACTTGCTTTGGAGTGGTATATGGAGTGAAGTTCCAAGGTCCTGCTTGGGTTCTGGAAGGTGACTATGGGCTGCGAATACATCTCAGGGTTTCTAGGAGTCAGGAATTATAAAACAGGCTTCTTGGTACTTGTGTTACTTTCAAGGCTTTTCTCAACTTATAGTGTATAAATATAATGCTACATACCACGGAAAAGTTAGTGTTGTGCTTAAATAATACATTTTTCATTGACATAGCTTCTTCAGCTGAAGAGTTTTAAGATATGTTTCCAAAAATCCCCTTTCCAATGGGAAAATTGAGGCCAAAGAACAACTGCCCACAGATTAGACCAAGTCAACAGAAGAGATAAGAAAACAACCTTATTCTCTCTGCCTGGATGGCTTCAATTCACCTTAAAACAGTATTGCTTTGCACAATTCTGTTCTGCAAAAGGGTTTTATCCAATGGCATTATCCAATATTATTTTAAATGCTATGCTTAAATGAATGCTGCCTTGGAAACTAAAATAATAATAGGACAGGCCTGGCCTTCTCTGTATGCAATTTCTACTTCTAGAAAGAAGTATACAATAAGTAAAGCATGATCTTGTAGATAGAGTACTCTAAACCACTGATTTAAAGGTTCTCAGTGCTAGCTGATGGAAAGACCAAATAAGCACATTTCAGGCTCTCTGATGAATCAACGAAAAATAAAAATAAAAATCATTATAAGCAAACAACAAAATGGACCTGATAAATCATCTCTTAAAAACTAGATGGAAAAAACATCACACGCTAAATTCCTTTAATATTGCCAGGGACCTACTAAAAGCATACTTTACAAGTCTTTATTAGCCTCTACATTTGAGAGTCTGAATCTAGAAATAGAAATTTCTCTTGGAGTCAGAGAGGTGAGCATTCATAATGGAATAAGTTCCCCCATTCCAAACCCTCCCATAGCATATTGAGAGCTCAGCACTAGAACAGAAGCACTGAAGCCTGGAGAGGAGAGATTAGAAGCAGGAAGATCTTGATCATGCTTATCTCCTAGAGAAGACCAGACTACCATGAAGCCCTCATGGATTAGGAAGGCGAAACAAGAATGGGGAGTTGGTATGGAGGTAACTCAAGCTGAAACCCCAAGGACCCACGGTTGTCTATCCTCTGACTGCAGGTTATAGAGGTTAATTTTCTTTTCATCTCCACCAACATTGCCCAGAGAAACAAAATATAAACAGAGGTAGACACAGGAGACATGAAATAAGAATAATTTTATTTATAATAAGTGGGAAATTACCCTCTTCTCTTCTAACAAGGTGTACCTATCCAATTACTGTTAACAGAATATGCCATATCAGTACTTTTCTGGTGACAGCAGGAATGCAGTACACTCTTTATACAAAATTCACAAGGGAGTTTCCCCTCCAAATCATTCATACTATGTACAAATTATAACACTTTTCAGAGTATTTAGTAGTATACAAACAATAATCAGAATGCACAAACAATACTCATGCACTTTCACAAACACCTCTTTGCAAAGTGCTACCTGTACGATTGATCACAGCACACATTACATTCAATTAGCTGTGACCCAGAAATACTGGTTGCATTGCTCCTGGACCTTCTAACTGGTCATCCAAATGATCATGTTTGAGTCAGTGATGGATCCTAAACTTGTACAAGCAGAAAATATGAAACTGAATTGCTTTCGGGTTTCAGTGGAAAGGGACTGATGGTTAATGAGTTAATTCTTTTAGAGGCACTTTAAATCACAGTCATTGTCATGTTAAAATATAAATGTTATTCATATTCATTGATTATTTTAGGTCATTCATTTTCAAAATATTTCGTCTTATGACTACTTCTAAGCCTCCTTGGTTTTTATTTTAAAAGCAAAATCAACATATCTACTGAAGGTTAGTCACAAATTTCACATTGTCAGCAACCTCTAGATTATTTTAAGAAAGGAGAGATTACCAAGAAAATGATCCTCTCTAAGGTTATCTGACACCATTTCTCCACCTTTTGGTTCTGGACATTGAAACCATGTCTGTGAAATAATACTCCAAAAGTGCTAATGTTAACAATAGCTAATGATACAGGAATCCCATGGTAGGCTCTGAGGACTGGAAACTTTGCCTTTAACTGGATTTACTGAACAAATGAGAGGGCAAAAGAGATGATTTTCCCAGAAATGTTGATCTATTCTTCTTTAATTATCATTTTTTGAAGGATCTGTCAGCATGTGCCCAGTGGACAGCTCTGCACCCTGTAGCCTGGGGACCTTCCACAGCACCCAGGTGCTCTGCAGTAATAACAGTAATAACAGTGCCTTAGGTTTACCTGGGCTTCAGGCTTTGTAAAAACAGGACATCATTTGATCTGCACCAAAACTCTGAGAGAAAAGCTTGGTTTTCTAATAATCTTACACATAAGGAACATTATTTTCAGGATGATTAATTAAATTAGAGGCTCCTAATATTGATTGATCATCACAATCACCTGATGGGCATTGACTCATAGATGCCCAAACTTCAACCCTGGAGATCAGGTTTGTTTTGGGCAACCCAGTCCCTCAAGCAGCCTCATGCCTAAAATTCTCACTCTAAACTATAGGAATCTAACATTGTCAAAAGAGGTCATAGATCAATACCAGTTTCAAACGTTGGCATCCGTTAGCACATTCAACAACTAACACTGCACAAAAGGATCATTAGGGAATAGTCTCTGTTCTTGGGGGCCTCAAAGATGAGTGGCTTCATGGAATTCATAAAGCATCACTTAGATGAGGTACAAGTACAGGTCATGACCAAATAGAACATGGGTGAAATAATCTGAAGGGAAAAAGTAGAGGAAGCAAGTGACATGCAGGGGCTTTGAGAGTAGGGGAGGTGTCAAAATGGATAACGTAAGCAACAAAAGTCAAATATGCCCATGTTACAATTAAAGTGTAGAATCAACCCTGCATGATAGAAAGTCTGGAGCACACGCACACACACATACACACACACACACACACACACTCTCTCTCTCTCTCTCTCTTTGCAGCTCATCCTCTATCAGCAGAAGATTTACCTTTACAAAGCAGAAGATTTGGGGGGAAACATCAAAATAGGAAACACTTACCTAGTGCTTATGAAGTAACGGGCACTCAAGGGAATGTATACATATGGACTAATTTAATCCTCACAGCAACACTATGAGGCAGATGCTATTAATATTCCATTTTACAGAGGAGGAAACTGAGGCCCAAGGAGCTAGAGAGTGGTGGATTTGAACCCAGGTGCTGGCTTCTCTGCAAGTCATCAGTGACATGCAGTCTCTTCACCCATGCACATCTTTTCCTTCCCACCCACCACTAAGTTTTGACCTGATTGTTAAGTTCAGATATAATAGGTATCTCAGAGGTTGTAATCACAAGAAGCTTTCTCTTTCAGCTTCCTGTCTGCAATTAAACGCAGATGTGCTACAACAACATCAATAATCCCACTAAAGAATTAATGTGTCTGGACTGACAACGTAACGTATCAGGAGCCATCAACTTTCTGACAGCTATCGTAGGACTTTCAAACATATCTGCCAGATGTTTGTCACAAGGATTCTCCTGAGAGCAAGTCACAGGATTTTGTCTGTAAATTCTGACTGCAGTTTTCTACATTAACCTGAAGAAATGGTGACAAAGGAAAATACAGGCATGCCAATCACTACCCACCAAATGTCACTGACACCAGTCAGAGAATCACTGATTAACCTGGAGAGCACTGCAAGGTGAGCTACAGGCTTTATCCTGCTCTTTAAAATGTCCTAGAATGTATAAAATAATAGTATTTATGGCCTAAAGGCTTCCTCTGATGTACACATTTATTTTAAAAAAGGATTTTGTAGTCAACCACTTTTTAAAATATGTTTTAGTTTGTTCAGTTGAAAATTGCAAAGAACAATATTTGGGTGAAGTGATAAAACACATAGCTTTACACAGACTATCTTTTTAGTCAAGAGGAGAAGTTCTATTTTTCCAAGCCAGGGTAAATGCAGGTGCCATAGAGGACTATAGGAATGAAATGAGATGGTGCATATAAAAAAGCTCTGCAAAACTTTACACTAATTACTTGGTCACTCTCTGGGTCAACTAATGCTTTGGTAATAAATGAAATACTCTGGGTTCATTAAAGGGATGCTCTTCTCCATCCTTCAGCATAGCTACATGAGGCCATGGAGCAATTTAGTTAAGTGGCCCGGGCAGTATAAAGGTGAGACAGCCACCGTCTTGGAGCGAGCATCAGGCCACATCCTCTCTACTGGCAGGAAGGTTCAAAACCGATCTATTTTGGTGAGGGGACAGCTATGGGAAAGCTTATTTATTTATTTATTAGTAACACTTACAGGAAGTGTTACTAATGGGGCACTTTTACAAATCCAATAGAAAATAATTTCATAAGTATTGCCAAAATGTTGCCAGATGTGACAAAAACGAATACCTTTTCATTCCACTATTGCCAAAATATGCTGGAACATTTTAAAGAGTAAAATTTTTTATGGATTGGGTGTAGGGATAAGTTACTAATGATGGTGATCTTGTCTCCAGGAGAAAAGCATCTCCTGGCACAGACAAGGGCCCAGGAGGAGTTGGCCGTGCTCTAGGGAGCATTCGGTCATTCCCCAGAATCCTTGTGAGTCACCAAAGGACACTTCTCCATTTAGAAAAAAGCAAACTGCTTAGAAAACTATAGAGGGAAAATGAGTACATACAGCACATATGCACATATATTGTTATTAGACAACTACATTATATTACTTTGAATAATACATTACATAACTTTTTATCAGATCTATTTTTTGTGACTGTGTTCAGAAAGTTTTATTAATATATTCACTTTAAACACAAATACATTTCAGTACTTGAAAATCCATTAAGTATAATCTTAGCGAAATTTCTTATAAACCTCGGTGAAACCACCTCTGAACTCCAGGTTCAGTCCCTCAAAGGGATTAAATCTTAAACACACCATCACAACCACAGCTCTGGCGGCTCACACTTGGTGTCATTAGAGTCTATTTAATATGGCAGCTGATGCCTTGTGGTCCCTTGCAAAAGGGGGAGAGCAGAGCCTTGGAGAGAAGTGAATTATAATTGCCTGCCGCAGGACTGTGTGGCGCTGCCTGTGACAGCAGCAAATGGGGAAAATAGGAAGGCATTAGAGAAGGTCTGTTGTACTGATGAAGTGGAATTCCTAGAACACACTGTGCTATAAAATGAGATTTGGCTCCACAGTGCTGGGAGCAAACAATGGACTCAATAGTACCCGGCCTTGGTTGCTGGGCATATTCTAGCTCCTTTAGTCAGAGCAGCCTTTCATTCAAAGGGGCAGGAGCCACACTAGAGAATGGGAAAGAGGGGGTGGATTCCTGGTCCAGAGAAATCCTGAGTGAGATGTTAGGGGGAAAAAACCAACATCCTTTCAACCAGGATGAATAGTATCATGATAAGATAGTTTCTCACACTCCATATGATACAGCAACCACGTCTATCATTTTTTTAAAATAAATAATTATAGAAATGACTGGTGAAATGTGTCCAGCCTTAGCTGGGTTAATACAGATTGTGTTTTGGAAATATCTGTGGTGGAGGATGGATCGTTCTTAAATCTGTATTTCTGGAGAGGAGTGGGAAAAAGAAGACTTCAATGGGTAATGATGGGAGGAGGGCCACAGAGAGTCCTGTAGTAGGAAAGGGCTTTCTACTGTAATAAACAGTAATAAACAGTAGCATCAGTAAAAGTGTTTTAAACCATACATTGTAAAACTACATCCTGCCTTAGAAAGAATTATTATTTTCCGGTACATAGATGGGTAACGGATTCCAACAGTATTAATAATAAGCCAGGAGTTAGAGTTTGTTCCCAACTTGCAAAATTGAGAGGAAAAAAAAAGAGGAGAGAATGCTTACTCAAAAAGTGTCTTAGGCACTAAAAAGATAGTTGAACTGTTGAAATCAAACTTAATTGTATCCTGTACAAGTAGGAGCAAGCCCGATCTAATGATTTATGGGGCATCAGTTTGCCCCTGAAATATCCACTTTAAAACAGTTTTAGGTTTTTAAAATCCATTTAACAGAAATATTTTCACAAAACTACATCACGGATAAAATACACACATTTATTTGGAGGGGTTCATATGAAGGTAATATGTAACAATTTGTATAAAGTATTTGTTCAAAAAGTACTGCATAGCAACCAACTTTGTGGAGAAGATTCTGCATTTTAAGACTTGCCTTGGTGAGAGGTGGGTGGTGAAGTCCAAATGATCCTTCCTTGGCCTACCTTCTTAAAAGGTTTCAATTAAGTACATACATACAAGCATATATACATATAAAACAAATATTCAATACCTTTTGGGAGTTTCATGTCAAGAAGCCCTGGAACCAACAATCCCTGGCTATGGAGAAAGTTCAGTTCCCCAATAGGGCCTCCTCCCTAAGCCAGGAGAGGCAGGCTTGGGCATTGAGATGGTCAACAGCAGATGCAGCCCATTCCTGTCTTATTTGTTGAGATTGTCAGGAGGGTGCCAATTAGTGCCTATTTTGATGAAGGTTTTTGTGTTGTGAACATCTGTCCACTAGCATCTGGTCAGGGCCCAAGTCCATTTCACAAGAAACACCAAACAGCTGTCAGATGGTTCTGACTTTGGGTGAATACCAAATGAACACAATCCTCTCTGCTACTGGGAAGGAGGGGCCCCAGTTCCCATTATCCAGCTCCAGAGACACCCAGTCTCCAAGCTGTTGTTAGAACATTCCCTAACCCCTGACCAACAAGTTCCTTATTTTTGTGAATCACGTTCTGCCCACCCGAGTAAACTGGAATGGATAAAGCCACAATTAACTCTTGTTTGCTTGAGAGCTAATGATCAGTTCAACCCTTGTTTCTCTTCTTGACTCACCCAACTTCTTTTCTATCTTCTCATTACACCTCAGTGAAGTAGGGGTGAAGGCAGGCTCAGAATAGGGCTTTACTTTCCAAATTACCCACTTTGCTGTTTAGCGGTTCAACTATTTGATTTTGTGAGGGACAAGTATTTAAAGCCCATGGCTCAATTTGACAATTCAGTTTATTGGTACAAGTAGTTAATGCCACATATAACAAAGTTTTATTATACAAAATAAACTTGTTTGTATCTATACACTGGTTTTGAGTCAAACATTAAGTTAACAGAGCCAGGTGCAGTGGCTCATGCCTGTAATCCCAGCTACTTGGGAGGCTGAGGCAGGCGGGCCACTTGAAGCCAGGAGTTCTGGACTAGCCTGAGCAACATGGCAAGACTCCCTCTCCAAAAAAAAAAAAAAAAAAAAAATTGTAAAAATTATCCAGGCTCAGTGTGCACCTGTAATCCCAACTACTCAGGAGGATTACTTGAGCCCAGGAGCTCGAGGCTGCAGTAAGCTATGATCATGCCATGCCACTACACTTCAACTTGGGCAACGGAAGGAGACCAGTCTCTAAAAGATAAATACATATTTTTTAAAAATCTAATTAATTAACAGAGATCTTTGGGCCCTCTTTGTTAGTGAAAATTCCTGAGTACTGTGTTTCCAAATACACAATCTACATTACCTACAATCTAAACACTGCATTCAGAACACTCACCCAGTGAGGAAACACTTGATATTATGACCTCAGAGTTTCTTCCTCTGAGAACAGAAGACAGGAAGGCTATAGCTCAGGGCCTCATGGGCCTGATAAACATAGGCTCCTAACTGGGCACTGGACCCAACAAAGGCAAATAAAAACTGTGGCAAAACACAGTCACCTAACCCCTAATGCCTTATTTAATATTTTAGAAATATCCAATAGGATCTAATTTAGCTCTCTGCACATGGTAGGCATGCACTATATTTCCTAAATAACATGAAATCATGATTATTTACTCAGTTATTTTAAACCAAGCTCTGACACACAAAAGAACATAGAGACAGAAACTGACAGAAAGATTCATCTGGACACTATCATCTCCTCATCATCCTGTCTTTTTAGTTTTACTTGTCAAGAACCCATATCCTGCTGGTGACAAAAACATTGAATTTATCTAATTATATTAGGAGGATTTGGTGTCAAATATTAATAGCTAATTTTTATTGTACCATCATTCTGGTGCATACTGTTTCATTTAATCATCAGACTCCCTTTATGAGGTAGGTGCCATTAGTATTTCCCCTTTACAGATGACGAATACGAGGCGCAGAGATGTTAAGTAATGTTCCCAAGATCTCACAGCCAATAGAATAGCAACCTCCAGAGCCCATACTTTTAACTACTCTATCGTAACACCCCTCTAGAAGAAAAGCTGACTTCCAAGTGTCATTTTGGTGTTCAGCTTCATTTTGTGTGTGTCTAGCACTAATATGGTTTTAGTTGTTCTTCCTGATCTGAGTTTCAAAACTGGAAAATCACTGTTACCAGCAACCATTTTTATAGAACACACGTCAGTCACTCTGCTGCTGTGAGCTGGATGTACTTGGAGTGTTGCAACGTTACCTTCATAATCCACTGAGAATGCCATCATTATACATGCAAAAAATAGCTACTGTGTCTGAAATTTACTCTCCCCACTTTCTGCAGACTCTGGTGTATGCTTACTCTACATCCAAGAAAAAGCAGAGTTGGCACTATTGTCAGAAAAGTACTTAACACCACCGTTTAGGTTGCGGGTGTGCTTCTCTTCTTAATATCTTTAGAGAATAATCTTTAAAGTGCTTGGATCTACTCTTTGAAGGTTTGGAATAGAAAAATGTGTTGAAGTTTGAGAACTCCTCTCTGAGGACTAATTATATCATAAACTTTGAGGCTGTCTGGTCAAACACATCCCACCCGATGGTGGTTGAAATACTTTTCTTTTTGTTTTTTGAGAAAGTCTCACTCTGTCTCCCAGGCTGCAGTGCAGTGGCACAATCTCCACCTCCTGGGTTCAAGCAATTCTCGTGCCTCAGTCTCCCAAGTTGCTGGGATTACAGGCGTGAGACATCACTCCTGGCTAATTTTTGTATTTTTAGTAGAGACGGGATTTCACCATGTTGCCCAGGCTTATCTCAAACTCCTGGCCTCAAGCAACTGGCTTGCTTTGGCCTCCCAAAGTGCTTTTCTTAATACCTGTAATTTTTAGTTAAACTAACTGAAGAAGTTCTTATAGCTTTATTTAGACAGAGCTTATTTTATCACATGTAGCTTTTTTGCACATACAAAATAGAAAATAAAAGTGAAGTTAATTGGTTAAGGTAGTCCTAAAACCTGTGTTAGACTTCGTATTCTGGATATGGCTTCAATTCACAGTCATCGGTGTGTGTTTTTTCTAATGTTGTCTTCTATGCCATCAAGAGCACTGGTGATGTGCACATTTTAATTTATTCAAAATCTTTCAAACTATGTATCATAAACTTAACAATCTAGCTGCTGACTAGATGGTAGCATCCTCTGTGTGTTTTGTCACCTTTCATGGGATCTAAACAAAAGTGCTTGTGCTGAGATTCAGTAACACTAGAGGGCAGCCTCCAAGTAAAGTTTGAAACAAGCGATAGCACAACTATGCAATAATGTGGCATGTAATAGATAAATAATCTATAATTCGGTTTCTCGGCATTATGATACCAACTCAAATACGGTGTCCCAACATTTTTTAAAAAATCAAACCATTCCTTAATTTTTACTTCTAATATGCCTTTAAAATAAGACATCCAAGCAAACAGTTTCATAAAGGTTCTCTAGAACCTTTCTAGATATTTGGTTTGTTAAAGCCCCTTGAAAATAGTTGATTTTTCCAATCCTGTTTTGTTTTCCTTTTGTTACTCAGCTTCTTTTTAAAATACAGAATGAGAATAAAAACATTCATGTTACAAGTTTTATTTAGAAACCCCACAAAGAAAAATGCAACATGAAAGATAAATATAGAATACCCATCTTTTTTAATTTTTATTTTGCTTTAAGTCCTGGGATACATGTGCTAAACGTACAGGGTTGTTACATAGGTATACATGTGCCATGGTGGTTTGCTGCACCTATGAATCCATCATCTAGGTTTTAAGCCCCGCATGCATTAGAGAATACCCATCATTTAAGGATTCTTTTAAATAGTATAAGTATTAGCTAAACTAGTAGAGACATCAAAAGATTCTTCTGGACAACTGTACCGTATCAACACTTAAAGGCTGAAACCATAAAATGAAATTTGTGATTCCCCAATCATCTATGCAATGAAGATTTACTTATTCCTAAGTAAAATATCACTGAACACATTTTCCTGTCCACTATATAAGCGGTGTTCAATTTTAGCACAATGCAGCAAAAAAAGAAAAAAAAGGCCTAGCTGTCTGATTAACACTATCTTATTAAATCAACACAATTTAAGCGTTATTTGTGTTTTGTGAATTACATCATCTCTAACATCTCAGTTGCACATGGCAATTTAAAAGATAAATACTCATATAAATATGCCCAATATTGAGATGGGGTGAGAGGGAGAACACATGTATATCTAATTTCAGAATTTAAAAACTTTCATAAAGTAAAATTGTTTGGAATGAAATAAACAGGAACTAGGTGGCTCCACATATGCCCCGATTTTTACATGAACAGACCATTTAGCGCTTGGTCCTCCTGCCCATTTGTAACAGTGGTTTTTATAGATGCAATGAACGTGCTTCCGTCTTCCTCGTGTTAGCCACCTCATATTATGGTATGAATCTCCCTAAGGTTGAAGAAAGTGGTCCCAACTGCCAGATCAAATGGCGACAGTTTAAACATACTCAATCTTAAAAACTTTAGCACTCTTTGTGAAGAGCTGAGGGTGAGCACAATAGGACTAGTGAAAGATTCTCCCCTGGCCTGAAAGCTTGGGAGGATGAATAACTCCTCCCTCCTCAGGCCCAGTCCCAATGCGCCAGAAGATAGTTACCCCCCTGAGATTGAGAGAGGCCATCAGGGTATCACGTAGCAATTACGTCAGACTGGGACACTTCCTGTTTAGAGGAGACTATAAAACCCCTGCCCCGTCCTCAATTGGGGCTGACGCCATGTTAGGCCTCAGCCTGTCTGCAGCTAGGGTCTCACGAAAACAGCGCATTGCTCCACACCGACCGGTGTTGTTTGTTGGTGTGCTCTCAGAGTTCCGACCAGTAAGAGAGCGTTGCAACTAGGTGTTGGACTTTGGTGTTGTGCTTATTATGTGTCACTTAAATACGGTTTATGACAGCAGTTAAATGTTTTGTCTGTAAACCTGGGTTCCTGTCCTGGCCAATGCCACAACCATCCACTCAGCTCCCCAGAGGTGATACCTTGGAACCATTTTTTACTCCTTCCCCTCCCTTACCCGACACATCCAACTGGCCCCAAATCCTGTTGGCTGTACCATGCCAACATACCCAAAATCTGTTTCCTTTCTCCACTCACAGTCTTAGCAGATTTATACTTCTAAAACACATATCTGGTGACATCATCCTCTTGCTGAAAAGCTTCAGCCACCTGCAGCACCCTGGGCAGAACCCTCCACAAGCTGCCTCAATGCCTCCTCTGTCTTCAGGGCTTCCCCACATCATGTTGTCCCTGTGCTCCAGTCACCAGGAGGGCCCCTTGCTGTTCAGGGGCCAAGTCCTACATTCCCCATCTCTGGGCCTTGCTCCTGCCTTTCCCTTCACCCCACTGTTCCTCCTCCCCCTTGCCTCCCAAATACGGAGACCTCACTCCGCAATTGAAATGCTTCCTCCTTCAATGGAGCCCAGCCCGATCTCCCAGCTGGACAGAGCCACTTTTCGCCTTCTTAGCATCTTCTGCATTCTGCATTTGGGACAGAGAATAGTCAGACCTTACACTAGAAAGATTTTTCACATCTCTACCTTCTTCACTAAAATGTGGGCCTACAGTAGGTACGCAAGCAGTAAATTCTGAACTAGTTCATCGCTGTCTCTCTGCAGTGTGTAGAACTTTTCCTTGCCAAGAGTAGGTGCTAAATATATTATCTATTGAATTAAATTGAGCTGCTGCTTTCACTAGATCTAGTAGCCTGAACCAGAGTACAATGACCTTTGTCAGAGGGAAGATTCACTTAGGTTGTGCCATGCAGTCTATTTCATTCCTTGCTAAAAACGTGTTTGTTTTATAGGTATGAGTTGCAAGTCCCAGGAGGATATTCCTGACAGAGTATCTAATTCAAACTTCTGTCCCTCCAGTTCTACCCTGTGCCAGGGTCAAAACTGCCACCCTTATGTAACTATTTATTTTTATCCCGACCATAAAATAGGACTAGAATCCCAAATAAAATCACCTACCATTTGCCATTTGATATTTCTTAGGGTGACTGACTCAAGACTCTAAGAACCTCCAGAGACAGTGAGTGTCCCCTCTTAGCAATGGTATTTCACCGAGAAGTAGGAATTTAGGTCCCGGTTGCACTAAAGCCTCAGATGAAATCCTCAAAAAGCTACTTCTAAACTTGTTCTGTGTCAGGATTCACTTCAGTGTAATAGGAGCCATGTGAGAACAACTAGGATTGGACAATTTTAACACTTTTTAAATTTTAAATACTGAGTAAACAACACAGCGATATGGAGGAGCACAAAACTCAGATTCATATGGTTTGGGACCTTGTCCAGGCCCTTCCCTTACTAGAGGTGTGCTCTTAGGCAAATTACTTGACCTCTTTGAACCTGTTATCTCATCTTTAAATTGGGTGTAATAATACCTATCCTGCCTAACCTGGAGGGTTGTGATAAGACGAAATAAGGCAATGTTTATAAACACACTTTGAAAAATACAAGCACTACATAAATAGTCTTTATTGTTAATAATAACACCATTAAATACAGTCAGTAAGCCTGACTTCTAATTGTATTGTAGAACTCAGCAAGACTAATTTGGGGAAACATATCTCCTTCCTGGGCAGAACAGCCCTATCTAAACACCTCAAAGCTGGGAGCCAATCTATTCTCTCCCCAACAAGGTGCCACCCAGAAACGTGTGTTGAGCACTTTAAACATGGCCAAGGAAAAACAATAAAAGATGCAAATACATTATGATTACTTTTCACAGAACAGGCAAGTTAAGACTAAGTATGGTTGACGACTTGCATTGTCCTATTCGTACATTTAAAACTCTTTCATGTTCTACACAGAATTTGCATTTCAATAACAATGTGATAATGTCAAGTTATTCACAACATTTCAAAGGCTTGTCTTGCACACCTGGCATGTTGGAAGATCTGCTGGAGAACTCGATGTAGCTGTTTTCTAGCAGCAAAGGCAATTACATTGTCCTTTTAATTCTTGGGAACGGATGTGTTTGGGCAATATTAACAGGTTTTGTGTTTTGGACACAACAAAATATGAAAACGAAAGCATCACACTCGGAGATATCCCTGGAGAATTAATTAACCAGCATATTGAACATGTTGAACTTCCCCTCATCACAAATGAGAGGAAACACCTTGTAGATAAAAGTTGACTTTTTAATAGAAACCTTTCCCTGTACTCTGAATATCCCTTTATAATTAAAAAAAAATGTATCCAAAAGATGTGTTACCTTTTCTCTTCACTACATATGAAACTACTCTGCTTTTTCTAACTTTTGACATCTCCTCCTTGGACAAAGGTGGGATCATGCAACAGAGAGGACGTTTTTTCTATTAAAAGTAAAGCCATACTGCATGCGGTCAGACACATACTCTAAAACTTATTTTAGATAACCACTACCCTGGAACACAGTACAGCAAATATTATGAATCAATTTAATTTCGGTAATTTCTCATTAAGGTGCCTACAGATCGGTAAGTCTAATTGTAAAAGCTAAGTATTTATAATTCATAAGCATAATTACACTAAACTAGATGGGTTATATGCTATTAGGGTTTTGTATAAGCTACAAAATAATTGTTCACAGAGAAATTTAATTCATAAATTGGCATTAATATATCTAGCCTTTATTAGACCCTCTAGTTAAAAGTTGAATGTAAATAGCACATTAACATCCTTATTTAGGTTTTTGATATCTGTTCTAAAACTCAAGACACAGGAAAAAGTACTTTTAATCAAAAATAAGGCCCACTCTTTCCGGTGTGGAGTCTGGAGACAACGTGCAGAAATGGCACCTCGAAAGGGGAAGGAAAAGGAAGAACAGGTCATCAGCCTCTGACCTCAGGTGGCTGAAGGCGAAAACGTATTTGGTGTCTGCCATATCGTTGCATCCTTCAATGACACTTTTGTCCATGTCACTGATCTTTCTGGCAAAGAAACCCTCTGCCATGTGACTGGTGGGATGGAGGTGAAGGCAGACTGAGATGAATCCTCGCCATATGCTGCTATGTTGGCTGCCCAGGATGTGGCTCAGAGGTGCAAGGAACTCCAGGCCACAGGAGGCAATAGGACCAAGACCCCCGGACCTGGGGCCTAGTCGGCCCTCAGAGCCCTTGCCCCCTCCGGTATGAAGATGGGGCAGATTGAGGACGTCACCCCCATCCCCTTTGGCAGCACCCGCAGGAAGAGGGGTCGCCGTGGTCACTATCTGTGAGCAAGACTCCTCAAAAATATTTTCTGTTAATAAATTGCCTTCATGGAAAAAAAAAAAAAGATGCCCAATTCTCCACAGTGTCTACAATATTCCCTAGTTGTTATGTTTAGTACTTTGTAAAGGGTACACTTGGACAATGGAAATGCTACTAGGTCCAGCACTTCTGTAGTATGCTTTTATTTGAAAGAACTGGGGCACCACTTAAAATCTCATTCAATCTTTGAAGGAATGGCCTCAAATCCAGCCAGAAGCCAGTAAATATCAGCAATTTTGATAGGTAAATTCCTTTAGAATTAGAAATGATTCCTCTGAAGATTCAAATACTCCACACCACTTACAAATTTCAGTTGTTCCCCAAGTGATATTTCATTCTTCGTGTGACCATTCTGAAATGATGTAGAATCACATTTTTCATTGTAATGAGAATCTAGTGTGGTTTGCATGGCAAGACAAAGGAAGCAAGTTCATGTCACTACTGGCTGAAAATACTCTACCTAAATACAGCCTCCAAGGCATACAAAAGAAAATCTGTAATCAGAAATCATTAATTAAGGTTAATTAAAGTCCACATTGTATTTGACTGACATCCACACAAAAAGTACTCTTTACTTTTCTTAAGGCTACGTGTGCAATGTTGTGTCTAACCCGACACCCAAGAGTAATCACAATCTTGTTATCATTTGAGAGGAGAATGAACTCAATTCAACAAAATTCTTTTTAATGAAAAAAGCTTTGATCTTAGTCCCACTGTTCTCCTCCATTCCATGTCTTTTGTTGTTGTTTAAACATTTAGCCTATGCGAATATGGTAAAACGAACAGAACCTATTTTCTTACCCTGCCAAATAATCAGGGGTCCATAATACTGAATTTACAAATGCACATTTTCTTTGCTTCTTGGAGATATCTGAGGGGAAGTGGAGAAGGGCTGGGAGATAATTGAAGCCTCTGGGTGAGCCAGACCACATGATCAAAAACTGCTGTGACACTTAAAAGTGTTTCTCCACAAGAAATTCCGGTGCCTAGAAGCCTGGTGAAGCCAGTAGCAATTAAGGCCATGTTATCCTTTTAATTTACTTCACATTATTGGCCTCTAAAATCAATCCTTTAGTGTGGTTGGGTAAGGGATGGGTCAACAAAATAGGCACGTGCATTAAAAATGCTTGTTGATCTTACACAAAAATTTTGGCAGGCTGGATCTGGAGAAATTTAAAACGCTGCTTTGAAGCTTACTCTGAAATAAAAACTAGTCATTTTCTAGTAAAAAGGAAAAAAAATATGACTAATTTTCTAGATTAGTCCCATTTGTAAGGAATTCAAAGTTTCTTCTTCTAAATCAGCCTAGATTTTCATTTATGCTTTACATGTCTTGAATTCAGCACTGTTTGCTTCCAGTGTGAGATTATTTTATGTTTTAATCTACAAAGGAATTTAATTGCTTGGCTTAGACTGGCAGGAGTCCTTGAAAGTCCACTTAAGAAATGGAAACTGAAACATGAAGTGTACCACTATCTGTTACACAAGGCCAAATTTGCCTAACAGAAGCAAGCTGTGTTCTACATCACACGTGAAGCACATAAATCACCGGAATGTGGGTATGTGTATCACCCTCTTACAGCAATTTACTCCCCAAATCCTTTCTTGACCAAGTCACACAACGTATACACCACTGGAGAACATTTTCTAATCAACCCTACAGTCACAAACCTAAAAAAAAAAAATAGCAAAATATTGAAATTATTAAATAAATGAAAAATGTTCATATACTATTCAAGAGTTGACAAAGCAGCAGATGCACCGTCCAAAATGTATGTGCCTTTTGTTGCAAAATACAGTAAAATGGTCTCTAGCTCCTTAGCAATGAGTGTCAAGCGTAAAAAAGGAAAGGTTAAACCTGAAGTAAAGCTCTACATGTTTCCATTGCCAAAATAACACACAACACACAGCAATCATGATGTCATTTTATTTATTTAGTAATCTGCAGAGCCAAAACGAAATTATGAAGCCGAAATTTTAAGCAAAGTCGTGAATGCCCTCATTTACCTCCACATTTGTGAATAGCCTTAATGAAGAGTTTGCACCCCTTTGCTTTCTTGTTGAAATATGAAAGTGACATCAGCCTCTGGACTGTATTTTGATTTATTTATTTTTTTTTGCCAGCAAGACTGAGCAAGAGGCAAATCCTGGAGTAAATATCAGCTGGATGTGCACATAACAAGGTCCAGGGAGACACTCTCAGAAGTTGCCTCTTTTAATCCAACACTGAATTATATGAGAAGCGGTTTTCAGTTTTTCAGAGCACAACTGCCAAAATAACTGCAAGGCTTGCAAGCCCTAGTATATCTCAAACCTTTCCCAAGACACCCCAACACTATCTGAGGCACTGAAACTATGGCAACCGAATAAGAAAGCAGCCTCCATGATTAATAGATGAAGATCCCAGCGACAGTGTCTAGCTAGGGCCATCATTCATGATACAAGAAGAATTAGCACAGAATCCATCTCGAA
This sequence comes from Mandrillus leucophaeus, assembly GCF_000951045.1. NCBI lineage: Eukaryota > Metazoa > Chordata > Mammalia > Primates > Cercopithecidae > Mandrillus > Mandrillus leucophaeus. Next base: position 5,031,623 of record NW_012101266.1, on the reverse strand, counting down.
AACCATTAACAAGTATTCTTATAAAAATCAACTCCACTGTCATTCTGCCACGTATACTTGAGTTTAGAATGCTATAAACAATTTGGTTTCTATTTATCACTCACTATGCAGGAATGAGAATGTTCTTAGAAACTCAGATGCTCATGTTTTAAAAATAGTGAAAGGCTTAATAGAATGGTTTTCCACCTGGGTATTTGAGGCCTGAGAACAAATACATTGAAAAACCAAAATATGTGAATGAAGTCAAGTGGCTCTCTGGGTAGAAAGGCGGAGGGACAGTTGTTGAATTGTTTTGAGTGTTTTTTTGTGGAATGCAATTTTGTGTAAAGCATTCCATTTTCAGGAAAGGAACATTTCCATTCAGCAGCTCAATCAGTATTCTCTCAGTTTCCTCATTCAAGGACAGTAGGAGTCTGGGGGAGGGGTGGGGAAGTGCTGAAGTCGCTGCAATATTAATGAAAAGATTGAATATTCTTCTTTAAAAAACGAATCAGAAATAGGAACAGGGAAAGAAGAATGGATCCATCACAGAGAGCTTGTCTGTAAAACTCTCATAGAACATTAAACCATAATTAATACAATCTTTATTTCTTCCCAGTCTCTAACAATGTTTATTTTCCAATGGCATGTTTTCATTGTATTTAATGCCAGATCCTGTTCTGTTCTATAAATGCTTCAAATCAAATCATGGCCAAAGGCTGGTCTTTGAAGCGTAGAGGGGCAAAAGGGCTAAGAAAGGGGTGAACAGCACCAATTTTAGAGCTGCTTCTGCTAAATTTTTTTAATTGGCATGGGTTCTTTGAATTTAATTTTCTACAGATGACAATTATAGGTTAGTTGGAAATTCCTAGAAAGCACCCAGGAATATTAAAAGAAAGCTTCAAGTCTAAAGGCTGCATGAGGAAATATCTATTACTAACAATACTTTCAAAGCAACAGTCACCATACTGGCTGCTAAGAAGGATCTGAAACTTCAGTCCTTGCAGCATGTTAATTACTGATTTATCTCACACTCTTTCCATTCCCTTTCCACTTATAGAGTTTGAGAACATTTTATTTCCTACATGAAAATAACTGTAACTCTAAGCCATGGAGGCATTCCTAGAAAACATAATGGTAGCAGGGAATTGTGGTGATAACATCAATTTATTTCCCCTTCAGCTGTGCCTTTTAGAAGTCAGATTTTTCTCACTGATAAGAACTTGTATGACTATCATTTGAATCAAATTTCAGGTTTTGTAGTAGTGTGTCTGTCAGTAGAATAACTGCTATCTCTACTGGGGTCAGCCAATTATTTCCTGCCTTTGGTGTGGAAGGCAGTAGTTTGCTTTTGCTGGGAGATTCACACTCTCCCAAACTGATTTCAAGCTTGGGCAGGGAAGAGTGACTTGGCAGATGCATGGCCACCCTGAAGACCTTCTTGCAGAAGGCCTAGCCACAACCTCCTCAAGGGTTCCAATCAGCAGCCGGGTTTCTCTCCTAAGACAGGTGTGGTCCTTGGGAATTCAACTCATCCCTAAAATAGTCATTATGGGTTGCTTTCAGATTCTAAATGTAGGTGCAGAGTGTACATTTTATTATTAAAATGTTAATAAGTGACAGCTATCATTTTTAAAAAGCTATCCCTTGGGCTCCTATTTGATATAAGGCTCTGCTTGTTGTTATTATTATTTTTTATATATAGTGTTTTTTTCCTTCCATGTTTCGGGTGTGATATTTCAAAGATTCCCTGCTTCCTGTTTCCCTGCAAGTGTCATGTTCACATGCTCCTCAACTTAAAACCCAAGACATCATGGCCTGTTTATGGTATGAATGTTTATTTCTAGTCCAAAGGTTGTTTCCTTTTGTATCATCTCTTTATATTACAGATTCAGAGTCATTTCCTTTTGTACTATTTCCCCTGCCCCCCACAATAAAGGTACTATCTGCTTTTTCAAAGTCCATTCCTAGGGCATTTTTCATAACTACTCTTACCCAAGTAAAAATAATACCTTATGTTGAATGACTGCTTGTTGTGTGCCCAGCATTGTGACATGCATTTTACAGATGTTACTGTGCTATGCATTTTACAGATGTTATCACATTTATTCTTCTCAAAACCATAACATTATCATCATACAAGCACTTTGTAAATGAAAACTGAAGGAGAAAAGAAACTGGCTTAAAGTCTCACTGTTAGTAAATGGCAAAACAAATCCATGTGTATTGTCTGTCAAAAAAGCATGACTTCAGCAATGCCTCTAGAGCTGTCCACTACATTCCCTCCAACACTCCCTTCACATTTATTAACTTCATGCCACAAAATCTAATGAATTTCGCCTTGTTACAGCAAAGATGGAAACTTCTAGTAGTCCTGGTTCACCCTGACATATCTGTGTTACATTAATGATTACATTGATTTGAACTATTTCACAATTTAACTGAGCAAAAACAATTACCTTACTTTTAAAATAATTCCTGGCAGAGTGGCACTCCCATGACCTTGCCTGATTTAATGATCATGTTGAAAGCAATATTTCCTTGACATGATTGGTGTTCTAATTAATAAAGTTGCTATCCATGCTCTAAGTGAACTGTACAATTTCAATGAATTCAAACATATTATTTAGTTGCATGATGTGATTTACACTAAAACTACATGAACAGTGTATATTCTTCTAAAAATAATTTAGAAGATGAAGTAGGACCTCTGTTATATCCAGGGTCTGGAGTGGGAAAGAGGGGGTTAACATCAAACTTCCCAAATTTCCAGAGTGCGTGTAATATTTCGCTAAATACATTCACATTCATGATTTCATATTCTCCCAGCAATCCTATAAGTTGGGAAGAATAGGTTTGCTATTCACAATTTTCAGTTAAAATAATGCAGCCTCAGGGAAGTTAAGTGATTTGTCCAAGGTAGTAAGAGTCTGGAACCCAAGTCTTCTTGACTCCAAGTGCAGAATCCTCAACAGCAGATATACTGTGCGGGTACGGGGAAGAAACATGGGTTAATAAAGTATGCTATATTCTCCTGACAGAAAGTTGAATTTTAAAACTACTATTAGCAAACTCCAAAAAAAACAAGAACATTCTGTGGTCAGTGGTTAGAATGCAGAACAAATGAGGCCAGGGTCAAAAGCTCAAGCCCCATAAATGCTGGCTGTCTTCTTAGCTCTGTTTCTTGGCAAGTTGATTTTACCTAACTCAGACTCCCTCCAGTTACAACCAGGTGTCTCACAGATGTGTGCTCTTGGACACAGGAGGGGACTGGGTGAGAGTGTGGGAATGAACAGGCTCCAATCCATCACTACCACTGGAAAAACAACACAGTAAATGTTCCACTAATGATGCATGAGCCATACCACCTATGTGCTTGGAAGATTATACACACACACACATTCATGCATGAAGTATCTCATTTGATAAAAACATGATATAAAAGGCAGACAAAATAGATAAAATAAAGACTAGTTGTTTGCAAAAAAAGATTCACTGTTTATTCATTCAACAAACACTTGTTATGGATGGCCCATGATGTGCCAGGCACAGTTTTAGGTGCCAGAGTGAATAAAACCTAAAAATGTCTATCCTTATGGCATTATGTTCTAGTGGAAGACAGAAAATCAACAAGGACAACATATAGTTTGTCAGACTGTGAAAAATGCTAAGAAAAAAATAAGGACTGCCAAGCAGTGGGGAGTTCTGTGGGAAAGAGTAAAGTAAATAAGGGGATCAAAAGGCTTCACTGAGAAAGTGACATTTGAACAGAGACCTGAGGAATGTGAGAAGCAAATCATGTAGCTATCTAGGGAAAGAACCATCCCAAGGCATGAAAGAGTAAGTCCTTGCAAAGGCCCCCAAGTATATGCCATGCTTGACAAATTCAAGGAAGCCCAAGGGGTGGAGGTCAGAGAGGCGGGAGCCTGAGTGCAGATCACGTGGGGCTGCAAAGACCAAAGGAAGGACTTGGCTTTTATTGGAATAAGATGGGAAAACATCTGAGCAGAGTAGTGATCTGATAGGACTTAGTTTAAGAAAAAATCACTGCTGTGTTTTGCCTGTTGCATTGAGAAAAGAGCAGAGGCAGGAAAGCTAGTTGGGAAGCTGGCATGAAAACCTAGCAGGAGAGGACCATGGTTTGGCTAATGTGAGGGCCACACAGAGGAGGATCACCTGAAGGAAGCCCGCAGGCATTCTGAAGGTGGAGCCAACAGCATTGCAGCCACTATGGATGTAGGTGTGAGAGAGAAGCTTCAAGGAGAACTAAACTCAGGCCAGCAACTCAAAGAATGGAGTTGCCATTTACTATGATGGAGAAGATTATGAGAAAGGCAGATATGGCGGAGAAAGATACAGAATTAGGTTTTTTAAACCTAAATTTGAGACCTCTATTGGGTTCAGGAGGAGCTGCCTACCCACTAAGCACTGGTTTTTTGTGAGGTCCAGGAGAGAGGTCTAAGCTGAAGAGGTTACTTGGGAATCATCAGTGTATTATGGTTTGATATGATACCCTCTATTGGTGTAAATGGAATTATTGTAATAAAGTTTTGCAAGAGCTCATCTGTTTCACAAAGCAAGATACCCTTGTGTATAGACTATATGCAACAGTCCCATGGTCAGAAGTCCTGAACTCCTCCCCTTGAGGTTTGTGTGGTATGACATCTCATTTGCTCATTTCAAAGGGATTAAATGCCTCCCTCCTTTCTCCACCTTACCATATCCCCAAGAGGCAACCATGTGGTTGCCAGCAGAGAATAGCTCAGTTGCTCTTGCAGCACATTTTAAAGCAGATGAGAAAAGCCTTCATGCTGAAATAGAAATATATCAGAGAAAACTTGGCTCCAAGGCATCCCAAGAGAGTGGGGGTCCTGATATGGGAGGGCCCAGCAGAATGCTTCAAGGCATCACCTTCCTCGACATGCACAAATGTGGCTGCCATAACACAAAGCTCCTATATAAATATGTCAAGGAGCACTCGTCTACTCTAGGAGGACAGAAAATTGTCTAAACCTAAAGAAGGGTGTGGAGAGGGGCAGTGCAGAGATAGGCTTTCCTAGGCATTGCCTTACACAAATGGCAGATGCCTAATTAAAGCATTTGCAATTAGCTTAGCTTGTTCTGTGATTCCTTCCTGCAAACAAATAAGATGGAGAGACTATATTAGCTCTTGGCAATCTAGTTCTAAAAAAACTTTCATCCCATCATCACTCTTTTGTCCTGTTCTGAAAAGAGCTGAACCACAATGTACACAGAATAAACTATCTGACTTAACTCCTGGTTCAAAATAGTATTTTTCCTTCCATTTCATATAGGAGTAAAGCATGACTACTTATTTTGAATCTAATACAAGTTCTTAATTTGGATGCCTTATTTTTATTTGGTGAAGATAACAGTCTTCCTAATTCTCGCTATGCTTCTGATTCAACACATTAGACTTCACTGTGCAATGTTACCCGCCTACTCAAAATACAATTGCTGTATGTGTTTAGTGTTGGAAAAAGCATTTACTAGATTTTGGAAGAACTTGAGGGGTGTGTGTTTGTGTGTAAATAAAAAGGTGCACTTACTGATGCCTTGTAATAACCACTCACTTGATGGCATATATATTTTTTTCACTGTAGGGAAAATAAAGAAGTCCACTCTGAGTGGAAAAACTATTTCATTCATTCGACATTTACTTGACTGTTCTATAGTGATTCTTATAAAATTTTAACCTGTTTAAGAGTAGTTGTTATGTCCAGTAAGTATATTCAGCTGACGGCTCCTCAGAAATGATTTTCGGTATCTGCTTAACATTTACATATGTGAATTATATGTGTTATTGAGAATGTAGCACAGCTCTAAAAGGTGATAGCTGCAAAACCTAACATATGGGGAAGGTTGTCACCCACAAACACTGTAAATAAGAAACATAAATAAAGTAGAATGCTTCTTTACAACAAGTTGAAAAATGACTTCTAACACAAAAGTAAGATTTTAAATTTGATGTTCATTCTTTCCTGCTTTAGACTGGTTTGCAAAGTGCCTCATTCAAGAACGTCCTAAAACCAAAATAGTAACAGGGAGCAAGGGTTACTCAAGATTCAAATAAAAATTACCATACACACAAGCATGGGTAAACAAAATTCAAATAGCTAGTGCAATTATTTTTTAATAGATAGTTTAGGTTAATAGGTGGAGACATAGTTCTGCCACTGTATTTAAGGTTAGGTTAATAATTAACTTTGGTGCCTGGAGTAGTTTAATCAAAGCTTACTGTAAATCATAAAACTGTTCCATGCAGACTAAGCACAGCATTAAAAAGTCATACAAAATTTTTGCAATCTTGACCTCTGGTAGCCATTTGGGTATGGTGTAATAAAGTGTAGAGTTTTTTCATTCAGAATTAAACATAGGCATCTTTACTTTGGGGAGAAAACGTAATTAAATAATTAATTAAACCACCAGTCTTCCCCGCCATCACTGTAGCGTACCACGTACTCCATGCCCAAGATGTGTCCACCAGGGGAAGGACGACGAACAATTTCAGGACTAAAGAAAGACAAGGCAAAGGCACTCGACCTTCCCATCCTGGAAAGACTTAAAAGCCAGCGCTGGGGGGCATTAAATAGCTTTTCTGAGACCTGTTGGCACAACACTGCAAGTGGATTAAATGGCTTTTCAGATCTGAGGTAAAGAAAGTTGTGCCTACAAGCGCGAGTGTGTGCGTGTGTGTGTCCTTGCGCGCCTGTGTTTTAAACCTTTCACAGATTGCATTCAGTAGCGTAAAAAAGCTGAGCGCAAAAAAAGGAGCGATCCCACTGTGGCTGTGCCTGGCCACCGCAGTTCCAAAGCAGCCACCTTTCTCTCCAAGACCGACGCGGAACAGCCTGCAGGGCTCCCCATTGCGATGCAGGCCGGAGGCTGCCTGGAAGTGCTTGCCCTGGCTGTGAAGACAGCGCCTCCAGTCTCCCATCCTGCCCCGCTCCACGCACACCTGGCTCTGCTTCGCCCCTCCCTGGATAGACACACTGGGAAATCGTGCGCGGGGCGCAGATGGCTCGGGATGCTGCGCTTGGAGCTGGCTATTTGCAAGCCAGCGAGTCCCGGCCTGTGTCCACACGCACCTTCGTCACAGCCTCTGTCCACAGTGCCCGCACCTGCCTCCAGGTCCTGCTTCCCCATCCATCCCTTCCCCGACTTGTCCAGCAAGTACTGCGGGCCAGGAGGTTCCACTCTCCAAAGGGCCGGGTTCTAGCTCCTAGCTGCATCCGGAGCTGTCCGCATGATTCCCTCCAGGTCCAGTTTCCCTCAGACTGCACACGCTGAGCCCCAATCCGGTCGTGCCTGCCGCCTGGCTTTCAGGGAAACTTTCCAGAAGCGCCTGGTCTACTGACCCCGCCGCTGTAAAGTGGGAGGAGGCGCTGGGCGGAGGGGCGGCGAGGGAGCGGGAAAAACAGCGGAATCCCGTTTCCTTTCCCGACGTCCGCAACTACGGGACCGCTCCCTGGCTCCCCCCGTACCGCTTGGGTCGTGCGAGGAGGGAGGAGACCTCAGGATCCTGTTTTGCACCATCTCCCCAAGCGAGGAGCTGAGCAAAACGCGGAGAATCGGGACAAGAGACACTTCCCGCCCCATCAGGATCAGGCAGGGTGGGTGGGCACTACCCCGCTTACTCTCCAGCGCCCCACTGCCCCCATGGCAGCGCCCTAGGACACAGTGAGGAGTCGGGACAGAGCCCTTGTCTGGGTTTCAAACCCAGGGCCATCTCCTGCCAGGTCTCTCACCCTTCCCCCTCCTGGGTCATCTTTCCAGAGCGAGACCGCGCTGATCCAGGAGGAGGGCGTACCGTGCGCCAGCCCGGTGCAAAGGGCTCGGTGTCTCATGAGGGACGCAGTAGCAACGGGCTATATCCTTGCAGCTCGAGTTGGGAGCTGAGGAGAACAGGACCTAGGGCGGGGGCGCCGCGTCACCCGAACGGCTGCTCCTGGACACTTATTCGAGCAAACAAAGCCTGGAACCTCTGGTGGCAGCGGCCACAGGAGCCAGTATCTCACCAAGAGACAGGGCGCGCGGGTGCCCAGGGCCATTACAAGTTTCTCGCACTCCACGGAGCCCAGCCCAGACCCCACACTGACAACAAAAGATTCTCTCCGCTTCCACACCGTCTCCGCGGAACCCCTTCTCCCACCTGGCTCTGGACGAAAACAGCGCTGTTCTACCCAACCCCCTCCAGCCCTCGAGGGCATAACCCCTTCCCCCGCCTTCGACACCGGGCCAGGGAGCTTCCAAGAATCCCACCCTCTAGAGCCCGCTCTGCTCCCTGCTTGGCCGGCGTGAGGATGAGCCTTGGATCTCGCACACACACACACCCCCGGGAGCAACAGCCATACGCGCCGTCGCGGCCCGGGGCGGCGCCGGGCGTGTGCGCAACGCGGGTGGGAAAGCTCTCGACTTGTAGCCGGGCGTACTCTGGGGCGCCGGGCTTGGAGGAAAGGCAGGCAGGGCTCACGGTTCCCCCCCAGGACCGCGCAACACTCGGGAAACAGAGACACAAGACAAAATAAAACGCAGGCACCACAAAGCCGACAGCACGCGCTAGCCACAGCCCCGGAACCCTCAGGCTGGAGTTCTGCTGCCCGGGAGGTGGGGAGCGCCGGGGCGCCCGGGCCGTACCTTTTCGGTGCATCGACGGACAGGCGGCCGGGGCTCGGAGCGGACTGGTACAGCGTGTATCCCATTTAGTAATCCATTATCGAGGGGATCTCTCCGGGCCGCGGGCTGCGCTCTCTCCTTCGCAAGCCTTTGTCATTCCTACATGTGTGCTTGTCTCTTTGGGGGAAATAGTCGCGGCGACTACTTTCTGGGATGCAAACGCGATGTGTTCATCTCCAATGACGAGCGGAGAAGGGGAGAGGAAAAAAGAAAGAAGCCAAAAAAAAAAAAAAAAAAAAAAAAAAAAAAAAAAAAAAAAAAAAAGAGGAAGACGGTAAAAGTTCAAGAAACTCTTCTCCAAATGCAAATTCCACTTGGATTCCACTCCGGTGAGTCCCCTTGGTGGTGTCTGCGCCGATTAACAAGTCATTTCAG
>NW_012101266.1:5006471-5022327 GCF_000951045.1 Mandrillus leucophaeus | reverse complement strand
AGGCAGCCTCACCCCGTGCCGCTCACTACTCCTCTGTCACCGGAGAGGCCGCCGCTCCCGGGCGGAGCCAAGTCCCGGACTGGATTGCGCAGATCGGACTCTCCTCCCGCTACTCCGCCTACTTTGGCTGGCGTCTCCTCCGACCCAAAGGAGAGCTGTGGTGTATGTGAGTGTGAGCGAGCGAGGCAGAGGTGGGGAAACTACGCAGGTGGAGCCTTGGACCAACTGGCCAGCGCCGCTTCCTTCCACCAGGATTCCTGGCCCCACCGCGCGCTAGGCGGAGGCTCAGCGGGGGCGACTCCGGCTGGAGCCCAGCCCTCATCTCCCCCACCCCCACATCTGCTCTAGCTAGGAAAGGAAAAAAAAAAAAAAACATCCCGGACAGCATTGCTGAGTCCTGCCAAATCAGAAAAATAAATAAAAATAGACGTAGTGCAGGAGCGAGTTACAAGAAAGGTTTTGTTCATCGATTTTCTTAAATGGAAAAGTTTTAAAGGATGAGGGTAAGTGAACGGCGAGCCTTTCTGATTCTGATTACTGTTATCAAGAGGTAGATTCCAGAAGCGATGGACGCTCTACGTAGCTAGAAGAATTGGATAGAAGCCGGTGCGGTTAAATATACACTTGGAAGATAAGAACACAGCTATTAGTTACGCACATACACACGTTAATAAAGCATGTGAAGTAAGCAAATAAACTACAGTGTAGAGAATGGCGTTTTTAACGAAGGCGATCTATCTTAAAACTTCTTAAAGTTTACATTGTGTGGACTGGTCTTAGAAATAAGTAAACTTCAGAAATAACACGCAAACAATTCCAGTGAGAACCCAAAAGCTTTATGGAAGAAGAAAATCGCAACCACTTCCAAGGCGCTATTGTTATGATCACACGAAGAATGGCAGGCACTGCCTTCTTTCACCACTTGAACTTTCAGTAGCTACAAAGTCTTGCAGTTACAGGCTTGTGCCAACTCGTCGGGTCACACCACGTTCCCCTCCCCCTGCCGCTGCGCCCCGAAAGCAACTGCGCGCCGCGACTCTTGCTCCCCAAGGGGGCTTCGCCGATGGTGAGGACCACAGTCGCAACCTTTAAACAAAGTAACACCGGGCGACCCAGCAGTTCTCGGAGAGATATTTACTAGTCATGGAATTGGCTGAGAAAAGCCAAGTGCGGAGGTCGGGGTCTCAGTCCCACTTAGGCCGAGTTCCTTTATATTGGAAACTGTACCTGTTCCCTAATTGGGACTAGGACCACTAATAAGTCCATGTTCCCTTTTCTGTCGCTTCTGCAAGTACAGACATCTGCTCAAGAGGCTTCACGAAGAATAAATGCACACGGGTCAACACCTATTTCCCCCCACCACTACCACCACCTGGAAAAGGTAGGGAGAATGGTAGGAAAAAAAAAGAAAAAAAAGAAGGACTTCTGCTGTTCTCCAGAACTGTCAGCAGGGGCCGCTATCCCCACCTTTCCCCGGCAAAGGCCGCTACAGACCTGGGGTAGTGGGGGGCGCGGCCCTAGGTGCGCGCGCAGCCCCCGCGGCTCCGAGAGACGGCCTCGGGAGGGGATTGGGGAGTGTGGAGCGGTGGGTAGGACTGCGCATTCCCGCGGGTTGGGTGGGGGCCGGCTGCGGGACGTCTCCTCAGAATCCCACGGGGTTCGGAGAAGGATCTGGAGGCCAAGACGATACCCGGCTGCGCTATTTAACACCCAGATTTTGGCTGATGACTGCCGGGTCAGTGCGAGCTGGTCCCCTAGCTAGTCCGTGCGCTCCAGGCGCGGTACCGCTGCCGGGTAGTCCGGCCCCTTAGGCCTCCGGGGTTTTCTGTCGCGCGCTCCACCCAACCCCGGTCGCCGAGGCTCATTCTTCGCTCCCCGCCGCTGATTTACATGCTAATTGTGTCTGGGAAAAGTTCTTTAATTGGCAGAATTAGGCAGAGCAAACGAATTGTTTCACAGGCCGAACCAAATTAATTTCGAGTTTAGCTCCTTCCCTTAGAGAAACAAATAATTAAGTTGTTTCATTTGCTTTATGGATATACTGGAAATGCCCCACAACGAGTTTCCGGATATTGTTTAAAGGGACATTATTTTTAATATTAATACTTGCATGTTTACTTTGTAGTAACGCTGAGCCAAGAAGCGAGCGGTTAAATTTACCTCATTTAAAATTATAACATACGAGAGTTAAATAATTGGAGTCTACTTTTCACGGTGAAGAAATACCCTCCAGAATCTTCCTAGCACTCGCTAGATCCTAGTCTCACCATCCAAGTAGGAGCCGGTCCTTCTGACCACGTGATATTACATTTCCACCTGCCAGAAGAGATGCTCCCGGAGCTGGAAGAAAAGCCAGCTATTGTCAGGCTCCCGAAACCCTCAGGGGAGCACCTGTGGGGAAGCCAGGCGATGAAATCTCATGATGTCATTTCCCCATATGTGCGCCTCAGACTCACTTCCAGAAGCCTGCCATACGTTTTCAGTAAAACCACTGCCCCTTGAAAGCCTTTGAAGTCTGCAATTTATACCCTGTCCCTTCAGGGAAAGAAAGCCAAAGAGTTAAAGAATCACAGAGTGATTAGAAGGAGACTTCACTGTGTTTTTTAAAGTGACATAAAATGCAGTGTTTAAGGCCCCGGTCTCTGGAGGCTATCTGCGGTTAATGTAACTTAGCTGGTGATCCTGGGCAAGTCACTTATCTCTCTGAAGTCCCAGTGAATTCACCTGTAAACGGGGATTCTTACTCTACTCACTTCCTGAGGAGCCTGTGGATTACATTAGATGGTCTTTGTAAATCTGGAGTCTAAGGCATACACTGCTTTGTAAAGGTTAAGTGTCACATTGTCATTCTTGCCATCCTCCACATTAGTCCTACCATCACATTTTACGGGAGTCACATGGTGGCCCAGCGGAAAGAAGTGGCTTGACCTGTGTCAGTGATTGGGTCAGGGTTGGAAGCTACCTGTAACAACTCCTCCTCCCCTTCTTAAATGCCTGCATGACAGTTCCTGCTTTCTTCAGATCACCTGGAAAAGTGTGGAGGAAGATTAAAATAGAAAGATAAACTCAGGTTCCCGGCAAAGACCACATCTAGCTGTTGGATAAGAAACTGCTTTGAGACAAAAAGGAGTAATGAACTTGGGAGAAGGGGCTGCTGCTACTCAGTTCCTTGAGGGTTCATGGGGGCACACTTGGAGAGCACAGTTTGTACATTCAGGCCATTATCATTTATCATTGAGAAACCTATCTGTACCCTTAGCCCCTTCTCCAGAGTTCCCTCCACCTCTTTGCCTTAAGTCAGTGGTTTTAAAATCCACTTGCACATTAGATGACCGGGGAGCTCTTCAGTGATGCAAATCCCCAAGCTCAAGATTCTCATTCATCAGGAAGGACTGGGACCTGGGCATGGGTAGGTTTTAAAACTCCATAGATGATTCTCATTTGCAGCCAGGGATGAGAACCACTGTCACATTAAATCCTGGCTGTGTTCTAGACCAATTACTTGTCCCTAGCCTTTTCTTGTGGGGGGCTATTTCTTCTTCTTGTCCCTTTATTCCTCTTCACAAAGAAAGTGAGGTCCATGTCCTTGCTCTTCATGCTGCTTTCAGGCTGTTTCTCCTCCTCTAAAAACCTCTGACTGACCTCGGTAGCTAAACTCTACAAATACATTTGTGGTCTCATTTTATCAAATTCTTCAAAGACTTTATTGTCCTCCTATCTGTCCCTCCACCTGTCATCACTTATGGTAGTGTTAGCATCCATATAACCACTGACCCTCTGGTTTTTTCATTTCTTACCTTCTTCATCTACATTGTCTTTCTACTTGCCTCCTCCAGGCTTCATGCTGGGCCCCATCTTCCAGATCACTAATTCTGACATCCTGCTTTCCAATCACTTCTTCTCCTTCAATCTTCCTTGCTCATGCACCCCCACTGCATTCACTCTGATTTCTTGAGGACCTCCAGATTGTGGGTTTTGCTTCTCTCTCGATCCACCTATTCTCTCCTTTTTTCATTCCTCTCTTTGTCTAGCATAGCTTCATAGTATCAGTTCCTCTCTCTTGCAAATACTCCATTTGCTGCTCTATCTTTTGGTCAACATCTATGTGACTAAAAGCTAGTTCTGAAGTGTGTAAACATCAGCCGTCTCTGCTCCTGAACTAGGCAGCTGAAGCCTGCTGGAAAAAAAATGTCGATAGGTTGTTATCAACCTCAGTCTCATCCAAAGCACCGCCTTATCTCAGTTAGTTTCTGACTTTCTCCCCTTAACCAGCTGTCTCACCCTTCATGCCTCATACTTCCCTGAAAAAAGATAACAGTCTATCAGAAGGGAACGTTTTTGCTTCTGTACTTATTATTTTTTTTCCTTCTCTCTCTCTCTCTTTCTCTTTTTCTTTCTTTCTCTCTCTCTTTCTTTCTCTTTCTTTCTTTCTCTCTCTCTCTTTCTTTCTTTTTTTTTTTTGATGGAGTTTCACTCTTGTTGCCCAGGCTGGAGTGCAATGGCGCGATCTCGGCTGACAGCACCTCTGCTTCTTGGGTTCAGGCAATTCTCCTGACTCAGCCTCCCAAGTAGCTGGGATTACAGGTGCCTGCCACCATGCTTGGCTAATTTTTGTATTTTTAGTAGAGACTGGGTTTCACCATGTTGGCCAGGCTGGTCTCGAACTCCTGACCTCAGGTGGTCTGCCTGCCTTGGCCTCCCAAAGTGCTGGGATTACAGGTGTGAGCCACTGTGCCCGGCCTGTACTCATTATTTTCCAAGTGTCTCTTGTGAAGGAGGCAGTGTCCCTCCTCCAGTAGGAGGCCAGTCCCTCCTTATGTTCTCAATAATTCACACATTCTCAGAAATTCTGTCCCATTGTCTCCAGACCCTCTCCTGAATCTGCCCATCAGCATGTAAGCAAGCTTCAGTCTTTCCCGTCTTAGAAACAGTCTGCCTTGGTCACTGGGTGTGGTGGCTCACTCCTGTAATCCTAGCACTTTGGGAGGCCAAGGCGGGCAGATCATGAGGACAGGGGATCAAGACCATCCTGGCTAACACAGTGAAACCCCATGGCTACTAAAAATACAAAAAAAAAATAGCTGGGCATGGTGATGGATGCCTGTAGTCCCAGCTACTCGGGAGGCTGAGGCAGGAGAATGGCGTGAACCCGGGAGGTAGAGCTTGCAGTGAGCCGAGTTTGTGCCATTGCACTCCAGCCTGGGGGACAGAGTGAGACTTGATCTCAAAAAAAAAAAAAAAAGAAAAAGGAAGAGGAACAGCCCGCCTTGGATCCCATTTCTTTCAAGCTACTCTCTTCTCTCCTCTCTTTCAAAGCCAGACAGCCCCAGAGATTGTTGACAACCAGTGTTGCCACTTCGTCCTCTTTCATCTACTCAGTCCTCTTTGGCTAGGCTTCAGTGATATTCATGACAGTAAATACAGTGGATATTTTAACATTTTCGTTTTATTTGAATTATCAGCAACAATGAGCTTGTTTCTTGTGAAATACTCTCTGCTCTTGGCTTTGATGACACACCACTTGTCTCTTGGTACTCCTCTCACTTTTTTTTTTTAAACTTAGTTTTTCTTTTGAGGAAATTGAAAGATTGTCAAAGAATAATATAACCAACATCTCAATTTTCATTACTCAGAATTAATGACTCTTAATATCTTGTCATTTTTGTTTACCGTCTGTATTTTAAGAAATAAAACATGGTGGATAAAACTTAATTTCCTTATCATCGACGTCTCTTTCTTACTCTTATTTTCTTTTTTTATGAGTAATGATACTATGAGTTTTCTGTGTATCCTTACATTTTGTTCTGTACTTTTACATATGCCATATGTATCTGTAACCAATATATAGCAATATTTTTGGTTGCTTTTTCTCCCAAATTAACATTACATTCGATTCTCTCTTGTCCTCTTATTCATTCTCTAGATTGTAGCCTAAGTGATCTTTGAAAGATGCACATCTGATCACATCAAGCCCCTGCTTAAAACACCTCAGAGGCATCCATAGACACCCTCAAACCATAATACAGCCTTAACACTGTGCGTGATGAGTTTCTTGCCTATCTCTCTGGTCTCATCTCTGCTCTGCTCCCATCACTGTCTCCCTTTCTTGCAGCATCACTGGTGTTTCAGTTCCTGGAAAGCTCCATGTTTCTTCTTTATAACTACAGGCCTGCCCTTGTGCTCCTGCCTGGAATACTGGAACTTCCCCTTCTCCCTGTTTATCTGACTAACCTCTACTCATCCTTCAATGTCCCTGCCTCAAACAAGACTTCCTTGATAGCTGGCTGGGCATGGTGGCTCATGCCTGTAATCCCAGCACTTTGGGAGGCTGAGGCGGGTGGATCACAAGGTTGGGAGATCGAGATCACGGTGAAACCCCGTCTCCGTTAAAAATACAAAAAATTAGCCGGGCCGGTGGCAGGTGCCTGTAGTCCCAGCTACTCAGGAGGCTGAGGCAGAAGAATGGCGTGAACCCGGGAGGCAGAGCTTGCAGTGAACCGAGATTGTGCCACTGCACTCTAGCCTGGGCAACAGAGCGAGACTCCGCCTCAAAAAAAAAAAAAAAAAAAAAAAAAAGACTTCCCTGATAGTCTAGAATAGATCATATTCCCTATTATGTATTCTCGAAGTACCCTGTGAATTTTTACTTCACAGTACGTATCAGACATTACAGCTAGTATTAATATTTGGTACAATTATTTGTTGAATGCTTCTCCAGCACTTAACCAAGAGTTAGGGTACATAAAGGAGGGCATGAGTTACTGAAAGCAATGAGTTCCTTTTCAAGGATTCAGTAGGATAAGGAATAGATCCTTTGATGGAATAGGACCATTTAAAAAGGAAAAGAAAAAGAAAACACTAGAAATATATTATGCTCTTCAGATTTTGAGATTCCAGTTCTAAGGATGAACAAAATCTAGGCTTTCTCCCAACACTGAATTTTGACTGTAGTGTGTCTAATTTGCTTTTTGAATGGAGAGAAAAAGATTTATAGATGAAAGTGATGAGTACATATAACAATTACAGAAACAAGATGCTTGAAAATAAGATTCAATAAGAATTTAAATAGAACTCTAGAAGACTCGTGGAAGGAGATAAACTGCAATTTGAATTCACTGGGAACAATGTCAGAGCATCTCCAAGGACCAGCTCTACCAGCAAGCTAGAGTTTGCTAACAGTGATTTACTGTCTGCCCCTCCATGAATAGCTTCATGGTGGGCCCCCCACCCTGTGTATAACAATCATTCCACTGTACCACAGTAGAGCTTTGGCTCTATTCACTGCTGATATCAAATTATTGTTTGGGAAATTAAGAGAATGGTAGATTAGAAATAAGGTAATGAATGAACAATACATGTTAAGTAAACCAGAACTCCATTTTTTTCCTCCACAAAAGCTCTTTACATTTAGTTGAAATCTCTAGTTACGTAACACAGAGCAAAGACTGTCTTCAGCCCTGTTTTCTTCTGTCCGTTCCAAAATAACTTCTTTTAATTGCCCCACCTACTAATATTTAGGCTTAAAGATATCTACTGGGATGTGAGTTTGTTTAAAAATGCAGTTACCTAAATGTAATTTATACTTTTCATAACCAGATAAACTGGTTGATTAAGTACCACTTTGGAATTTGCTATTTGGCCTAAAGAATGAAGAAAATTAAAATACACTTGATTTTGAGAACTGCCTTTCAAGGCCTTTGCTTCCAGGTAGCAAAAGCCCTACTAGAAGAGAAGATTGTTCTGGCACTTGCTTAAATATAAAATTATGCTTCAGTTTGTTCCAATTCTAGTTTTTAGATTATGTGAGAAAATTCTGTACTGATATCAACTGAAAGATTTTTCCAGGCTATTTATTATAATGAATGTGTATTTAAGAGTAATTTTATAACCAGAGAAATGAAGACAACTAAGGGTGTTTTGTTTGCTTTAACATTGAAACTTTAAAACAGAAGACAGCTGTTTTAAACATCTAAACTTAGGCTGGATAATTGGAACAATGAATGTTCTTAAAAAAGTGATATGCTTGGATCTAAAGTACGTTCTTAATGAAGTATAAAAAACTACATTGTTGAATATAAATTTATCATCTGAAAACTCCCCTGTATATATAATTATAAAATATAAGGATGGTTTCCCAATATCTTAACTTGATCTTGAATTTTGGATTTTGTGCCTGGGACAAGTCTCTAGTTAATTGTCCTATAAAATGCTAACTAAGCAGCTAGATTTAAGAGTGTTTTCAGATATAACTTTTTGGCTGGAATGAGCTTAAATGATACATTTCAAAATAAATAATATATAATAATGGTACTTTCCAAAAGTTTCAGATGATTCAGTCACTAGTTACCAGTGCCTGATTTGTACTTCGCTAAATATAAGACAAGTAGAACATCTGATGTCAGTTTCTTGGTGAAACCTCTTAAATATATCTTTATTCATAACCAAGTACTTATTAATATAAACTAGAATGTCACATTTTAATGTTTGAACTGAAAACCTACACAAACCTGTTTTCTTAAGAACTACCGTGTTGTGTCATTTAATTGTATTATTAAGACTCTTATAAAAACATACATGTTGATTTCCTCATAATTCCTCTCCCTTTCTTTGCATGCCTCAAAGCAATTGAGTCATTTCCTTTCTCCCAGTCGCCTTTTAAAGCCTTTCCTTCTGTTGAAGCAAACTTTTCAAAGTCCCTAAACTTTTTCTCCTCCTCACTATTACTGTTCCCTTCTATTCTCTACTTTCTGAACAAGATTGCAGACTTGGATTTTTAAGTCCAATGTTTGCCTTTTTTTTTTTTTTTTTTTTTTTTTTTTTTGCTAGATTCCCTTGTTTTAGGGAATTTCCTCTTTTTGTGTAATTCCTTAGTCAATACATTACTTTTTTAGGTTACTTTTTTTTTTTTATGTAAACTGGTTAGTTATTTTTCTTACAAAACACACCAAATAAACTTTAATAAGAATGGTGTATGACAGTGTTAATTCGCTAACTATGGACCAAGAATTAGCCTTAGACTCTCAGGTTCCTTTCAGTGCGTTGTTGATGAAGGTGACTCAAAATGCAGTGATACTTATCAACATTGCTTCTCCTGATCATGTAGCAACATCCTCCTTCCAGCTGCTCAGACCTCACAATCTTGAGCTGCCCTTGACTCCTCCCTTTTTCCCATTTGTCACATCCAATTCATCAGCAAATCCTCTTAGCCTACCTTCAAAATACATCCAGAGTCTGATCACTTCTCCTTTTCACCATTATCTCACTGGTCCACACCACCATCATTTTCATCTGGGGTTTTGCAATAGCTTTAAAACTGGCCTCCCTGCTTCTGAACTTACCTCCCTAGAATCTAATCCCAAATAGCAGCCAGAATAATCCTTTAACTCATTCATTAAAATCATGTCCATCCTCTGGTCACAATCAGTGTATAAGCCAAAACCCATATCACCTGGCCACTTTTGCAGCTCTCTGGCTTTGTCTTCTCCACTTCTTCCCCTCGCTCACTCCGCTCTGGTCAACCTGCCTCCTGCCCATTCCCACCACAGACTCTTGTTTCTCCCTCTTCCTGCAAAACCATTTCCTCGGATATCGGCTCACCCCATCATCTCCTGCAGGTCCTTGCTCCAATGTCAGTGTCTCAGCCAGGCCTTCCCTGACCACATAAATAGCAACTCCCTGTACTGCTTCCTACTCCCCTTACCCTATTCTACTTTTCTTCATAGCAC
Organism: Mandrillus leucophaeus; assembly: GCF_000951045.1. NCBI lineage: Eukaryota > Metazoa > Chordata > Mammalia > Primates > Cercopithecidae > Mandrillus > Mandrillus leucophaeus. The sequence continues at coordinate 5,012,602 of NW_012101266.1, read as the reverse complement.
TTGTTGCCATCTGACCTTGTATATATTTACCTGTTTGTTTAATGCCTGTCTCCTACCACTTAGTGGTAAGCTTCATCAGGGCAGAAATGGACTCTTTCATTAGCCACCATAACCATAACCCCAGCAATTAGAATAGCACCTGGCACATCCTATATCTGCAGTCAATATTTGGTGAGTGAATGAGTGAATAACCACATCTTACCACATTTAATGTCAATCACATTAGGACCACTGAGGCACGTACTATAAACTAGGTAATATTTAAAGCAAATGAGCAGCTTTCTGTTAAAAAATACTCCCAAATGTAGAGGTTTTTTAAAATGTACTTTATTTGTCTAATGTTGCAGTAGACAACCTGTGGTACTTTTTTTTTTTTAATCCACTTTGCTGGATGATACTACTTGCTGGTTATTTCAGATGATCACTTCCACAGACCACAAGGAAAAGGAGAGCTAGCTTTTTGTCATCACCTCCATCTAGACATCTATGACCTATGTTAGTCAGCTGGAGCAGATAAAACAAAATACCACAGGCTCCATGGCTTAAACAACAGAAATTGATTTCCTCAAAATTCTGGAGACTGGAAGCCTAAGATCCAGGTTCTGGGCAATTTGTGTTCTGGTGAGGTCTCTCTTTCTCTTACTGACTTACAGTTCAACACCTTCTCACCGTGTCCTCACATGGCTTCTCTTTGATGCATGGGAGCAGAGAGAGAGAGATGTTGAGAGAGAGAGAGACAGAGAGAGAGAGTTAGTTCTCTGGTGCTTCTTCTTAGAAAGGTACTAATTTCATAGAGTCAAGGCCCCACCCTATGACCTCATTTAAGCTTCCTTACTCCTAATACAGTCACACTGGAGATGAAGGTATCAACATATGAAATGTGAGTGAACACAAACATTGAGACCTTAACAGCCTCCCTTTCAGGCATAGCTGAGTCCCGTGGTATCCCAGGCCTGCTCTTGCCTGGGCTGGCTTATGTAAAGGAGGGGCCAGCAAGGCTGTTATCTTGAATCTCACATTCAGAAAAGTTCTCTAATGATCTATTTTGACCTTTTCTTCAAATAATGTTCACGCATACCAAATACATTAAAATGTTATATATAACGTATTTCTATGTATATGAAATATATAAAAATATGCATAACATATATACCCCAAAGCACTGCATTTTTATTTTACAAATTAAATATTAATATTTGCACAGGTGAAGCTTGTTTTAGCACTTCTTGTTTTTTTCATGGAATAGAAGGATGAAAGGTCTGGCTCTATCTCAATATCAGAGAGTCCTTACCTTCTAGATTTGGGTACAATGTCCACCAAGCTGACCATCCTTATTAATCTTATCATCCCAACATTGGCCCTTCCTCGCAGAAATTCTTTCCTATGTTTTACTGTCTATACATCTGTGTGCTTCTTGTCCCCTAACTGTGACTCCCACCCATCTCTTGCCTTCCAAACCTCCTTTTTATAGTCTTTTCTTCTCTGGGACTTCTCCAAAATGAACAAGGCCTCCCATATCCTCAGTGTCTTCACTGACTCATCTTTCTATCTCCTACTTCACCCCTACTATGGCAGGCAAAAGGATCCCAAGCACTTTGTGGCCATTTTTGGGTGACAAGGACTTTATTCATGTCAGGGTAGATGCAAAAACATGAAACCTGCTCTGCCACGATGGGGTTCACAGAGAAGCCCCTACAGGGGCACAGAGACCTGGTTCTGTAAAATGAGGGACTCTGCTGAGACACTGTTTGGCTCTTGGGGAGGCAGCATATGTGTGAAAAAGCAAAGACTTGAGACCTAGAAAATCCAGGTGAGCCCAGGCAACCCTGAGCTTTTTTTTTTCTTTTGAGATTATGTATCTGAAATCTCCAAGCAGTAAGTGTTTGGAGTACAAAAAGGATCCTAGTGAATAAACATGGCAAGCATGCTCTTGAAGCTTTATGGGGGAATGTGTGATTTCCCCATCAATTGTCCCAGTGTCTTCTGCATTGGCGTAATTCAGGCCTGGGGTCAACTTTCCAGGATGACTGTGAAAGAGCCCATAATTGAGGCTTACATTTCCTTGCAATCAAACTTGGGTGTGGGGATCAAAGTGCTTGTCACAAAGACACCTTGCAACTTTCTTTGATAATGAATTTGGGACAAAGACTCTATTTTAAAAAAATACACACCAAAAAAGTGGTGATAATGGAAAAGAGAAGATAAACTGAAAACATGCAAAGTTTTTAAAAAGACAAAAGTAGGACATTATCAAAGCAGCACCCTTCTGGGCTGAAATCTTCCCCAAACACTGAAACAATGTCCATGTGGATACTATTCTAAGAGCTTTGGAGTATTACCCCATTCAGTCTTTATAATAATGATTCTAATATGTAAGTCTTTTTATGATTTTCATTCAGCAGACAGGGCAAATGAGGCAACCAAATATTAAGAAGACTTGGCCAAAATTTTATAGGTGTGAAGTGACCTAGGCAGAGTCAGCACCCGCGCACCTACTGCTCTGCACGGTCAGGCAAAGAGGGTACACATCTTCTACGCAGTTGGTTCCTTGTTTTAGCCCTTAGGGAAAATACACATAAGTCCAAAATGTCTTTGAGGCATGCGTTGTTTAAGGTTACTGTTAATTTAACAAAATATAGGTTTGTCCAAAATGTGTATAATGTTATAACAAATCTTTCTCTAACATAATTTCAGCAAATTGTTTACATTTAAATGTGTACTCATTCAAACAAAAAACAAATTATAGGAAAATCTTAATTACAAAAGAGATAAAGCAGAGGTTGGTAATTTGATTTGTGAAAAAGATTATTTACTTTTGAGAGGGATCAATGTTGAAGAAAGCTCTTGATTCAGGCTTAATGTCTAACCTGACTAAAATTATACTTACAACCTATGTCTGTTGCATGAAGAATGAATGCACCGGAGGTTCTGTGCTTCCAAGTGTGTGGTCAATTTCTTCTGGACAGTGTTGGGCATGGCTGTGTACACCAGTTGATTTTCCTCTTGAGCTGGTTCCAGAAAAAGTGAAATAGAAAAATGTTTTCTCTTCTTAGAGTATGAGCTTCTAACAACAGCAACAATAAAAATCAACTTTCTGCACTGGGATAACTGACTATTCACTTGGAAAATAGTAAACTTAATTCCTATCTCACACCACTTTCAGAAATAAATTTCAGATGGATTAAATATCTAAAAGTAAAAGAAAAACAAAAACAAAATATCAGAGTTAAAAATATGAAGGTTAAATGCGTATATGAGATAACACAATTATGATCTTGGGGGAGAGAAAGCCTTTTTACGATACTAAAAGCAAAACCTGTAAAGGGAAAAATTAGAAATTGTGACTATTTTCAAAATAAAAGCTTTCCAAGGCAAAATATGCCATAAATAAAGTAAAAAGACAGAAGGCAGATTAAGAGAAAATATTTGAAGCCTAATTTACAGACAAAGGATTAGCATATAGAATATATAAGGGAGTTATACAAATTTAATAAGAATGATAAACTATTTGATAGGAAAAATTGGCAAAAACACATAAAGGGGCAATACTTAGGAAGAAATGAAATTGGTCAATATATATTTCAGATGTTCAACTTCAACATCAATCAGGAGAATACACATTTGAGCAGTAACGTAATATTTTCTTGTACTCATCAGATTGGCAAAGATATTAAAGTTTGATAATACCAAGTGTTGAAAAATATATATTGATAATACCAAATGTTCAAGCAACCTCGTAAATTACTAGTGAGAAAATAGATTGGCATAGCCACCTTAGAGGATAATTGGACAGTATCTATTAAAATTGATAATGTACATATTCTGTGACCCAGCAAGTCATCTTTGAGAAACATTCACCTTTGTACACAAAAAGGCATGTATAAAGATTCTCATCGCAGAATTGTTAGTGACTGAAAAAAAAAGAAATAAATAATTATCAATAGGTGATAGTTATTTAAAATTGTTAAGAGACTGGGCAGAGATTAGTCAATGGTTACAAAGTTACTGTTAGATAGGAATAAGTTCTGTGTTCTATTGTGTAGTAGAGACTAGAGTTAACAATAATAGATTGTATACTTCAAAGTACCTAGAAGATAGGCTTTTGAATGTTCTCATCACAAAGAAATGATAAATGTGTAAGGTGATAGATATGCTAATTACACTGATTTGATCTTTATGCAATGTATACATGTAAGAAAATAGCACATGGTACCCCATAAATGTGTACAAATTATATGTCAATCGTAAAAAATAAAATAGTTAATAGGATCTGGTAATTATATATTAGAATATTATGCAGCAGTTAAAAAATAACAACTACACATATACTACTATGAAAATTCACCAAGATATATTTTACAAAAAACAAGTTAAAGAAGCCTATGTACCGGAGGATTTTTTAAAGTGCACAGAATAAAAATAACTTCATAAATCCATGGGTTCATTTTATTTTCTGTTTTAGAAAAAAATCTGAATACATGCTTGTACTTAGAAATTGATTATGGAGGTCAGACAAAAACAATAAATAGGGAAAGGATTCCTTATTTAATAAATGGTGCTGGGAATACTGGCTAGCCAAGTGTAGAAAGCTGAAACTGGATCCCTTCCTTACACCTTAAACAAAAATTAATTGAAGATGGATTAAAGACTTAAATGTTAGACCTAAAACCATAAAAACCCAGGAAGAAAACCTAGACAATACCATTCAGGACATAGGCATGGGCAAGGACTTCATGACTAAAACACCAAAAGCAAGGGCAACAAAAGCCAAAATTGACAAATGGCATCTAATTAAACTAAAGAGCTTTTGCACAGCAAAAGAAACTACCATCAGAGTGAACAGGCAACCCACAGAATGGGAGAAAATTTTTACAATCTACCCATCTGACAAAGGGCTAATATCCAGAATCTACAAAGAACTTAAACAAATTTACAAGAAAAAAATCAAACAACCCCATCAAAAAGTGGGCAAAGGATATGAACAGACACTTCTCAAAAGAAGACATTTATGCAGCCAACAGACACATGAAAAAATGCTCATCATCACTGGCCATCAGAGAAATGCAAATCAAAACTACAATGAGGTACCATCTTACACCAGTTAGAATGGTGATCATTAAAAAGTCAGGAAACAACAGGTGCTGGAGAGGATATGGAGAAATAGGAATGATTTTACACTGTTGGTGGGACTATAAACTGTTCAACCATTGTGGAAGACAATGTGGCGATTCCTCAAGGATCTAGAGCCAGAAATACCATTTGACCCAGCCATCCCATCACTGGGTATATACCCAAAGGATTATAAATCATGCTGCTATAAAGACACATGCACAAGTATGTTTATTGCAGCACTATTCACAATAGCAAAGACTTGGAACCAACCCAAATGTCCATTAATGATAGACTGGATTAAGAAAATGTGTCACATATACACTATGAAATACTATGCAGCCATAAAAACGGATGAGTTCATGTCCTTTGTAGGGACATGGATGAACCTGGAAACCATCATTCTGAGCAAACTATCACAAGTACAGAAAACCAAACACCGCATGTTCTCACTCATAGGTGGGAATTGAACAATGAGAACACTTGGACACAGGGTAGAGAACATCACACACCGGGGCCAGTTGTGGGGTCAGGGGAAGGGGTAGGGATAGCATTAGGAGATATACCTAATGTAAATGTCGCGTTAACAGGTGCAGTACACCAACATGGCACACGTATACATATGTAACACACCTACATGTTGTGCACATGTACCCTAGAACTTGAAGCATAATAAAAAGATAAATAAATAAATAATAAAAAACTTGATTATAGAGGTCAGAAATGGGGAACAAGCATCTAGGTACATGAGGGTATTGCTAAGGACTGAACATGTGTGTACCCCCAAAATTCATATGTTGAATTCCTAACCCCCAGTATGGCTGCATTTGGAATAGGAAGTAATTAGGGTTAGATGAGGTCAGAAGGGGCAGGATGGGGTCCTGAATTGATGGGATTATTGTCCTTATAAGAAGAGACACAGCTAGGCACAGTGGCTCATGCCTGTAATCCCAGCATTTTGGGAGGCCAACGCAGGCAGATCACCTGAGGTCAGGAGTTTGAAACCCGCCTGGCCAACATGG
>NW_012101266.1:5000661-5001811 GCF_000951045.1 Mandrillus leucophaeus | reverse complement strand
ATCCTGGCTAACATGGTGAAACCCCGTCTCTACTAAAAATACAAAAAACTAGCCGGGCGTGGTGGCGGGCGCCTGTAGTCCCAGCTACTCGGAGGCTGAGGCAGGAGAATGGCGTGAACCTGGGAGGCGGAGCTTGCAGTGAGCCGAGATTGCGCCACTGCACTCCAGCCTGGGTGACACAGCCCGAGACTCCGTCTCAAAAAAAAAAAAAAAAAAAAGAAAACCACAGAGATACGTAAAAGGACATGGATTATCTTTTCCAGCTGAGGATCCATCTCCTTTCTCTAGGAACAGCACCTTGAGGCTTCTGCTCTCTCAATCCATATGGTCTGACAGGACCCCAGCCCCACCTTCAGATTTAAGAATTCAGCATATGACCCAGCTTGGTCACGGATCTCTCTTTCTCCTTCTCTCGTCCTTAATTTCCCTCTATCACACACACACACACACATAGACACACACACACAGACACACACACACACACACACATAGACACACACACACAGACACACACACACACAGACACACACACACATAGACACACACACACAGACACACACACACACACACACACACGGGGTGAGGGGTGGATCCAACAACAACCAAAGCAGAGCCAAGAGGAAAGAGTAAGTCCTGGTGACAGTGTTCGAGTCCCTCGATCCAGCTGGCAATGATACCAGTCTACCCCGGGATTCAGGACCACTATATAGAGTTGAGCCAACTGTGAACTGCAAAGCATTCCCAGCCAAAGGGGTAAACGGGTGCTGAAATCTGTTGTGTGCATCTGGGAGTAAGGGTGTGTCTATTCAGAGAAGGATACTTGTTTTTTTTTTTTGTTTCATTTTGCTTTGTTTTGTTTTTTACTAAAAGTCCCCATTGCTTGCCAAGCCAAATGCTCACTCAGGATCCCCTTTTTTCTATTCTCAGAAGGTACTATGCAGGCTGCCAATAGCTTTGCAGTTATGTGAACCAATAAATCTCCCCTCTTAACTGAAGTCAGTTTGCGGTCTCTTTCTGTCACTTAGAACTGAATGAATCCTGATTAATACATCAAAGTAAGGGATTTTAAACTGGGAGAGATCTTAAAAATTCCTGAGTACCTAGTGGATACTCTACAGATGAAGAGACTGAGGAGTTTAGCAACATGCCC
>NW_012101266.1:4991789-4993331 GCF_000951045.1 Mandrillus leucophaeus | reverse complement strand
GTAGTCCCAGTTACTCTGGAAGCTGAGGCAGGAGAATCACATGAGCCCAGGAGATGGAGGTTGCAGTGAACTGAGCTCGTGCCATTGCACTCTAGCCTAGGTGACAGAGTGAGACTCCATCTCAAAAAAAAAAAAAGAAGAGACACCAGAGAACTCTCTCTCCTCTTCCTCAATCTCTTTCTTTTTCTCTTTTTCTTCTTGCACAGCAGGGAGGAAAGTCCATGTGAAGATACAGTGAGAAGGCAAGAAGGCATCCATCTGCAAGCCAGGAAAAGAGCCCTCACCAGAAACCAAATGCTGTGAGAACTTGATCTTGGACTTTCCAGCCTCCAGAACTGTGAGAAAATTAATGTCTGTTGTCTAAGCCACACAGTCTATAGTATACTGTTATGGGAGCCTGAGCAGATTATGACAGATGTCAAAGAGGACTTCAGCTTTAGCTGATATGTTAGCTGTAATCTTTTTATGTTTTAGAATGATAATGTATTTATGTATTACTCATGCAATTAAAACATTAACTTTTTAAAGTCAACTTTCTCTTTCCTCTTCCCCCATAACTGCCCTTTTCTGCTTTATCTTCCTTTGAACAATATTAATCAAGGCCTGTGGCAGATATATACATTCTGAGCCTTCCAGCAAAATTTTTCAAAAAGACCTCTCTTCAGGTCAGAGTCCCTGAAAATAAATCTTCTCACCACAGAACTCAGGGGTGCGTTTATTTATTTTTGTTTAATAAAATATTTATTGAACTTTTAATAAAGTTCAATTAACTTTATTTATTATAAAACAATATTATACTAACACTGTCAGAAATTTAAAGACAAGACAATTTTCCTCATTACCCCTCCACTGGAAACACAGACCTGATTTCCATTTTTAGGTATTACTTTCTAGGCTATCTACATGCTTACCTTTCTTTTGGTAGTCATCAAATAGTTTATATAATTTTGTACATAACTTTTTTTCACTTACCATAAAACCTTTATAATTGCCATTTTAATGGTTACTCAACATTTTATTCAGTTTTAATTGACTTATCTATTCCCTGGTGGTCAACATCTAGGCCATTTCCAACTTGTTATTATAGATAACGTTGAATAAACATTTTCACATACATGAATTTTAAAATTTGGGTTATTTCCCTAAAATAAGTTCTCAGGGGTATTACTAAACCGCATGATACAAGCAGATTTTATGACTATTGATCAGAATCACTCAATAGAGTTCCAAAGCCTCGTGCCAATGGATGATGCCACCAGCAATGTGCAAATATACTCCATTTTCAGCATTGGTAATACAATGTCAAAGTTTTTGCCGATGTAAAAACTTCAGAGGGGGATTCCTCAGATCATCTAAGACTACTTGGTAAGCTGATTGAAAACCACAGAGAGGCCGGGCGCGGTGGCTCAAGCCTGTAATCCCAGCACTTTGGGAGGCCGAGGCGGGTGGATCACGAAGTCAGGAGATCGAGACCATCCTGGCTAACATGGTGAAACCCCGTCTCTACTAAAAATACAAAAAACTAGCCGGGCGTGGTGGCGG
>NW_012101266.1:4981692-4990804 GCF_000951045.1 Mandrillus leucophaeus | reverse complement strand
TTAAAAATTCCTGAGTACCTAGTGGATACTCTACAGATGAAGAGACTGAGGAGTTTAGCAACATGCCCAAAATGATCATACCTCTATGTGAGCAGCAGGATAGCACTAAGAGACTGGTTCCCAAGTTAGCTTTCTTTGTAACAGAATATACTGCCCTTCTATTTACTACCCCTAATATCATTTTATAAGTTTGGGTTTGAGAATCGAACACTGCAAAGACGGTTTATCTCCTCTCAGCTACTCTGGCTACAATGCTGCTGTATTGGCCTCTTGGGTATAACTTTGTGACTCAATTACCAGTGTTTCTTAATGACATAAAGATTTGAAAGATATGAAAAACAAAACATAAGATGTGATTTGGTAAAATTATTGCTGTGTATAAGAAGTCAACTCAGAAATTGCCAAAACACTAGTATTAATTTGTGAGAATACTATGATTAAGGAAATTAAACACTTGTACCCTTTGGCCTAACGTTTAAAGAAATAATTTTTAGATATATTTACACCTATCCTTTAGCTGTTATTAAATACTATTTAATTTGTGTGTGGTTGTTTCCCAGGCCTAAGCAGAAAATTCATCACAGGACTTAGCAGACTCACAGCTAAGTTCTCCAGAGGGGTAGGCCCGGGCCAAGGACCAATGAAATGCTAAAAGGCCTTAGTGTGTCTTCTGACCATGCCCCATTTGGTTCATCACTCCCACTTGTTTCTGATGTTCCTGAATTTTATTTATCCTGGAGAATCTGTCTTCTGCTCCATATGCCTGCTTAAGCTGAAAAAGCAGGGAGCTTTCAGCTTTTTGATAAATATAATGAAAGACTGCCCAATTTATCTGGGATTCTGTCAAAGCCTGTTGTAGTCTCTTCCCAGACAGAAGGGAGTAATTTTCTTCCACCAGACAGCCTTCTCTCAACCCAAATTTGCCCTGCGACAATATTGAATCTGATTATCTGCTAAATTCTATAGATGTCTTCTTGTTTTGAGGCCTAGAGTTTTTGACAGTGAACTTTGAACAAATTACTTTTCAAGGAGTAGGTCCTTGGCCTTCTGCTCATTGTGAAACCCATCTCAACAGAGCTCTCAAACTAGCTCCTCCTCTTATCTCATTTTGCCAGTGAAATGGTATTCAGAGAAAGGCATGGAGTGGGTATTATCAACCCAGAGTTGCCCCTCCTCTCACTAGGAGCTGGACCCTGCCTCTGAGCTTGGATTTTATCTCCTTCTGTGTCTCAGGAAACTTCCACGATCTATGCACCTTTGTATCATGTTTTAATCAGCTCAAGTCTCACTTACCTAAAAAAACAATTCTTAATCTAAAATTTCCCTTCAGATATGGCCCTACCTTATTTTCTCCCCTTCATCCCATATTCATTAAAGATTTGTCTGCATGCACCATCTCTACTTCCTGATTTACACCATTCCATATAGGCACCCTTTTTAAATATCTTTCCATAAAAACAGCTTTAGCTAAGGGCATTAGCCAAAGACACCTAAATGACCCAAACACAGTGGATCCTCCCTGAGCACTTGTTAATAATTTCCCTGCTGACTCCTTCTCTTCCATCTGGTCTCCAAACATTTGGGATCTGTACTGGGCCCCCTTTGCCTTTCTTTACTTTCTTATTCATTTCCATGATTTTAAAGACTATCCATATGTGATGACTCCTGAATATGCATCCTCAGTCCATAACTCTCCTCTGAGAATCAGCTCCATATGCTCAATTGCCTGTTTGACACCTCCATTTAGATGCCACATGGACATCATCACCCAAACAGGACTTTGCTTTTCTTCCCAAAAACCTGATCCCTGCTTAGACTTCTCCATCTCTGTTTCTAGACTAGAAGCTCAGGGACATGACTTGATTCCTCTTTACCCCTCATAATTAATCTATCATCAAATCCTGTCTGTACTGTTTCCAAAATATGTCACGTCACTCTCTTCTTTTCTGTTCCAGTGCTACCAGCCCTGTTGAAGTCACTATAGTTTCTCAATTGCTTTGCTACAACTAACTTGTTTCTTGAGTCTAGTCTTGCTTCTGTCTAACCCATTATTCATACTTCATCCAGAATAAAATACAAATTTCTTTATCGTACTCTGTTGCATAAAACCATTTAGTTATTTGCCACTGAACTTAAATACTTTCCATGATCTACAAGGCTTGGATAATCCTCTAGCATGTAAGCTTCCTGAGGACAGTTATCACTATTGCCTTGTTCTCTATTTTATCCATAGTGCTTAACGTCATATTTAACACATGGAAAGCATTTGATAGATATTTTTGAAAACAAAAAAGAATAATAAGCACTCACCATACTGTATGTGTAGTTTTAAAAAATGTTTTTCTAAACTAGTATGTGAGCGCTGTGGAAAGGGAAACCGTGAGTTTTCTTCTTTAACCCTTTATACCTAATAGTTAGCAAAAGGGTTTGTAATAATTATAAAATAATTAGAAATGATGGACGGGCTGTACATGGCAATACAGTTGTATCCAAAAATGTAGTGCAGAGTATAAGAGGTATGAAAGAAATTAGATACTGAACACAAAAATATCTAACACACAAAATATAATATCTAACACACAAAAATAAAAAATACACGCATGCAGACAGCAGTATACATTTTGCAAAAGCACAAACACAAAGATATACATTACACACATCAGATTGGCTGCTTACAAAAGGAAGTGAATGGGCTTGGGAAATAAGATAAAATAGAAAAATAACTGAAGTAAGTGAGGGAAAATATTTGTTAAAGGAATGATGAATGGATTCTGCAGCTGGAATGAAACTCCAAGGTGAGTAAGCATGAATCTTTAAGGGACAGCAAAACCGAGAACTGACTTCATTTATAAAAATCCTTTTGTTACTTGGGGATTTCCTCCAAGGTTTTGAGAATAAAGATGGAAACGAGGTTGCAATGGCCTGGTCAAGTTGTAATATTCTCAGAAAAGTGACTTCCAGATCTGACTTTACTGGTCTCTAGGAAAGCTGCAGGCATGCCACCACATTCTTAGAGTTTATTTTTAAATCAATTTAATTAGGACAAGTAAATATATGTCATGTGGCACTCACAAGAGAGAAATGGATTATCACATTAATGTGGCTAGGCTTTCAAAGTGTGGGACAGTTGCCTTACAATCAAAACCTCAGGCTCTGTACAACATAATTTAAGATTTTTCCGAGGTCATCATATGACATATTTGTGGCTCAGCCTGAGTATACAGTCTGCACTTTTCTGTTTGAGAACCACAGGCTCCAGCACTTAAAGCACCAGAGGAGCCAAAGCAAAATTTAAACATATAAATAGATGTTAATGAACAAAGAAAAAGTAACAGGGCAAAATTGCAATAAATCTCATTATAAACAAATACCAGTATTTTATCAAGGAAGGCCAACCTCACTATCACACTATCATGGGCACATACGTGACACACACAAACACACACACACACTCTTTGTTGTATAGCTTAAATTAGACAAATGTAATTCTCAAAACATCGTGCAACTGCAACTTTTCTTATGAGGTTTACTACTTGGTAAATGCAGCTGTGTTGCATAATAGATCATGAAATATTTATAAATTTAGGGGATTTGATTTCCAAACCTCATCAATGAGTCTCACATATCAATTTAATTGCAATCATAAACTTGGCTTCAGCATCTGGATTACCACATCCTATGTTTCTTGATCATCTTAACTATCTTCATTTCCAAACAGAGAAGGTATTAACTGGGGATCAGACTCCATTTATAAAATATAACCGACATATTCTGTAGTGAGGAATATAACCTGGAGTGTTTTTACTTAGTTGCGGTATCGAATTTGTCACAGGTGGTTTATCTAAATAATAATAACTAGCATTTCTTGAACACTGTTATGTGCTGGATTTGGTTAATCAGAATGGTTGATACAAGTGGTTCTCAAATTTGAGTGTACCCCAGAATTCTCAGGAGGGCTTTGTTAAAAGACAGACTGCAGGTCCCATCTTCAGACTTTCTGAGTTAGCAGGTGCTATGGTTTGGACATGATTTGTTGGCTCCATGAAGTCTCATGTTGAAATTTGGTCCCCACTGTTGGAGGTGGGGCCTGGGGGAGGTTTATGGGTCATGGGTGTGAATCCTTTACGAATAGCTTGGTGTCATTCTTGAGCGAGTGAGTTCTCACTATGTTCCCATAAGAACTGGTTCTTGTAAAGAGCCTGTCACCTCCTTCTTTCTCTCTTGATTCCTGCTCTTGCTGTATGGTCGGCTCCTCCTGCCTTTCACCGTAAGTAGAAGCAGCCTGAGGCCCTCACCAGAAGCAGATGCTGGTACTATGCTTTTTGTACAGTCTGAAGAACCATGAGCCAAATAAACCTGTTTTCTTTATAAATTACCCAGCCTCAGGTATTCCTTTATAGCAACACAAATGGACTAAGACAACAGGTCAGGGTTCGAGCTTGAGAATTTACATTTCTAACCAGTTCCCAGGTCATGATGATGTTGCTGACCCAGGGACCACACATTGAGAATCGTTGGTTTCTGCTATGCTGCAGTAAGAACTAAACTCCAAAGTCTCTTGCTTTTGCTAAGTCCTATGTGGGTGGCAGCCCTCCCTCATGTTATGGCTATACCATGTGCATACACAGCTTCCTTGGTAGCTACAACCCAGGAAGAGAGGGATGGAAGAAACACAGAATCTCCTTGACCCACTTGGGACGTGGATCCCTTGACTCCCCATCCATTAACTAAAACTCATCCCAGGAGCCTCTGGAGATCGCAGGGATATTCTTTCTGCCACTTGGGTGCTTTACATTTACAGTCCTTTCTTTTCACCACAAAGCTGAAAGGCAGGTGTGCGTACACCGGATTCAGAGATAGAAAATTTGAGCCTCAGGGTAATTAACTACCTTCATAGATTACACAGCTACCAGGTAAGGGGTGGTGGAACAGGGATTTAAATCCATGGCTGTCTAACCACAGAGATGGTGTGATGTCCTCTTCAGACCACTACTCCAAACGTGCTGAAGTGGCTAATTCCACTCCAGGTTGGCATGGAGTACACTGCCTAGGAAACCCATCTGACATCAATAGAAAAGATCTGCAGTTGAGGGCTTGTAGCAGGCTCCTGCCTCAACTTTCTTTTCTTTATTTTCCCCTCCAAGACAGAGTCTCTCTCTGTCACCCAGGCTGCCAGGCTGGAGTAGCTTAACCTCGGTTCACTGCAGCCTCTGCCTCCTGGGTTCAAGTGATTCTCCTGCCTCAGCATCCTAAGTAGCTGGGATTACAGACACGCGCCAACATGCCTGGCTAATATTTTTGTGTTTTTAATAGATACGAGGTTTCACCATGTTGACCAGGCTGGTCTTGAACTCCTGACCTCAGGTGATCCGCCCACCTGGGCCTCCCGAAGTGCTGGGATTACAGGTGAACCGCCGCACCTGGGTTTTCTTTCTATATAGAGTCTGCAACCTGAGAGTCTTTCAAAGTAGAATGAAATAATCTGTGTATTTTCATAGTGTCTTATACTCATGTGATGGCTAGATATTTTGAGGAAAGAAATCCTGAAGGGAGATAAAAAAGATATTTAGAGAATAAAACACTAGATGATGGCAGAAGAAAGGTCATCACAAGTCATGATAGATGGAGTTCTTATTTGGAAACATTGAGGAGAAGTTGAGACTGCCCAGCTCTTAGTCTAATTGGCGATTTTGAGAAGCTTCCAGCCATGTACCTCTTTTCCCTGTTTCTCTATCTACAGCTTGATCCCATCACAAATAATATCTATTTTACGTTTTAAATACAAATTTCAATTGAGTGACTTGGAACACAGTGATACCTACATAACATTTGTGGAAGAGTTTGAACACAATGTTGACATAGTGCTGAGAAAAAAAAATCAAAAAAGTAAGTTGAAGGGTGCTGTTGGGTGTCTCCCACAATGCTAGGGTTTTCCATGCTTCCCAGCCCTTCACGAATATATCCCTACTGCACCCCCCATCCCCTCACCCCTACCCATCTTGCTTGGACAGCTCCTACTTCCTGCTTCCTCCAAAAAAATTTGATCATTCACTGTGCTTCCCACCACTCCTGGGGCAGGCATACTGTCCAGTTGATCTAATATAATATCACATCATATTAGTATAGTGGCTGTTTCATTTGTGAGATTCTTAAAAGCAATGCCTGTGCCTTTTACTCCAGAATCCTTATTTCTGAGCACATTGCCTACAGCATGGAATAATGAACGAATGAAGCAGATTGTTTAATTGGATTCACCAGGATTCGTTTGAGGTGGCCAGACAGTCACATGGTTCACAGCTGAAGAAAGTTACAGACAGTTTATCTTTTTATTTCTTTGAAGGTCATTAAAGAAAATGATTATTTTCCAAGTGCAGAGAACCTCTGAATGTAGTTAAATAAATACACTGTTACACTGGAAACGGAAATGTCAACTCAGATCCGCTTTACTAATTGGGCTTATAATTCGTTTAAGGTCGATTTCTGGTACCAATTACATTCAGTTTTTAAATTTCCTTTTCTCTCTTCCTTTTTCATGTGGGATCCACCTTTTGGTTTACATATCAAGAGTTTAAATATTGACCTTAATTTTTCTGGGAGTTGATATATATATTTTTTACAACTTTGATCACAACTAGATTGACTTCTTCAGTCACATAATTCAGGGAAATTTGTCAAGGTATGCAATCCATGTATGGATACTGAACTACTGGTAATTATCCTGTGGGTAGGATCTTTCACTTGAGGATGTTGTCGGAACAATAACATTGCTCAGAACAATTCTGAACTTACATACAGAGGACATTTTCATATGGATCTAATAAAAAGCCTTCTTAAAATATTGTATTTTCATTATTATCAATCTAGACCATTGCTCCATCACAGAAATAGGTCAAATTCCACAATCCCACCACTGCTGCTACTGCTACTACTACTATTACTACCACCACTGCGACTATGCGCTACCTCTCTTACTCCACTGTGACTACTATACCTATACACACACTCACACATACATGCACACACTCAATTCCACAGGCACCCAAATTATGTTGCGGTGGGGGCTGGTTTTAATAAGTATTAATTTATGTATGTTTTCAGTCATTCATTCAACAAAGATCCACTGAGTGTCTACTCTCTCCAGGTAACTTTTACCTATGAGAGATGAACAAAGCAAAGTCTCCATCCTCATGAAGTGTACATCCTGTTGCAAACAATAGACAAGCAAACAAACAGATGAGAAAGCAATGCAATTTCCAGTAGTGGGAAATGCTATGAAAAAAAATAAAGCAGAGTGCTGGAGTCAGAAGTAACCTGGTGGAGACTGGGGAAGGCAGGTTATTTTTAAGTTTCCTATTGCTGCCATAAGAAATTACCATATATTTGATGGCTTAAAACAATGCAAATTTATTATCCTACTGTTCTGGAGGTCAAAAGTTCAAAATGGGTCTCACTGGGCTAAAATAAAAATGTCAGCAAGACTGCATTCTTTCTGGGGGCTCTAGGGGAAAAATTGTTTCCCTGCTTTTTTCAGCTTCTAGAAGTCACCTGCATTCTTTGGCTCAGTGCCCTTTCTCTATCTTCAGAATCAGCAGCCCAGCATCTTCAAATCTCTCACTTACTCTCACCGTCTCATGAGGACCCTTATGATTATGTTAGGCCTATCCCAATTATACAGGATAATCTTCCCATCTCAATATTCTTAATCATACCTGCAAGGCCTCTTTTGCCATGTAAGGTAACATATTCACAAGTTTCAGGGATTAGGATGTGGGCATCTATCAGGGCTGTTATTCTCCTTCCTACGGGGTGATCAGGGAAGGTCTCTCTGAGGGTTTCACCTTACAGCAGAGACCTACATGACCTGAGTGAGCCACTAGAGGACCTGGTGGGAGGCTTTTCCAGAAAAGAGCAAGTGTAGAAGCCCTTTGGCATATACGAAGTGCCAAGCAGAGAAAAGGCCCATGCAGCTGGTACAGAGTGGGGAAAGGGGATGGGAAAGGGGAGGGTCTGAGATCCTAGAGGAAAGCTGGTGCTGCAGATGTGGGCTTTGCAGGTCTTCCTAAAACGCAATTGGGGATTTCATTCTGAGTGGGATAGAAAGCTTACTGGCAGATTCTTAGAGCGGACAGGCATGATCTCATATATTTATAGAACTCAATGAACTTGTAGAAATTCCTTTCTTAGCAAAGGTTTTAGGAGCATATTGAACTGCTTCCCGGGCTCTTTGGTGAGTCACTCAGTGAAGAGGGTGATGTGTCCTAAACCAGAGAGGAAGAGTGAGATGTCATGAGAGTTCTCTGCCCTTCCTCCTCTCCCTCCGCTGAGGGGCTGAAATCCTGTGTTGATGGGTCTGGCTGGGTGTTAAGAATGTCAGGTGGGAAGTAGAGTGGAAAGTGATAGCTTCTTAATAGATACTTTAGTAGAGGAGCTGAGATGATCTTGGCTCTTTTTCTTTATTTTTATATTTTCCAACATGAGCAAAGAACAAAAAGATATCTAAGTGTTGGGAATATAAGCTCTCTGGCAGAGACCTGAGAAAGCATGTAGTCCATAAAATAGCTTGTTATATAGAATTAACCTAATTAAAAATCACTGTCATCCCATTCTACCCCCCAAGATGTTAAGATAACTATCCAGAAATATCTTTATAATATTTTTGTAGTGGCATACTTGGTAATGTAATTTTACATGCAAGCTACATTGGTCTGGCATGATTTTCCTGTCATACAACCATATTGGTTGTTATTTTATCATCACTACTTATATTCTGCAAGGATTTTTGTATTAAGTATTTTCATGATCTTGGCTGGCATTAAAATTAAACTGATGAATTTAATGTGATAAGCATAATTTTTTTCTCTTTAATTATAAAGGATTTTGGGAAAACGGTATGTTTGTAGTGATCTTTAACTAAATGGAAAACTAAATGTTTGTATGAACATAACATAGCTCCCTACCTCTGGAGATCATACAATAATTATTTTAAAATCAAGATACTAGCCCGGGCGCGGTGGCTCTAGCCTGTAATCCCAGCACTTTGGGAGGCCGAGACGGGCGGATCACGAGGTCAGGAGATTGAGACCATCCTGGCTAACCCGGCGAAACCCCGTCT
>NW_012101266.1:4920457-4981366 GCF_000951045.1 Mandrillus leucophaeus | reverse complement strand
TTTTTTTAAGTATGAAGTCAGCAGCTTAGGACCAAAGACAATAAAATTCACAGTTTTGCAGCTGCTATTCTTGTTTATAGGATCTGGGGCTGTAGCTAAACCTACAGTTTTGTTTGGAGAAGAAAGAGCCCTCCCTGGGAATGTGCGAAAGACATCCTGACAAGAGCGTCACGGATTAAATTCTGTGTTCACAGCAAGACTTCATAAAGACAGAGCATCAATCAAGAATTTAGGGGAGCAAGGAGAGATGATTGCATTTATCTTGGCAAGGTCCATGTTATTACAGCACAAGACTATAGCCCAGTGTGGACCATAACCATGCCTTCTGAAATAGCCCAAGTCAAGGAAAAGCATAACTGCCATAATTGTAAATAAGTGGCCCAGAGAAGTCTGCATTATATCATAGGGGTTTTACATACAATTATAACATCAAACAGATTGTTAAAAATCAATTGAAATTAATAAAAAAATGACTAGACAAATAAAGCCGTCTCACTGTGACCTTTCCCTCGAATTCTGCCGTGGACATGGTGTGGTAAATTGTACACAAAGCAGGCTCCCGGCAATTAAGAAGCCATTTATGCCTTATAAAGGCTTGAACATTGGGTTTTAATTAAGAATTTCAATTATCGTAAATCAAATCATTTTTCTTCCTTGGATAAAAGGGATTGAAAAGAAGACACTCTTAAAAAGTTTTGACAGTAAAGATTGCGTTAGGGGAACTAGAGAAAGTTAAGAAGAAAAAAATAGGAAAGAAAAGAGGTGAGAAATAGAGGATAAAATAGAAGAAAGCCATCAATGTACTGAATAGGAAGAAACAGAAGCAGCCAGCTTATCTTGGAAAGGCAAAAAGGGAGAGTGTTTTTTCCACATGTTAATATTTAGAACATGGCTAATATTTGGCTGTTCTTATTAGCTGAAATAAGCTGAATGCCAAATCTAGATGGAAAGTGAAAAATGTAATCCATTATGCAGATGTTTCCAAATATCTGGGTTTTTGGCATCAAATAGTTAAAACATCTCAGTGATCAACTGAATTTGTTGTTTTGTGTTTATACATGTTGACATTAGAAAGCCAAACATTGTCTGGTGCCTGTCCATGCAAAATATGTGTCCAACTCTGAACCTGTTTAACATATAGTTACACTTTAGGGCAGCCTCTTCAAGCATGTATTTGCTTTAAGCTCTGGTGCAGTGCTGTGCCACCACTATCTCTGTGTATTAGAAAGAGACTTAATGTTAGGCACGTTGTCATCACCCTGAAAAGAGGTGACAGTGTTTTGAAAGATACTGCAAAATACTTGGAGAGGATAAGAATGCCTCTCTTTCAACAGCTTGATGCTCACTGGTGCTCAACTATTTTAAAAATCATTTTAATTTGGAAAAGATTGAAGAATATATTCTGAAACTAGTGGAAACAACAACAACAACAACAACAACACACTAAAACAGGGGTCTTCAAGTGCTTTCCGTAAAAAGCCAGATAGAAAATGTTTTGGGCTTTATGGGCCATCTCATCTCTGACACTACCTCTCAACTCTGCCACTATCCCATGAAAGCAGCCACAGACAATACATACATGAATGAGCATAGCTCTGTGCCAATAAAACTTTACTTATGGACAATAAAATTTGCATTTCATAGAACTTTCATGCATCACAAGATAGTCTTCTTTAGATTTTTGTCCAACCATTTAAAATACAAAAATGACTCTTAGCTCTTGTACTATGCAGAAACAGGCAGTAGGCAGCATTTGGCCTGTGAGCCACAGTTTGCCAACCTCTACCCTAAAACATGAGAGATTTAGATTAATAACAATAATGCAATAATAATAGTAAACATTTGTAGCATGTTTAAAATGTGCCAAGCACTATACTAAACACTCTACATGTTCTACAGCAATTATGTCCTCAAAATAGCCCCATGAGACAGATACTATTATTTTCTTCAATGTACAAAGAAGAAATGAAAATGCAGATTTCAAGTAACAGAGCCACTGTATACAGTTATGTGGATTGCATACTGTGCATGGGTGGCCATTCAAGGGAATGAGTCAAAAATGAGCCCTCCAGTCTCCTTGGACTTCATCTACCCAACGAGGTACCTGTCTCTAATTCGCACCAAGGTCCTAGGGCTAGTCTTTTAAGTAACTACTCCAAGGCCACTTTTATTAAGTTTCAGGGTTGGGATTTGAAGTGAGGACTTTCAATCCAAAGACTCTGCTAAGCTGCTGAGGCAGTTTCCTGCATACCTTTTGAATGTATTTTATGTTCTAAAGGTAGTTTTTGCACAAATCTTGTTTGTTTCTTCATAAATTCTCTCTTAGTTACCCACGACTAATAGATTCAGTTACTCTAAGGTGACTTTGTTCCTGAAATTAGACATGTTTGTCCTCATAGTTGCTTCATGCAACAATGTGTCAAAGTATCAGAAGACATTAAACAGCACTAGCACCAAACATTATAAAAATGAAAATATTGTGAGATTGCAAACACTTGTTTCCTCTTTACTTCTGTAATTCTTTCTCACCCTAGTCAAGACAACATATTTTCAAAGGGGTCAAGGTGAACAGCAGCTTAAAATAGCAAACTGAAATATATTGTACCATTTTTGCCTGTAACATTACTTAAATAAACTGTCATCCCCAGTGTAATCAGTTGATTGTGAGCTCAGCTAAATAGCATGCTAAAGTCATAATTCCAGCTTGCCAAAGTGAATTCCATTCTTCAAAACACTCTCTTCCACTATTTCTTGTACACATTTCCTTCTCCATCTATCCCTAATGCAGGCTCCCATTTTTCCTAGATACTAAAATGTCCTCCCCTATACTCAGCTTAGTTCTAATTTCACAAACTATCAATAATCTATCATAGTGACTTCATGTTAATCTTAGAATGCTGGTTTTAAAAATCATTTCACAGTCCAGTTTGAGGCTCTCCACTGGGGTCCTGTCTATGGTGTCCATACAAATGTCTGAGCCAGGCACTCAAGACACTGTAAGGGTGGTCCACTTTTACTTATCTAGTTGTTCACTGTTCCCTCAGTTCAGTCCATAAAATGCATTTCCTTCTTATCCTCACTCTTGAGTGCATATGCACACGCCCATCTCTGAGTCCTTGCTCATGCTGTCCTTGTTTGGAGAGCCCTGCTTCTTCCCCTGTGCATCTGTACTTTCACACGCTCTGCCGAGGTGCCATGCCACATTCTACCTTCCCCAGAGAATTTCACTGGGTTCCCAGCTCAGGATTTTATCTCTTTCTACCACGGGTTCTATCTTTCAGCTATTTTCTGTTTGGGATGTTCTCAGATTTGCTTTGCCTCTGTATTCTGTAGGCCAGAAGATTCTAAACTCTTATGGCAGGATTGCCGCATTCTCCTGCAGCAGCCATGAGATCCACATGCCAAACTCTGATCAGCAAACAATGCTTCCTCTTTTGCTTTTTATATCTCAACCTAAGATCTGATTATGATTTCCCCATTCTGTTGGACCTGTGAAAAAACAAGCCAACAAGCAAACACAAATTTTAGCTTGTCTTGCGATAATCTAACTTCTCCCCTGGGGCTGTGCCACAGTTCTGGCATCTTCCACAGAGCCAAGTGGTGTGGAGGTTGGAGACACTGGGTCCTCTGTTATTGCACACAGGGTAGGCCTGAGAGCTTGTCATCTCTGTCCTCAGTTTTAATGATCTTCTGCTGTTCCCATGTCATGCTGTGAGCCCAGGAATCTTTGTGAAGGCTGCTTATATTTCTGTCAATGTGCACAATGCAGCCATCCCTCTCCAGGCTGGCAGCCTTCCTAGTGGGCTGCTTAATGCGGGACACAATTCCTCTCTGCTCTTGAAACTGGTCCCAGACCTCCGCCTCTTCCACCCTTCCCCAAGCCCAGGGAACTAGAGTTTGGAGGAACTTCTCCATCCCTGTTTCTTTAGAATGTGAATAGCGAATCTCTTTCCCCAAGGGTTTAGGCTTTTATAAAACAAAGACACAAAAGCTTGTGGTTTGCCCTGTTTCCCACTCTTTTCTGTGTCTCTTCCAATTGAGCAGAGATCTGATCTTGTGCTAGAATGGGAGTGAGGTAGGAGAGATTTACTGGAAAGGGAGGAAAAAATGAGAAAGGCAGAGAAGAAGTAAAATAAATGAATATTTTAAAATAGCAGCCATCTGTATGCACTTCTTGTTATTTCTTACTTTATCTTATACACAACATTGATGGCAATGCAGAAGGAGCTTAATAAAGACTTTCTCAATTAACTCATAGAGTTCAGTCTTTGCATTTTCAATGAAAATGATGAGAACTTCCATTTCTACCACCAGAATTTTTAAGGCATTCTTTTATGTTTTGTTTTCTTTAGTTTTACAGCTGCATTAGGTTTAACCAACATTGTTACAATTTTAGTAAAAAGGCATCCTTTTTTAAAATAGATGCTTTTTTCATCCTAATGTAACATCCTTTTCTGTAGAAAGGCATGAGGAAGAAATGTAGAATCTGTTTACTAAAAGGAACTTTGACTCTCAATGAAATCACCAGATAAGTAGGTGGAGGTGAAGTCTGAGCAAGCAACTGGCAGGAGAACCCCCTCTGCTTACCTAATTCCTTGGCATAATTAATTCATTCACAAACAATGCCTATGTGGGTTCTGCCAGGTACATCCCTATCTGAACACCTTGTTTCATCCAGATGAATCTTAGGTATTTCTGCTGGATTTCAAAGGATGCTACAAACAAAGCCTACTCAGGGAACATTCAGTATCAATAGCTGGATCCTTCTACATCAGCCTTAAAGGACCCAAATGCCAAAAGCAGCAGAGGGTAGTGGTGCCAGCACTGTAGCCAGACCTTGTGGCTTGAATTGCAGATATTATTAGCTGTGGGTCCTACGGCATGGGCACCTCTGATCCCCTTATTTTCTTCTTTGGAAACAAGTGGGGATAAATATACTCATATTGCAAGACTATTAGGAAGAGCAAATGAGAAAATATGTCCTCTGCCTTGAATACTGCTGGGCACATGGCAAATGTAATGTAGCATTAGCTATTATTATCATCAGATCTTTGTTCTCTCCTTTTTGTCTGCCATTCCCTTCCTGATTACACCTCTTTACCCAACAAAACCTCTGAAAAAGACACATCTAAAATTTTACCATTTACCATTCTGTTCAACATAATTGGAACTGCAAATGACTTCATATAACCTGTCATTTTAGGACACTTGGAATCATGTCCTGCTTAAAGCCATCGCTTTGAAATGGGCAACTGCATTCTGATTTTTGCATTCCTTCCAGGTCTTTACGCAACTGTATTTCCAGTCAGTCTTTAATTATGTTAGTTTAATCATGTTGGATATAAGGAATCAGAAGCCCAACAAAAAGTAGCTTCAATAAACAATAAAAGCACATATATAGTGGTCTATATATCTGGAAGTCTACCAGTAAGAAAAAACTCTGGACTGTGAAATTCAATGACTCAACAATGTCATTGAGGTTTCTTTCCATTTTTCCTCTGCCTACCACAATGGCAGATTCCCTCCGAGGCTAGCCTTATCTAGGTGGTAATATGACTTAGCCTTACCTCACAGTGGTCATTTGACTGCTGACATTTTCTCAAGATACTTGCTTTCACATGTGTGCTTGGAGAGAGCCAGAGAGATGCCCATTTCCAGAAGGTTTCAGAAAAGAGAAAGTATACTTCCCAGAGGTTACAGAACATTTCTTCTCCGGTCTTATTGGCCTACATATTGTGTCATTCGTGCTTGAAGCAATCACTGTAGCCAGGGGAGGGGAGCACACTGAGTAGGTTATGCCTGAACTACATACCTCACCCTCAGTGGGAACAGGGGGCATTCAGCCTTCTTCAATGGGCGAGGACTCATGGGAGGTGTGGCTACCTGAAAAAAAAAAAAAAAGCCAGAGCAATTGTGGACCCTATGGTGGTGTGTTAGTCACTCTTGCATTACTTGACCCTATGGTGGTGTATTAGTCACTCTTGCATTACTATGAAAAAAAATTTGAAACTGGGTAATTTATACAGAAAAGAGGTTTAACTGCCTCATGGTTCTACAGGCTGTACAGGAAGCATGATGCAGGCATTTGCTCAGCTTTTGGGGAGGCCTCAGGAAACTGGCAATCATGGAGAAAACGAAGGGGAAGCATGCACATCACATGGCCAGAGTAGGAGCAAGAGAGCAAGGAGGAAACTGCTAGACACTAAGTAGCCAGATCTCATGAGAACTCATTCACTATGATGAGAACAGCACCAAGAGGTTGGTGCTAAACCATTCATAAGAAAACCACCCCTTAGCTGGGTGCAGTGGCTCGTGTCTGTAATCCCAGCACTTTGGCTGAGGTAGACGGGTCACTTGAGGTCAGGAGGTTGAGACCAACCTGGCCAACATGATGAAATCCCGTCTCTACTAAAAGAATACAAAAATTACCTGGACATGGTGGCAGGCACCTGTAATCCCAGCTACTTGGGAGGCTGAGGCAGGAGAATTGCTTGAACCTGGGAGATGGAGGTTACTGCGAGCCAAGATCATGCCACTGCACTCCAGCCTTGGTGACAGAGTGAGGCTCCGTTTCAAAAAAAGAAAAAACAAGAAAGAAAGAAAATCACCCCCATGATCAAATCACTTCTAACCAGGCCCCACCTCCAACACTAGGGATTACAATTCCACATGAGATTTGGGCGGGGACACAGATCCAAACCATATCAGGAGGCCATTTCAATATCAATTATAACAACCACGCCATCTGACTAAAATCATTCTTCTGCTCTCTGCTAAAAATCTGATTTCACCTCATCATACTCAACATAGGACTGTTTCTATTTTTGTTTGCTTGTTTGTTTTGTTTTGTATTAACAGCAAATATCATGACCCATACATGTCTTGACCACAGAATTGTAACTGGCCACAGCATTGAGTCAAAAGACACTACCCTTGTCAAATTCATGGTAGAAATGACTATAAAGAGTTAAGTGCATACAAAGGCCTATTCATATATTTTAAAAGTAATTCTATATGGTGCCCTGCTTTTAAAAGTGGATTTTAGTGGAATTAGAGTTGAACAGCTTGAGCATATGTTTAGATACATTCAATTTAGTTTCTAGCTAATTTAATGAACTAGCAGTGAATAGTATATGTCAAGGTGAACAGGTGCTTCAGCCTCTGGCCTACCAGCCCCAGTGTGATAATCTGCTGTTCTGCTGTTCTCGATCTGTTCCTACCAGGTCTCACATGAAGGAAGATGTTCACCCTAAGGACAAGGCCCCCGCATGCATTCTCAGTACGTTCATGTTTTCTTTACCCATTCCCTTCAACTCAAATGCAATTGAATAAGAGACATATTTTTTCATAGGTATGAATTTGAATCAGCCCTAATTTATAAAAAGAGAAAGGTTGTTTTCAAACTTTAGTTTTTGCATTAGGCAGGTTGGGCTAGTTATGCTGCAATAAGAAACAACTCTTCCGGGCTTGCTACAGCAACATTTTGTTTTTCACTCGATGTGAGCTTACAGCCGAGGGGATGCTCTGCTAATCAAGACCACCCAGGCACCCAGCTGGCGGAGACACCATCTCAAGGCAGCTCACAGGGTTACAGAGTTGAGCGAAGGTGACATCACCAATCACAAACTCATTCTTTATGTTTTTGCCCTGGAATGACACATCATTTTTGTTCTCATTTTATGATCAAGATAAGTCACATAGGCCGTGCCATGTGGGGACAAGGAAAAACAATCCTAACATATGCTTTGAGAAGGAAAAATGGAGTATTTGTGAGTGTTCTAATTACCACTATAGATTTAAAAACAGAAAAATCATTAGTAACAATGAGTTAGGATATACATCACTGTTCTGCCTGACAATTGCACCTCCTGCTAGCCAATAAAACTTAGTTGTGCCATCTCTTAAGCTGAGGAGGTTCTTCTTGGACCATATATTCTCCATGTTGACTACATGGAAAGGGGGCTTTTTGGATATTTTGCTGATGTTCACATATTGTTAAATTCTAGTTTAGCAAAATTTAACATTGTACATATGTACCTATATATTGTAGCATATTGTATAGACAAACACAGGGCCACTCTATAATAGGTTCAAAATCAAAAGATAAAAACAGTTCTCCCATAACACAATGAATAACCAGACTGAAAATTTCACTTAAATGGTTACCTAATATTAATCTGTATAGCATCATCTTCTTTTTAGAAAGACCTACATATGTATATTTATAATGCCTCGGAAAAATCTGGAAGTAAATTCATTAAAATGCTTATTATATCTGGTTATAATATTAAATAGTGTGTTAATTTTTATTTTACTTTTCTTTTATCTGCATTTTCTAAATTTTCAGTGATGAATGTCCTAAATAATAAAATCATTATCTCATTGCATTTGTGGTCGGGTGAAATAACTGAAAGCAACTGTGGTAGGCAGGATTCTGAGATAGCACCAAGATTCCTCCCCGCAGTGTACCTTGTGTATAAGGAACACACCTTGTATAATTCTCTCCTATTGAGTGTGGGCGGCACTGTGAATACCGTGGGATATCACTCCTGTCACTATGTTATGTTATATGACAAAAGGGATTTTGTGGATGTAATTAAGGTCCAAAATAAGTTGAGTTTGGGTTAATCAAAAGAGACATTGCCTTGGGTGGGCCTGAGCTAATACAGTAAGCTCTTAAAAGAGACAAGCAGCAACAGAGGACTTCCTCCACTGACCATGAGGAAGTAAGCTGCCCAGTTGGTAGAGGAAGAGACCATGGGTTCAGCATGAGAATGTGGCATCTGGGAGGCCTGATTGACAGCCAGCAAGAAAATTGGAACCTCAGGAATACAGCTGCAAGGAAATGAATTCTACCAATAACCAGCAAGCTTGGAAGAGGGCTCTGCCTCTGAGATGAGCTAGCAGCCCTAACCTACTACTTGATTTTAGCCTGGCAAGGTCTTGAGCAGAGACCCCAGCTAACCCATGCCTGGACCGCTAACCCAACAGGATCAACAGATAATGAATTTGTGCTGTGTTAAGTTACTAAGTTTGTGATCAATTTGTTATACAGGAAAGAAACAAAACAAAACAAAACAAAACACACAGAAATGTCAACAACTGCCAAAAGATTGTTCTGCATAAAGTCAAGAAAAAGTGAGAATAAACACATATTTTTTTTTTTTAAATTTTTTTTCAAATGGAAATCAAAATTGCAGTTAGCTTTGCGGGAAGTTTGTTATTGGGAAGGGGCAGGCAGGAGCCTGCTGGAGATGTTCTACGTCTTGATTCAGGTAATGATTGGTATAGATATTAAAATTCATTGAGATGTATACTTAATGACCTGTGTGTCTGTACTTACATCCCAATAAAAAATAACAAACTCAAGTCAGTGAGCTTGACATCAATCATTCCCAAAATTCTCTTAGGCAAGTCTGTGTGTCTTGAGCATGATAGGCACTCAAGAAATACTTTTCTTTATGGTAGTAAAATACACGTAACATACAATTTGCTATTTTAATCATTTTAAGTGTACAATTCGGTGACATTAAGTACACTGGCATTGTTGTGCAACCAGCACCACTATTTATCTCCAGAGCTTTTTTGCCATTCCAAACTGAAAAAAATATATTTTATTGTTGAGACACTTGGCTCTGTTTTTTTTTTTTTTCTTTCCCTATGCACAAGTCAAGGAACAATACTGGATGATTATCCAAGCACTTCTCACATTATGCTTGTTTATGTGTGAAGTTAACATGAGCACTGATATGCTTCTAGGTTTTTGTTAAGTAAAAAATCTTGGAAGATGGCCATTTATTTTACCCAATTTTATCAGCTTTGTTTTTTATAATCCCTTTCCAGCCCCCTCATTCATAACTTCCTCGCTCAAACCATATTCTCCATTGTAACAAGTTATTTGTGATTCTCAGAACACCCCAAGACCATTTTGCCCTTTCCTGTGTACTGCACCACCCCACCCCCCGAAATGCTGTCACACCCTTCCATGCCCAGCAAACTTACTCAATTCAGAAAATTGCATTGAGCACTTGCTCTGTGCTGGGCGCTGGGTGCCCACTGGGGAACCTGCCTCAGTCTTATAGGGAGGTGGGCACTAGTCCTTTAAGTCGCTGTGTAGGTATCAGCTTTTTGTGACACCTTCTCTGACTGCCTTCCTTCTGTGCCCCACTCTCCCATTGCCATCTCTTAAGGCTCTCTTAGAAATGTGCGCATACAGCCCCCTACTTCAGAAATCTCCCTATTTCTTGACTTTTTTTATATCCTGTCTCCTCTACTTAACTGAAATTTACTTGTGTGTCCTCTCCACCTACTATACTGCTGGGCCAATGGTGGACCCTCTTTTGATATTCATTGAATGACTGAGTTGAGTGTGGGGTAAGGACATCAAGGTTATAACTACATTGGAGGTGCTACCTAAAGATCAGGGCACCTTAACATCTGAAGGTCACTGAGAAGTTTAGTTAATAGTTGTGACAGGTAGAGAAAATGAGGAGGGCGCTGTTAAAGTCTTTTCCGCATGACGGGCTTATTAATTAAACAGCAGAATGTGGGAACCTGTGAACATTGACTCCCTCCCCTAGAAAAGGGCTCCCTTTCTTATTAATTAAGTTGAATGCAGTACAGTGTAAATCTCCCAATGCTTATTCCACTCAGTTCATACATACTAATGAGGACACATGTATGAATGTGGTGGTGGAGGAGGAAATCATTTATTCAGTAGTAGGAAAAAAAACAACATCAGGACGTGGACCCCCTGCTGACTTAACACACAGTTTTCTTAAAGATTTATATTGACAGACTAATTAAGTAACTGAGTGCATTAGATAAAGAGCATGTCATTGCAAAGGTTACAAGAGACTCTTCGTGTTTCTCCACTTAACATCCTATAGATGAGGGAGGAGAGTGTGGACACAATCTCTCCGGCTCTTTCCTCCACACGTTAGCTACCATGTTTAAGTTTTCTACTTCCATCAAAAATTAATAACAGAATGTTCACATTCCCTGTAACTATAGAAGACAAATTTTGGTACGAGATGACACAATTATGTTTGTCTCCTTTGCACTGCCTGTATTTAACATTTTAAAATGTAGGCAATAGTCTCATTCGCTAAGAGAATGTATTCTGAAAACATAATCTCAGATTTTATGACTGTGCTTATGTTATTTACTAACTTCCAGAAAGAGGAAAAAGGATAAGAGAAGTCCTCAAGTTATTGTTTCATCTGCAGGAAATGACGTGAGCTCCTCCTGGAAGTGAAATATGCATTATTTTCTACAGGCCCACATGCTTAGTCAGCTCTATTTGTATCCTGCCTGATGACAGTTTAATGATGGCAAAACCGAAACAGTGCATGTGAATTTCACAGTATATCCACCTAATATGTTGTGTTTTGAGTGTCAGTCCAAACAAAATTTTTAAAAACCTACAGAGAAAACATTTGTATGTATGTGTGTATGTGTGTGTGAATATATAAAGATGGCTTTTAAAGTATTTCATAAAGATATTGAAATGAAACAATCTTCTCATAAGAAATCAGGTGACGTGGTATTACAGTTTGCTTCCTACTTTTCTTTTGTGTATATTATGGGCCTAAAGGTGTAGGAACAATTTACAATAGGCAAGTGCCACTGGATTGATTAACTGGTTGAATGGGTTTCTTTTGATTGTGGTCAGAACAAAACCTGGAACTGAGGGCCAGAAAATGGGCAGTGTCTTGGGCAGTGTCACATAGCCTGTTAGAAGCACAGCAGAGGCCAACCCCTCAGCTCACCTGATACCCAGTGGGTTGTCATTTCACTAGAGAAGGAGACATAGTTGCTAAAATTTTCCCTCTTTCTTTGCTTTTCTTATTTATTTTTTTCCCATATGGTGTCTTCCATCTGTATTTTGATACTGTATCTATTAGCAACAACAAAAGAACTCACTCTTGTTTTCATTTTTAATTTCTCTTGATGCATCCAAATCTTTTTCCCACTGGGTTCCCAGCTAACTCTTTCCACTCTTCTTGTCAATACTCTGTTCCTGGGAGGTCTGGGTCTGTTTACTATGCTTTCCTGGCTGAATCAAGATAGCAGGAAGAGTTGGAGTAATGACTTTGTTCCGTTCTCTATTTTACCACAAAAGTTGAGGGAGGTGGGGTGGTGGGAAGAGAAATTTTAAATACGGGTGAGAAACTCTTTGCTTCCTTTTATAAGAGAGGAGGTTTTCCCATCACACCAGCTGCTGTGTAGTACTAACTCATGAATCAGATCACATTCTTTCACCACCTCGCCCAGTGACACCTTCCTCAAGGCTGGACTTCTGCTGGAGAAAAGCAGGAGGAAGCTCTGCAAAGTGAGCAGAAAATATTCAGCAAGTCTTGGAAGAAATATAATATATGGCCAGGTGCAGTGGCTCACCCCTGTAATCCCAGCACTTTGGGAGGCCGAGGCGGGCAGATCACCTGAGGTCAGGAGTTCAAGATCAGCCTGGCCAACATGGCGAAACTCTGTCTCTACTAAAAATGTAAAAATTAGCCGGGCGTGGTGGAGCATGCCTGTGATCCCAGCTACTCAGGAGGCGGAGGCAGGAGAATCTCTTGAACCTGGGAGGCAGAGGTTGTAGTGAGCCTAGGTTGCACCATTGCACTCCAGCCTGGGCAACAGAGGAAGACTCTGTCTCAAAAAAAGAAAAAGAAAAAGAAATGTAATATACAACACGAGAGCAAACTGTCAAGCTTTGATTCTTGGCTCTTGCTCTCTTCCCAGTGTAGGCCCTTGGGTAAGTCATGATCACTTTGGACCTCATTTCCTCTTCTACAAAGTGGGGACAAAAATTACCTCCCTTGCAGGCAAGATGTGAGGATTAGCTAAAGCATCTGGAGTTAATTATTCATTTTATCAAGTAGCATCAACAGGTAGGACATAATTTCTTGGAAACACTGACAGATTTTCTCTGAATCAAGAAGTCAAGAAACAGAGCTCTGGCACCCAACATCCTTCCCTCTGTATCCCCACCACCATATATAAGTTTTCTTTCTTGGGAATAATGGTAGGAGTAAGAGTTTAGACTCCTGGGAGGGTGTCCAGATAAGACATCAGGGCCTCAGCCAAGTGGTCTGAGTCCTAGGTGTGTTCAGGTCCTCAAAGAGAGCTGCAGTGCCAGGCTGGGCACTGAGGCAAAGCCCAGAGAGCCACTGCAGCAAGGGTCCTTCCACCAACTCCACGGCTTACTGGCTAAGGACTCCTGCTGAGTTGAGGAGAGCAGAACTGAGCCTGTGGAACAATGGCGCCACCCAATCCTGCCAGGTTCGCCATGGCTCCCAAGTTCCCTCACCACCTACGGGAGGTGGGTTGTGCCTTCCTGCCGTCTCCATGTACCTTGTGATACAGACCCGCTCCCTTCACATGCGAACATTGCCGTCTTGGGTGCTTCATGCTGCCGGTGCTCTGCTCTATCACCTGTATCCCCATATGCCCCAGGCTCCTGCCTCCAAGCACACAGACGGCTTCCCTGCTCCATGAAACAGTGTCTTCCTTCATCCTTAGACTGAAACACTGGCCTTTCTAAAGTCACTTCCATAGGTGCAATTTGAAAGTGTCAACGCTGGCTTTGTAGACAGAAACCCCACCTGGAGGTGGAGATGGACAACCTCAGACAGCAAAAAGTAGCTGCAGGCCTCCGTGGATTCCCAGCTGCCCTGGAATCTCTTGTTTCAGGGGGAGTTCACAGGAAGCTGTGTTAGGGCATTTCCATGTCATCCTGGGCCCAGACTTCCAGCCCAGAGCAAGGACTTCAAGTCTTGGTCAACCGCCATGACAGGGCCTCGACATGGCAGCTCTCACTGCAAAAGCTGCGCAGGCCTTCAGAAGAAGCCGAAGGTTCCTCTGCCACTTCCAGTGTAATTCTGTGAAGACCAGGCCCATCCAGTTTAACTGAGTCAGCTCCCCTTCTCATACTCCTCCCACTGTGATGAGAAGCAGAATGAGGCTCGCTATAACCCACTGTGAAACAGATCAGAGGAGGCAGAACCTAGGGTACAAATTCGTTTTTCTTGTTGCCATACTTCCTTGCTCATTCTAGTTTCTTTGCACCCTAGAGCTCTTGTCAGCGACCCATTTTGTGAATGGAGACATTTCTGCTTTGAAGTCATAATTTATCCTGCAAGAGCTGCTAAAAGAAGCACTTTTAAACTCAGATCTGAGCGAAGGTTGGGAATTCTAAGTCACCTCCAAGCACTTGGGTAAATTGCAAAGAGTAGAGTCTTCACCTCAGGGAGTTAATTTTAACTTATTGCTTTTTCCTCTGAAGAATGTTTTCTCAAACATTTTCTCCCGCTGGCTTTCATTGCAAATTCTGGCTTAGGTCATACAAATTAGCAGTCTGTGATTTATTTATGACATTTAGTTTGCTGTAAGTTAACTTGGGACTATCTCATCATTAACTATCTAGCTAAACAAGAGTTTTAAAAATTAGCCTATGGGCCGGGCGCAGTGGCTCACGTCTGTAATCCCAGCACTTTGGGAGGCCGAGGCGTGTGGATCACGAGATCAGGAGATCGAGACCATCCTGGCTAACACAGTGAAACCCCGTCTCTACTAAAAATACAAAAAAAATTAGCCGGGCGTGGTGGCGGGCGCCTGTAGTCCCAGCTACTTGGGAGGCTGAGGCAGAATGGTGTGAATCTGGGAGGCGGAACTTGCAGTGAGCCGAGATCACACCACTGCACTCCAGCCTGGGCAACTGA
Organism: Mandrillus leucophaeus; assembly: GCF_000951045.1. NCBI lineage: Eukaryota > Metazoa > Chordata > Mammalia > Primates > Cercopithecidae > Mandrillus > Mandrillus leucophaeus. The sequence goes on along the minus strand of NW_012101266.1, from coordinate 4,966,640 downwards.
GCGACACTCTGTCTCAAAAAAAATAATAAAAATAAAAAAATAAATTAGCCTATGGAAAGCCTAGGGAAACATTATATATTTTTTGACCTGCTCAAAGACGATTACAATTACTACCAGCCATCCCTCTTCAGAAGTCTTAGAGAAGGGATGTGGAAGAGAAGTCAAGAGGCTTCACTCACTTGCATATGCCTGGATTCAAATCATGTCTTTCCCTATGGTCATTTCTGTGACCTTGGACAAGTTACTTAACCTCTCTGGGCCTCAGTTTCCTCAACTGTGAATGGAAGTAAAGCTTCTGCCTTCCTCCTAGGGTTGTTGCAAGTAGAAAATGAGTTACAGATGTACAAAGACATTAGAAAGCTGACTGCAACATAGAAGCAAAATGTAAGTACATTTTATTATCAAACTGTCTTCTAAATGTGTTCAGAATATGTAAATACATGGAGAAGAGAGACATACAGATGGACTGGGCAAATATTTATTTGTAAAAGCAGGTATCATTTGCTTTTATGGTTTGATTAATAATTAAATGGCTATTCAAAGCAGATCAGATTTAATGCAAAGACATTCATAGTTTTAGTCACTGAAGGTGTTTTGTTTTTTGTTAAATACAATCAGGTGCGTTATCTATTTAATTCTTCTAGGTCTTATGACAATGCTGTTTTGAATCCCATGTTTTAAAGGTTGACAGAAAATGTCTTCAATGTGTGAGTTTGCATAATAAAAGCCATCTGACTGAATAGAGCTATATTAAGTGGCCAGCGTCTCTGGTATCTCCTTCTCACCACTCTTCCATACCTTCCCACACACTCTCAAGAGACACATGTGGCACACTTTCTGTAAGCGACAGAAAAGAAAAATAATAAAAACACATCTCTGTCTCCATATGTTATTGCATTTTCTACACACTGCGTTTTCAGAGTAACTGTCTTGTTGTTAAATTTGCTTGTTGCTGACAAAGCTATTCAGGAATAAACAATACCCTCTGTCAGTTGATAGGTGGCCAATTTCCCAAAGAGGATTCTTTTGGAACCCCTTAAAATATCCCTTTGTTGCAACCCACAGAAAGTCACAAGAGAGCAGTTGAAATGTGTAACTGAGTTTTATTAAGAACCCACTGGAACAGGGATAACTGCTTTCTTGCTTACACATTCACACACACACACACTCCTTTCCTTTCATTCCTTTATTTTTTGGGGGGGTGGCGGGGCTTTCTTAACAAAGAAATAATTTGGAGCGAAATCTCTGCTGATTGGGGGCCATTTCGTCTTCACAGTGCGGATTTAGCAAGGCTCTATTATCATACCCATTTTATTGCCAGAAAGTCCAAGGGATTTGGCCAATTTTGATATAAATTAGATGAATCACCTGGCAGTCACAATTCAGCCACATGGATTCAAGCAGCTCTTTAATAGTTTGGGGACCCCTAAAGGAAAGGTCTTGCAACGGTAATTTTTAGAGAATGGGAGATGAGAGTAGCCAGAGGGAAGGAGGTTTGCAGAGTCTTAACCTGAAGGCTCCAAGTTCTGTTTCCTGCACAATTCCTTTCCTTCAAACCCCAGAGCAAACAGGTCCTCCTGTTTCTCGCTTTCAGAGCCCACATGATATCCTTTTTTTTTTTCTCTCTCCCTCTCTTTTTTTGAGACTGAGTCTCACTCTGTCACCCAGGCTAGAGTGCAGTGGTGTGATCTGGGCTCACTGCAACCTCCACCTCCCACGTTCAAGCGATTCTCCTGCCTCAGCCTCCTGAGTAGCTGGGATTGCAGGCACCTGCTACCACGCCCGGCTAATTTTTTGTATTTTTAGTAGAGATGGCGTTTCACCATGTTGGCCAGGCTGGTCCTGAACTCCTGACCTTGTGATTTATCCACCTCAGCCTCCCAAAGTGCTAGAATTACAGATGTGAGCCACCATGCCCAGCCTGACATCCTTTCTTTCTAATGTGTATCATGTTGCAAACTTATATGAATTTTTATGATCACCTGAGTAATCTCTGTCTCTACCAGGAGGCAGGAATCCCATGAGAGCTGCGAGGGTGTTTTACTTATCACTCTATTCTCCACATCTAACCAAGTGCCTGGCATACAGTGGAGGCTTAATAAATAATGACCAATGGAGTGCTGTCCTCTGTGCACATTTTTTGTACCAATTTTCAGTGTCTTCTGTAATACCACTGACTTTCAACCGTTGCCATTGGCTAAGGTCAGACATGATAGGGGTGGCTGAAATTACCACATAATCTTCTGGGCAGGCAGGGAGGCATTCCATCAATCAATAATTTAAAAAGAACGTATTAGGTTCACACCATTTACTTACTTTGTGCTCAGTGCTAGAAACTGAGGGAAATATTAAAATGTCTGTCTCTTTGGCCAGAGAACTTCAAAATCTAGCTGGCAAGATGAAGCTTACACAAATGTCATAATTAAATTCTAATTTTTTTTTTTTTTAAATTAAGACATTCTAGGGGAAGCAAAGTTTCAGAGAATGGAGAGATGAAAGTGTTCTGAAACGATTGGAAAAGGTTTACACGGGATTAAGATTTAAACAGGAAAGACAGTAGGATTAGAATACGTCAGGGTCAGAGGCAAGACTTTCTATGTGGAAAGGAGGGGACAGGGTGAACAAAGACATAAAGCCTGGCATGAGCATGGCTTAAGCGAGCAGAAGAGAGCCACTGACCAGACTGGAGTGCATGAGAGAGAAAAGGAGGAGACCAAAGTCAAATTATGGAGTACCCCAAAATGTGCTCTGTGATCTTGATACCAGCCCTGAATCCAACCTGGTCAGTCTAGGATTGTGATACCCAGGGTGGCAGGGACAGGGCAGTGGTAGAGCTTGGACAGCAACGAAGGAGCTTATCCTAGCACCTCCAATTCACATTCTCCTCTTGGTTTCCATTTCACTCCAATCAATTTTTTTACTTTAAAGTACTCAATTTTTTTTTACTTAAAAATCTCACAGGGATGAATGATTCTACTCCCTATGAGGCAGTGGTTCTCAAAGGTAGATGTACATCAGAATCCTCAGGGATCTTATTTTACATGGTGATTCCTGGAACTGCCTCCTACCCCACAGCCAAGTTATGATTTACTAGAATAAGATTAGGGTCTAGGGGTCTGCATTTTTGCAAAGGCCTAAGGTGGTCTATGTACCACATTTTGTGGATATGGCCCTAAGGGGTAAATGACCTAAGGAAAGAGCAGGAAAAATCTCAGAAGATGGGTAGCCAGAGAAAGGCATGATAGAAGCAAACTGCACAGTGACCTGGATGAGAATGGAGACTGTTATTCTAAATGGTGTAACTCAGGAATGGAAAACCAAACGTCATATGTTCTCACTGGTATGCGGGAGCTAAGCTATGAGGACGCAAAGGCATAAGAATGATACAATGGACTTTGGGGACTTTGGGGGAAGAGTGGGAGAGGGACAAGGGATAAAAGACTATAGATATGGTGCAGTGTATACATGGGTGAAGGGTGCACCAAAATCTCACGAATCACCACTAAAGAACTCACTCATGTAACCAAAAAAACACAGCCAGTCACAATGACACTGATTTTTGCTAAAATTTAAATGCCACCCAGAGCAATTCTTATCTTTTCCATCATCTAGGGGCTTACCTTAATTTGATGAGTAGGGGTGATATGTATGATAGTTATAGAAATTATCCAATTTCCAGAAGCCCAGGTAGTGAGCATACTAAAGCTCACCTTAATCCAAGGGCATCCTGAGAGCAGCCACTTGAATTTATGCTTTGCTATCAGCTGGGCCCAGAGTAGCTCATTTTAAACTACAATTAGTAGCAAATTACAGTCAGACTGACTTTCAAAAGTGCTGGTTACATTCTGCTAGGAAACAATTTAAAGGATCAGATTGGTGCTGCCACTAAATCAAACAAGCTCATCTAGCTCCAGAGACTTGGGCCTCTCAATCCTGCAAAGTCTGCAAGTCGGTTTCTCTTTTAGTGAAAAAGCTTAGCTCTAGGCTTTGGTATTCTAATCAGTGCTCACTCTAACAATGGCCTGATCTGCTTGAGGAGGGTGCAGTAAACTGATGGGCAAAAATGCAGAAATGGTGAAAACATGTATTTCTTCTCCACCTCCGGATGGCACACCTTTGCAGGACTTTTGTAGTACCTGACCCAGTTTCTCTGTAGGTTCTCTGCAAACTCATTGGGAAGTGAAGAAACCTCAGAAGAGACACAAACTCTCCTCTGTCAACTGTTCTTTCATTCAATACATAGTGAAGAAAGGCGGACAGTGCAGAGGGAATTCGTGCCGCTGAGCTCTCCACAAAGTCACACGGTTTGACTGTGGGAACTGGAACACCGACAGCTGATACGGTCTGGGACTGAGCTGGAATGTGGGGTCACAGTGTGGGGTGCAGCTTTGAATGGACTGAATGGGTTGAGTGAATTTCCTCAGAGTTATAATTCGAGAAAATTGTAAAAAGTTTTTCAGTTCTTACAACACAGCTACAAGAGGGGGAAAGCCTCTGTAATACTTATTTCACCAGAAATCTGTATTTTCCTTGTGTTTCTCACTCTCCCACAGTTTTATAATGAGAGCATGGCTATTTCACCTGAGTTAAAAGCAAAGAAAAGAACCCTACTAGTGAAGGAAGCACATTTGAGGCCTAATCCCGCTCCTTTTATTTTTATTTTTAATCAGCAAGCGAATAATGTTTGGTTTTATTTTCTGTGATCCTGGTCAGATAGAGAGCCCAGTGTCCATGGGGATGTGCAGATCCATCTGTCTGCAAGAGAAATGAGCACAGTACAGCTGCATTGGCCCTTCTGTGCCCAGGCATAGACACCTCTCATGCCTGGAGCTGAGGAAACGAAATTCCCCATGTCTTTGAATTACCAACTAAAGGCACCAAAGGCAATCCTCACTTTCCTCAAGGACAGGCAACCTTCAACACGAGATGGGGGAAAGAATGCTGTTGAACTAAACTGAATTTAAATTAAAAGCCAACACCCTTTCCAGAAATGCAAGAAATTTTGCTTGTTTAGAATATCTACTGGGCACTGAATGGGCGGGTCTCTGGCAGTTGTCCGGGACCACCTAGTTTCTGACTACCACCCAGGCATCTCCCAGTCTCCAGTTCAAGATAACACCTATCCTGAAAGACATCTTGCCCATTCTGGCCAGTACCTCGTATTTTCTTCACTCCCTCATATGCCTCATAATAAAATATCTGGCCCAGCTGTTTCCTCATTTCACAAGTGTCAGCTAGAAAAGAAGGGTAAATTCGGAATGATTGATTCAAGGAGTCTGGACTCAGGAGCAAGCCTGGAGGAAAGCATCTACATGATGGGGATCTGCTTGAACCTCCTCTTCATGCCTGCCCCCGCCCCTGTAGTTTGACTCAACAGCCATTGTGACAGAAACTAAAGGGGAAGAAGCATTTCCAGCCTTGATGAAATTTTGTTTGTGTATACATCGCTGAACTTGTTACCTATCTGTTATGGGAAACGGTCTCGATCCAGACCCCAAGAGAGGGTTTTTGGATCTAGCACAAGAAATAACTCAAGGCAAATTCATACAGTTAAGTGAAAGCAAGTTTATTAAGAAAGTAAAGGAATACAGAATGGCTACTCCATAGACAGAGCAGCCCTGAGGGCTGCTGGTTGCCCAATTTTAAGGTTATTTATTGATCATATGCTAAGCAAGGGGAGGATTACTTATGCTTCCCCTTTTTAGATCATATAGGGTAACTTCCTGACATTGCCATGACATTTGTAAACTGTCATGGTGCTGGTGGGAAGGTAACAGTGAGGATGACCAGAGGTCACTCTCATTGCCATCTTGGTTTTGGTGAGATTTAGCCGGCTTCTGTACTGCAAACTGTTTTATCAGCAAGGTCTTTATGACCTGTATCTTGTGCCAACCTTCCATCTCATCCTGTGACTTAGAATGCCTAACCATCTCAGAATGTAGCCCAGTAGGTCTCAGTCTCATTTTATCCAGCCCCTACTCAAGATGGAGTTGCTCTGGTTCAAACACCTCTGGCATATCTACCGTTTGTCGAGTGGCATTCATGCTGGCTAGATCGTATGTCTTCCTGCATCCTCTGGGACTGGGGTCTCTGAGGAAATTGGAAGGAATCCCTGTCACCCTCTCCAGCAAAGCCTTCTTATTCTTGTAGGTGTTCTGGAGACTGTGATCCCACCTCCCATCTTGCTTGCAGGCTGTCATTCCTGTGTCCATTGACTTCTTTTCTCTTCCTCACAGATCAATTCAGTTTTTCATCAAATCTCAAGATCATGCAACCCAACCTCCTTATTTTATAGATGAGGTCACTATAGTCTAGGAAGCTTGAATGCCACCAGATGTGTTCCTCTCGTTTACTCCTCTGTACCTTTTGTCTTGTCTTGCCTTGTGTGTGTGTGTGTGTGTGTGTGTGTGTCTGTGTGTAAGACAGAAAGAGAAAGAGGGAGAGAAAGAAAGGGTGATTTATTCATTCAGATTAATTGACAGTTTTATGCAAGAGAGAAAGCATTGATATTTTTTGAGCTCTTACTATGTGCCAAACTAGAAGCTTTTTGTATATTATCTTTTCTGAGCCTCATACCGGCTCCGTGAACTAAGTGTTATTATCCACATGTACCACATGAGGAAATTGAGGCTCACAGAGGTTAAGTAATTTGCAGAAGATTGTACTTCTGAGGGTATCTGGGCTTGGGCTCCACGCCTGACTTAGCTCAGGACTATTCCATAATACCACATCTCTAGATCTCTGTTTGCAACACTACCTTGGACTCTAGAGATAAGAGGCTGCACGTGGGGGATGGGGGGCAGCCTGAGGCTTGATCAGGGGGAGGAGCTGTAGGCAGAGAGGTCCCTGAAGGACCCCGACACGTATGAGAGGGGATATTCTGCTGTTCAGTAGGGCACTGCGCCTAAGCCATCTACTTTACTTCTCTGCTTTCCACTTTGAGGCTATTTTTTTTTTGTATGAAGTGACAACGGGAAGAAAAAAGGGATCTGGCAGAAGTGTTTAGAATGACAATACTAGGTGTGATGGTGCTGCCTATGCTATCTGATTGCATAGATGCTCCCAGGGATATGGGTGGGGATGTGGGGCTGGAAAGGAACTGAGCAAACATTTTCACTCTGTAGTGGGATGAAACTCTCAGATCACCCTCTGGTTGGGCAAATAAGAAACCAGATGACATCATTTCCTTGTGCCCCTCGTGGGGAGGGTGTTCATGGAGCAGCCCTTTCACTCACATTTTTCTGGGCATCTATTTAGGAACTGGTTTTCTCTCCAAATGGCCCTCTGAAGGAGGTGGGGAAAGAGATATTGAGAAGGAAATCTACAATTATTGACAAGGACAGCAGATCAGGCACAAGGTCCACTGGTTTACCAGCATTTTTCAGAACAAGGAATGAAGTACGTACTTCCTCTCTGCCCAGATAAGCAGATTTGGAGCCTCTACATTGGGCTGCTAAGACTGGAGTTCCATGAGATAAATGTTTTCTAATGTGGACTTCTCTTGGAGAAAGACCTCTGGAGAGAAAAACACCCTACTATAGTTAGAACGTGACTTTTTCTTTTCTTTTTGCTTGCTCTGTGCCCTAATCAATTCCATTTGTCTTTGAAGGCATTGGGACTACAACTCTTCCCACTTTCTCTTTTTCTCTAGGGATTTAACTTTAGCTCATTTTAAGATGGCAAGTTGCCTAAAACTTTTTTCCCCATCTTTCCAGAAAGGTTTGCAAACCGGTAGAGTTATTTAAATGCAGGTAATCTGAAGATATGCTGGTGTGTTCTGTTCATACACACTTTTTTTTAAAGAATAGTACAAGGCCCGGCACGGTGGCTCAAGCCTGTAATCCCAGCACTTTGGGAGGCCGAGACGGGCAGATCACGAGGTCAGGAGATCGAGACCATCCTGGCTAACACGGTGAAACCCTGTCTCTACTAAAAAATACAAAAAACCAGCCGGGCGAGGTGGCGGGCGCCTGTAATCCCAGCCACTCCGTAGGCTGAGGCAGGAGAATGGTGTGAACCCGGGAGGCGGAGCTTGCAGTGAGCTGAGATCCGGCCACTGCACTCCAGCCTGGGCGACAGAGCGAGACTCCGTCTCAAAAAAAAAAAAAAAAAAAAAAAAAAGAATAGTGCAAAGTGATTTTTAGGGGTTGAGAGGGAAAGTTATTTTATTATTTTTCATGAAAAACAAAGCCCCTAGAAAGAGCAGAAAGTCTCATAAGAGTACATCAGACTGGGATAGAAGTTTCTGAAGGTTCTCAGTGCTTTTGATTACCGTAAATACACACTGCCCTTTTCCACACAACATTGTTAGGATTGCTGGCTTCCTACTGCTGTCTGGACAAAGGTGGAAGAGTTAGTTCACTGACATGAGGTTGACTAGCAGGATTACCAGCAAAAGAAAACCTGTGAAAGTGTGTCTTATCATGGACAGCACAGGCTTTTAAGGATATCTTTATAATTCCTTCACTATGTTCTGTTTTGGTACAGTTGGGCCTGACCTACTTTGTGCCTTCATAACAGGATTTTGCATAGGTAATAACAAGTAAAAAGATGAGGAGGCTCTGATGTTAAAACTCATCCCTGAAACTCAGCAAGGTTTCTCAACTCCCAATCCCCAGGCCAGGTTCATACATTTTATTTGTGTATATGATGTCTGGTGCTGAGACTTGGATAAAAAATTAAAACATAAATTCATCAGAAGGATCCTTAGTGGAGCTTGATTAAAATTGGAACCTCTGAACTTCCCGACACCTCCTCCACAGAAATAACAAGATCATTACTGAGCTCCCAAAACAAAGGAAGCGCTCTCCTCCCCCCAACAACAGGCCAAATGGCAGACTTGAGAATACTCGCACAGCTCACAACATCACTTATGACATCCCAAACCATAACAAAAGCAACTCGCCAAGCAGCCAAACAAACGGAGGAGAAGTCGGCCTCCAGCGAGCCCTGGTGAATTGCCAAATTTGGCTCTGGCTGTTTGCCCATGAGGAATTACGTAATTCTAAAACGAGGGCTCTCAACTGAGAGTTTCAGCCTCTCATCTTTTACTCCCAGAATCTGGCAGCAAAAATAGGTGAGAATCTCACTTCCACTGATGCAATGAGACTGCTGATTTTGATTAAGTAATTTTGTTGTTAGGGTAAACTGCGGATGTTGTAGAAGGTAATGCTATGTTTATGAGATTACAGAATGAACTCCACTCCTCCCTCTCCGAAAAGTAAAGTACCCTCTATTTCATACTCTAAGTGATCCATGTCTGCAATTCTCTGAGGTCAATAAATATGAATATCCAAAGCAGGAAGCCCTGTTGACTTTCTTCTTCCACAGTGGGATAGCAAGCTCAGACTAAAGAACTGGCTGATATTCTAGGGATTTGCTAAGGAAAAGCAGAAGTAGAAGAATGTTGAGGTTAGAAAGTTGAGGCTGGGGTCTGGTTTCAGGGGGTGTTAATAAAATGACCCCTATAGACCAGACATCTTACAGGTGTTCTCTCATTAATATCCACAACAGCCCTATAAAGTATTATTCTCGTTTCACAGATAAGAAAACTGAATCTCAGAGAGTAAAGGGCTTGCTTGAAATCACACAGCTGGTGAGCAGTGACCTGGGGCCTGAATGACTCAGAAACCTGTTTCAGTGGATTTAGGTGAAAGTGCCCATGCTCTCATTAGCTCCATGGGAAGGTGTGATTGGGGTGTAAGGGTGTTTTCCTGTAAAGTCAGTGCCTACACATTCCCTAGTCTCTGTGCTGTCCCATACAGTAGCTATTAGCCACATATGGCTATTTAAGTTTAAATAAATTACAATTAAATCTAAAACAACTCATTTCCTCTGTCACAGTAGCCACATATAGAGTGCTCAGTAACCACATGTGGCCAGTGACTCTCTTGGACAGCACAGACTTTTAGAACGTTTTCATCTCCACAGAAGGTTTTGTTGGACAGCAGCATTAGAACATTCTAGCTGTTAATGGGACCTCCCCTATGAGGCTGCGTTTAGTTCTTCTGGGCCTGGAGAACCAGATCCATCGTGCTTACTGGAGCAGGAATGCTTCGTTCCTTCTGGGTTTCCAGTAATAGGAATTTTCCCTAAGCATATTTCTGACCTCTCTCTTCCCCTTTACTCATTCTATTCCTGGAAGGTGGACATCATTTACTGATTGATTAATCTGGGAAGAATTATTGGGAATGAGCTACCTATGGAAACACACAAGTTCTGCTCTTCCTCCAGGGCTCTGCCCCTGGAGTGGGCAGGATTTAGGGGTGACCTGAGTATCTTCTGTCTGCCTTTAATCCACTGTCTACGCTTCTGCACCCATCTCCAGGCTCCAGGAGGCTGACCTGAATGACATACATCAGTGAACTCCTTTGGTCTCTGTCAGACCCACCAAATCATAAAATCTTACACTCCCACAAGAAATTCATGGTAAAATGAAAGAGCCACATCTGGGGCTGGGCACCTGCAGGCACAGACCCATTCACCTGCCACTCTTGCACTAGTGTCTCTCCCTCAGCTCACACCCATGTCTCCGTAGGGGCAGGAGCCCCTAGAAGCTGATGAAGGAGGTAAAAGGCCAAACTTGGTTCACAGAGGGGTTGGCTCTTTATATGGGTATGAGCAGTAAATGACCTGCTTACTACAGCTCTGTTCTGGGGTGGCCTGAAAGAAAGACTGAAGAGAAATTCTTCTAACAAGCAGAGATCTGGGAAGTGTACATGTTTACCTACTTTGTGTGCAAAGAGAAGTGGTCTACGGTAAGAACACATGTGGGCTCATTGTCAGTAAAAAATGGCTTGTCCAGTTCATCAGAGCCAGGAAGGAGAAAGATTGGAGGATTAGGGATGAAGAAACCTGGGGAAGAAGTGCATGAAAGCCTCTTTGAGAGAGAACATAATGTGTGACAAGCTTTGTATCAAATATTAATGCTCAACAGAGAGCATCTTCCAGGGAAAAGGCACTACAACCCAGTAGGCAAAACGACCCAGCTAGTTGACATCAGTCATTGATCACTCTGATGCTGACAAATGGACCTCACACCATGGCAGCAGGGATGGAAGCTATGCATAGATCCAACAGCGTGGGTGCCCTCTTACTAAGACTGATCTACCACTCTGAATGTCCAGCCCTGTAGGAACACAGGCCAGTACTGAGCCACTGATTTAGCACATCCTCTGTGGAGACCAACCAGCCAGTTGGTGGCAAGAGATTGCGTTGGAACTCTCTCATCTCGGAAGGAGCAGTGTTTTGTGTTGACTGAATCAACATGTACACCAGATACAAGATTGCCTTTTCTGCTGAAATAATCTACCAGCATGACTCTCAAAGGGCTTGACTCACGGACATAGGATCCCATGTAGCACTCCATTGGACAGAGAGATAGAGAACTCAGTTAAAAACAAGGAGGTGTGGTAGTGGGCCCTTGACTATGGTATCCCCTGGCCTTATCACATCCTGTGTCACTCAGAAGTTGAGGTCTGATAGAGTGAAAAAGCAGCTGCTTACTAACCACTGAGGACCCAGCTTGGACATGATAAGCTGTAAAGATTGGCACTGTCCTCCAGACATAATATATATGTCCTAAATCAACAACCATTCTTGGGGGCTGTGTCCCCAGTAGATAGCAAGTGCGAGTCTGGAAATCAAAGAGTGGAAATAGGCATAGGCCAGCTTATATCACTTCAAGTGACCAATGTAGGGAATTTGTGCTTCTTACTACACTCCCAGGCTTTTGTGGTTTAGAAGTCCTGGTTTCTAAAGGGAGAACCTTTCCACCAGGAAACTCAGCAGGAGGCCCATTAAGCTTTAAGCTATGCTTATTGAATGTTGCTCATGCCAAAGTCTATCAGAAAATGGAAATAGTCTTCATCCCAGTGGGAGTAATGGGCCCTGATGATCAGGAAGAGGTAGGGTTGCTGTTACTAACTGGGGTTCTCTTGAAACCCCCTTGCCTGATTTCAACAAAAAATGGACAAATGCAGTGGTCATGGCCTGAGAAAGGCTCAGATCTTATTGATGAAGGTGGGAGTGACCCCAACAGGTAAGCTGCTTAGACCATCAGAGGTGTTAGCCAAGGGTGAGGAGAATCTAGAATGAGTAGGAGAGGAGAGAAATGATGTGTGTAGTTACCTTGAAACCAGCTGCAGCATGGGGGTGGGGGTTCCTGGGGCTATAATTCACGTGACTAGCCTTCCTCTTGTTAAGTTTACCTAGGAAAATAGGCCAGCAAGAATCCTGGAGGGGCTGTTCCCAAGTTTTACTATAAAATGAAAGTGAATCCAAGTGGCCTGGGGCTGAATCTGAGTTCATGCTGTGGGCACTGCCCAGATACCTTGTCAGAGCTAACATCATTCTCCCAGCTAGTGAGAGTGTGGGTAACCTGTGATGCTTAGCTGAGTACCTCTCCAGTAATTGCCTTTAGCAAAAACTGAGCCACATCTCTTTATCCAGACCATACTCCCCTCCCCAGGGAATGTACAGCCCAATTCAGTGTGTGGTCAATGCAGAGGTAGAAAGGTTCAATTTCCCTGCACCTAGCAAGACATCTAGGAGGGTTCATCCTACTCCCCAAACGAGTAGGTGTTGACTGAAGCCTTCGTCACAACTTCATTGCAGTTCATACCTCCCTTTGCCCAATCCCACTTCTTTCATTCTCCATGGACACTGATCTTGATCAAGGCCACTGCCCAGAACACTCCCTGCCTGCACATCTGTCTCAGGTGTCTGCTGCCTGGGGATTGGATTTAATTCACATGCTGGTCTTCACCTCAGAGTACTTTCCCTGTCCACACTTTTGATCAAATTTCCTTGAATTATCTTAATTTTGAGTGTGCCATCTGAATTCGGCTGGGATCTGGACTGACGGGGGCAGGGTATTGGGCTAGGGACATGACTGGCAGGTAAGTCTGCCTAATTCTGACGTTCAGTATTAGTAGGACTCTTTACTGACACATGGAATTTTTAACCTCAAACCTACCAAAATCAACTTACTAAAAGTATTTTGGTCTCCACCTTAATTCTTTGTTTATTAAAAGTAATGGCAGAAACCACAATTACTTTTGCACCAACCTAATAAACTATTCAGAACTTGAATGGAAGCTACTCCTTAGTGGTTCCCTCAGAAACTCCAGCCCCATCCAGAGCCCTTGTATCAGATTTGGATACAAGGCCATGTGTTTAGCCTGTTCAAGGGTGCCTCTGTGTGTGTGTGTGTGTGTGTGAGTGTGTGTGTGTGTATGTGTGTAGGTTCAGCCTTTTTTCAGTAGGACAGTTATTTTCACCCATAGGCAGGTACCCTGATGGGAGAGGCAGGCTGAATGGATCTCTTTGATACTCAAAGTTGTTTAAGCCATTGATGTGTTATGTGTCTAAATATTCTTTTTTAAAAAATTATTGTTTCATGATATAATTAATAGATTAATTTATTTTCATTTTTAAATAATTAAAAATTATATTAATGATTATGTGAATAATTAATAATTATAGATAAGGAAAAAATTTCTTTTGACTGTTACAGCAGTCCGCTCCCCAAGAGAATAAACTATTACCTTCCAGACTTTTTCAAAAAATTGACAGGATCTATTTAAAGTCCCGCATTTTCTTTGACTAGGAAATTCTACTTTTCAGATGTTACATTTAAGAAAACCTCTTGAATGTACCTAAGAAAGAATGAACAAGCATATTTATTGCAGCATTGTTTATAATAGCAATAAAGGTAAACAACTTAATAGGGGACTAAATAAATTGTGGTGTATTTTTATAATGACAGAGTATGTAGTAGTAAAAACGGTGAGGTGGAGCTGTAAGTGCCAACCTGGAAAAAGCTTCAGGAAATATCACTGAGTGAAAAAGGAAGTTGCAGAATGATGAATGTAATATGATGCATTTTATCAGGGCTACTTAGGAAAATTATGGTCTAATAGAAATGACCTGGGCTGAGTGAGAGGAGCAGGAATGGGGAGAGTGATCAGTGCCCCTCCCTTGCTTTGCCTCCTTTAGCCATTTCTTCCCGTTCTCTCAATCATTTTTTTCCCCTCTTTCACTCCACATTCTTCCCTTTCTTCATCACTTCTTTTCGTGGTTAAAATTGAAGCCAAGTCTACCCTCTAGGATCTGTATGTGTTTATGCTCATTAACAACCAGTTGAACTCTGTTGATTAACAATACAGCCAATCCAAACTGGTTGTTAAAGTGTCAAAATAAATGGATCCAATGCCTGCACCCTGGCTCACATGATCTCGTTGATGAATAATTAATATAGCCTCAGTATGATGCGTTATATGGAAACCTGCCTGCTTTGGCTACTGTGAAAGCTTAAAAATAAACCAACCACTTGACAAAGTTACAAAAAATATATATATGTAAAAAAGAAATTTGCAGTATGGGTTGAATAATAAATATATAGTGTTTGCGTTAAAGAAAGTACCAGTGGCATTGTACTTTGTGTTATTATTAGAGTGCGTAGATTATTTGATTTGAAGAATTCTAGTTTAATGACTTCCTTTTGTACTGAAGGAAATAGTGGCCCAGTGAAGTGAGATCGTAAAGCAGGGCTGTTCAGTGGTTTTCCAGTAACACACTTTGTAGGTAATAGAGATGGTCATTCTCCTTTCCTTTCGGAATAGTTCTGTCTCTCTCTGGTGTGGTAGGAGCCAAATGTGTGGATCCTCTCTCACTCACAGGTCTGCATCTGGGGCACAAGCTTTATGGGATGGATAGAAATGGCTGACACAGTGCTGAGTGGGCTTAGCAAAGGAAAGACCAACTCTAGGTTTCTCTGGAGCTCTGTGTCATGGTTTGAAGATGACTCCAAAACCAGAGCCTGTGGGAACAAACTAATATGAGAAATGGTCACAGAAAGGGTCATTTTAAGGTGGAAGAAACTCAGATGAAGGGTTACCAGATACTTAGAAAATACCCAATTAAACATGAATTTTAGATAAACAATGAATACTTTTAAAGTATAATTGTACCCCAGATATTGCATGGAACAAACTTATACTAAAATTTATTCATTACTTATCTAAATTCAAATTAATTGGGTCTCAAGTGTTTTTATTTGTTAAATCTGTCTAGCCCAACAGGATGTATGTTGAAATATATAGCTCAAAATGTCTTATAACCTGAAGAACACATTATTCTCTATGTTTCTTTGTCTCTCTGACCCCAACATTTTAAATTATGACCAATACTTTAAACTGCAAAGGTATTGGATATTAGATCAATTCAAGGACAAATTTTGTAAAAACTGGAATGTTCTGCAGCAGAACAGATTGCCTCAAAAATAGTGAATTCCTGTGCCAAGGATATGCCTGTATCAACATTTGCAATGGCAAAAAACTGGGAGAAACATAGAAGGTCATGAATAAGGGACTGTTTAAAAAAATTAGGGACGCATCTATGCAATGGAATTCTCTACAGATTTTTTTTCTAGCCTAAGCTGCTGTTATAATAGGACTGTCACCACTGTCATAACCTGACCAACCAACTAGTTTCCCAGCGGACAAGCTGGTCTTTCTGAAACCTTAGAAGCATTCCTCATGCACTTCAGAATGTTTTCTGTCTGTACATAATGGGGATTTCCAAGCAGATCTTTAAGTTAAAAAAGCATAAAAAGCAGCATGCATGTTGACATAGTTTGGGTGTTTGTTGAAATGTGATCCTTAACACTGTAGGTGGGGCCTGGTGGAAGGTGGTAGGGACATACAGGTGAATCCTTCACGAACGGCTTGGTGCTGTCCTTGCTCCCCTCTCTCTTGCTCCTGCTCTGGTATGTGACACGCCTGTTCCCCCTTCCCTCCCACTGTGACTAAAAGCTTCTTGAGGCTCTCACCAGAAGCAGGTGCTGCTGCCATGCTTCTTCTACAGCCTGGGGAACCATCAGCCAAAGAAACCTTTTCTCTTTTTCTTTTTTCTTTTTTTTGAGACAGAGTCTCACTCTGCCACCCAGACTGGAGTGCAGTGATGCAATCTCAGCTCACTGCAACCTCTGCCTCCCAGGTTCAAGTAATTCTCCTGATTCAGCCTCCTGAGTAACTGGGACTACAGGCATGTGCCACCACACCCGGCTAATTTTTTTGTATTTGTAATAGTGATGGGGTTTCACCATGTTGGTCATGCTGATCTGAAATTCCTGACCTCAAAGGATCCACCCACCTCGACCTTGCAAAGTGCTGGGATTACGGGTATGAGCCACTGCACCCGACCCCTTCTTTTCTTTATAAATAAACTAACTGTATGAGCCTCTTTAATATATTTATCTCCTAATTCATGATCTCTCTTCTATAGTTTCATTCCCAGGCTTCTTAACTATCCCTTGTTCTTTTGAAATTTATTTTCCTCTGTCTCAGTCTCAGATATTTATAGCAACACAAAATGGACTAACATATATGTTAAACTTCCATTTGTGTAAATTCTAAAAAGCATAAACATAAATACAAGTAAAAACATACTAATTTTTCTGGTTAACTACCTGGGAAACTCTTAAGCATGTTTATTTTAGGGAAAGAGATCAGTTATTGAGGATAGGTGAGGAAGACTTACTATTTTTTTTATACCTTTATGGATGGATTTAAAAAAACTAACTTTGCACATTTAAAAAGGGCTAGGCTGGGCATGGTGGCTCACGCCTGTAATCCCAGCACTCTGGGAGGCTGAGGCGGGTGAATCATGAGGTCAGGAGATCGAGACCATCCTGGCTAACATGGTGAAACCCCGTCTCTACTAAAAATACAAAAATTAGCCAGGTGTGGTGGTGGGCGCCTGTAGTCCCAGCTACTCGGGAGGCTGAGGCAGGAGAATGGTGTGAACCCGGGAGGCGGAGCTTGCAGTGAGCCGAGATTGTGCCACTACACCCCTCAAAAAAAAAAATAGAAAAAGAAAAAGGGCTGGATATTTCCTTTGGTAACACTGTAGAGGCACTCCCTGGGATGGGGGAACAGGAGGGAGAGGATGTGTGCTAGAGGAAGGTCACCTCATATGTCTTTCAGTTTAAAGATTATATAAATTTAAACTTTAACACTTTAAGAGAAGGCCCCATCAATTAGCTCGGGTAATACCATTGATGCTTCAGGCCATCCTCAGTTGCCCTTGCTCACTTAAAAGTTCAGGCTAGAAGGAAATATCTCCTAATACACTCATGGCTAATCATACATGTGTTCACAAATGAGTATCTGTGGACCATATGAGGGTTAAAAATTACTCAACAGATGAGCCCAGTGTCCACAAATCCACATGCAATTCTTGGCCTTAGGTTCAAGGCAAGCCCTGGTAGTTCACAACCAGGAAAAGCAAACTTTTTGATGCCCCACTTAATAACAGCTTTAAACAAATGAAATTGCTATAAAGAAATGCTGAATAGCAATAATTTGATGTAGTGCAACAAATACTCTTTCTGGGCATCCTTTTCTACTTTCTCCCTTGATCAATTAGAGAAACAAATCAAAGTAACTAAAGTATGTATTTGTCCAGGTTTCCAAAACTGCCTTTCCTTTGATATTACATAATATATTATCTTAGATAGGGCAGCTATAACAAATACCATAGACTGGGTGGATTACAAACAACAGAAATATATTCCTCACAGTTTTGGAGGCTGGAAGTCTGGTATCAGGGTATCAGCAGGGTCGGGTTTGGTGAAGGCCTCTTCGGGGTTGTCAACAGCTGACTTCTGGTTGTATCCTCACGTGGTGAAGAGCAGAGGGAGAGTGCACTAACTCTCTGGTCATTTTCTTATAAGGACACTAATTCTGTTCATGAGGGCTCTATCATGAGGACCTAATTACTTCCCAAAGTTCCCACCCCCTTATTCCATCACCTGGGGTAGAGGTCCCCAATCTGTGGCCTGCCAGGAATTGGGCTGCACAGTAGGAGGTGAGTGGCAGGCGAGAGAGCAAAGCTTCATCTGTATTTACAACCACTCTCTATTGCTTGAATTGTTGCCTGAGCTCCACCTTCTGTCAGATCAGCAGCGGCATTAGATTCTCATAGGAGTGTGAACTCTATTGTGAACTGCATGTGTGAGGGATCTAGGTTGTGCAATCCTTATGAGAATCTAATGCCTGATGATCTGTCACTGTCTCTCATCACCCCCAGATGGGACTAGTTGGGGGAAAACAAGCTCAGGGCTCCTACTGATTCTACATTATAGTGAGTTGTATAATTATTTCATTATATAGTACAATGTAATTGTATTAGTTCATCTTCATGCTGCTGATAGAGACATACCCAAGCCTGGGCAATTTACAAAAGGAGGAAGTTGAATTGGACTCACAGTTCGATGTGACTGGGGAGGGCTCACAATCATGGTGGAAGGCAAGGAGGAGCGAGTCACATCTTATGTGGAGGGTGGCCGGCAAAGAGAGAACTTGTTCAGGCAAACTCCTGTTTTTTTAAAGCCATCAGATCTCATGAGACTTATTCACTATCACAAGAACAGCATGGGAAAGACCCGCCCTCATAACCCAGTCGCCTCTCACAGGGTTCCTTCCATGACATGTGGGAATTGTGGGAGTTACAATTCAAGATGAGATTTGGGTGGGGACATAGCCAAACCATATCATTTCACCTCTGGCCCCTCCCAAATCTCATGTCCTCACATTTCAAAACCAGTCATGCCTTCCCAACAGTCCCCCAAAGTCTTAACTCATTTCAGCATTAACTCAAAAGTCCACAGTCCAAAGTCTCATCTGAGACAAGGCAAGTCCCTTCTGCCTATGAGCCTGTAAAATCAGAAGCAAGTTAGTTACTTCCTAGATACAATGGGGGTGCAGACATTGGGTAAATACAGCCATTCCAAATGGGAGACATTGGCCAAAACAAAGAGGCTACAGGCCCCATGCAAGTCCAAAATCCCACAAGGCAGTCAAATCTTAAAGCTCCAAAATGATGTCCTTTGACTCCAAGTCTCGCATCCAGATCATGCTAATGCAAGAGGTGGATTCACGTGATCTTGCGCAGCTCCACGCCCACTGAGTTCATAACATCTATTATTTACAATATTTATGTTAACAGCTAAAACTTACATAACATTTGTATATGCCAGGGTGTTTTAAATGCTTTAAATCAATGTACTCATTTAAATTTTACGATAACCTTATACGATGGTTATTCTTATCCCATTTTGCAAATTAAGGAGCCTGAGACATGCAGAGTTTAAGCACTTTGCCTGGTTTGGTGCAGCAGTCGATTTTGGAGCTGAGGTTTGAGCTCAGGTAGCCTTCTGCTGGTAACCACTACGTTACACTGCCACTCACTCCGCTTTTATCACCTGACCAGCCAACTCTGCCTACAAGACAAGTTGGTCTTTCTGACTCCATGAGGCATATCTAATGTACTCAAGGATGGTCTTCTGAGGCAGTATAGAAGTTTCTCCAACTGCAGTCAGGCCAGTGTGGGCCCATATCCAACTTTTTGGAATGTAGGCCCTCAGGCAGACAGCCTGATTTTCATCGGCTCCAGTGCCAATCTCATGACAAGGAAACCATGCCTGAGAAGAATCATCTGTTTTATTGGTTGCTGGTGTTCTTCAGGGCTCATTGCCGTGGACTGCAGCTTTCCCTAATCCTCTCTGTTTGGAGACATCCTGATTTTACATCTCCACAAACATGTTCTCTACCCCTGCCCAACAATGAAATCACCTTTGTGTCTCTGTTTATTTCCTCTTTCCTAAAACAGTAGGTAGTGCTGAGGCAGCAGCAAGGCAAAGTGGCTAGCAGGTGCTATATAGACAGGAGAGGATCCACCACTCAGAAACTGAATGTTAATTCATTTTTCTGCAGTTCAGTTTTTCACTTGTAGAATGAAAATAATAATACTAATATTATGGAATGGTGGTGTGACTCCACTAGCTCTTGTATTCAGAGCCCAACATTAACTTGGGACATGTGGTCAAAGATATGAGAAAGCCCCATGGAACTGGTGTCTGTGTGTGAGGCTGGACCTGCCATGTGGACTAACAGACAGATTTCCCTGGCTTACAAAATGTCCCTCTATTTAGCAAAACCATCTCATTAAAGGCACCTGTGAATTTGTTGACTAAATCTTGGTATCTGTAAGTGGGAGTAAAGAAGCTTAGATGCCACTCCTTATATTTTCTTCAATGAGGATGAAACTCCGCTATGTTTGACATCTTGCTGCTCACAGGAGGGTATGAAATTAGCTATCTGGTGAGTTTCTCCTTCCTCTTGGGGTTTGTCACCTACAATGGTCTCTTCTGCTCCACCAGAGGCAGTCTCCCATAACTCACTCGTTCAGAATCCGGGCAGGGAAGACAGGTTCTATTACAATTTATGTTGATGTGTTATAGTATTGGCTTTTTCTGAGCAATATCTTTCTGAGCAAGATCTATCAGAATTCAATTTTTCCTTTGCTCCCAGACCGTGCATTGGCACGGCCAAAAATTTCAAATGCTAATTAAAGACATGAGTTGCATATATTTAGTATTGTAGGCGATAGCTACCAAATTAATGTGAACATTAGAGATTTGATATTTAAGATGTTTGAATAATTTGATACTAGAATATTATAGGCATTTATGCTGATTTTTAAAAATGTGATGGTGTAATAGGTTTTTTCATTTATTTTTGTCACTATTTTTTTTTCTTTAGGCTACGTACTCAATTTTGTAATGGGACTAGGACAATATTTATTTTAGTGTGATTGAACTTCTGGCTTACTGATGAAATGAAAGAGTCCGTTCCTGCAAAAGCATCTCCCAGTTTGTTTTTAAATAAAGTAAGACAAACATACAGGAAAGGCATTATAAGTGTAACCAGCACCCAGATAAAGAGGTATAACATCACCAGCACCCTGCTTGCTCCCAATCACTGCCCCCCCACTGAGTAAACTGCTACCTTGACCTCTCACATCATACATTAGTTTTTGCCAGCTTTTGAGCTTCATAAAAATGCAATCATACCACATGCACTTTTTGGTGTCTGTCTTCCATTAGTGAGCACAAATATAGTTTCTTGACTCTGCAAATAATGTGAGGGTTTCTGAACCAATTCATGAAAAGGAAAGGAAGGAAGCAGGAAAGCAAGAAGGAGGGTGAGTAAGAGAATGAGAGGGAGAATGTGTTTGTGGGTACTGGTTATCTGCGGCTACTCTGAAAGTGATGCAGCTCCTGAACAATTTTGAGAGAATATCAATAAGTTGTATTAGCCAGTCAGTGACCACCTTAGTTCTTATTTACAAAGAAAATAAATTAGATTTGAAGGAATATTTTGTTGAACTGACTTGCTTTGGCTATGCAGTGGGGGTGTGGACTCATGATTTCATTGCCTGTGAACCTTAAGAAGGCCCCAGGGGATTAGCCTGCACAGATTTTACAGCCCTGCCCCTGGGTCTGCTTTGCTTCAAAGCTATGGCCTTGTACTGTGGTCATCTGCTCAGGGTCTAAAACCAATTTCTTTTGGGACATGGACTTTCCTGCTGAGTTTTCATCATGGTCTTAGGGCAAATGAATGAGAAGATAACAGCATCTTCACTCCTTCATTACACATCCTCTTTGGAACACTAGGACTTTTTCAAAATGAGAGAGTCTGTGTTTGTCAAGCCATATTCACATCACAGATACAGGGTTAATGATGGAGGTGGCATGTTTGTCTTTTAGTGCCTCCCCCAATTCTTCAACTTCTATTTCCAAGGACACATCCTTAGCATTCTCTTTACGGGTCTGCAGGCTTTCATCATGCTCTCCATTTCCAGTGGAAGGAGAAGTCAGGCAATTGTCTCAAGCTACTAAATGAGAAAGAATTTGAATCTAGCTGTCCCATTTCCAGTCCGATGACTGGGCACTCTAATTCACTACATGGATGAAGTGTAGTGCTCATCATCCACCCCTTCAACTTCTAGGATGAGAATGGGAAGATCATGAAACTCTACCAAGGCCCAGTGTCCTGTTTGCTTCATCACTGTCTCTTCCCTTTGCCTCTTTGCCAACCCCAAACCAACTCTTCTCTGAGCTCATACCCACATCTCAGAGTAAGTGTATGTTTTAACTATTTGACTCCACTTTCTGGACTAATCACTACTGATTCCAAAGGTAGCACTTTTAGGCCAGAGAAGAGGAGAGAATGGTGGCATGGAATTGCAGTGGGACAAAAGAAGTCCTGTGATGTCCCTCAAATCATATGAGGTAAGTTCACCTCTATTCCATTTCTGTATGGCTCTTGTTTTCATAATATTTATTAATTCAAAATTATTCATTCAATGCCTATTATTTTTCCTTTTTCTGAAGATCAGCTTCAGACAAGACAGTACCTATTATGCATCAGGCAGTATTCTAGCGGTTTAGGACACATCCATGAATAAAATAGACAAAATGTCTTGATCTTGTGAGGCTTACACTCTAGCAGGAGTGATAGTGGACTAAAATTGTAGATATTATAAATAATAAATGAGTATACTAGGGTTACTCAGGGAAATAGAACCAATAGGATAAATGATACAGAGACAGAGCAAGGTAAGAGGGATTAGTAATCCTGGGGGTCAGAGGTCACTACAGGTTTAACAGAGTGCTCAGGAGGGTAGCATCTGAATAAAGACTTGCAGTTGACAAGCTATTCAGATATTTAAAAGAAGAGCAGTCCACAAAAGGGATGAGTCAAGGCAACGGCCTTAATGTAGAAGCATGCCTAGAATATTCAAAGTAAAGCATAAGGCCGGTGAAGGGGGTAGCCTTCAATCAAAGGTGAAGTCAGAGAAGTAATCAGGAGTCAAATCATGAAGTGACATGTAGCTCATTGTTAGGACTCTGGCCTTGCCTCTGATTGAGGTGGGGCAGGGGGAGGGTATCGCAGAGTTTTAAGTGAAAGAAGACATGAAATAACAGACATTCTAACTAATCATTTTGGTTGCATTGTTGAGAACAAGCAGTAGGGGAGTAGGGAGAGAAAAAGAGAGGTCAGGTCAATTAGAAGGCAATTTCAGTAACCAAGACAGAAGATGGTGGTGACTTGAAACAGTGAAGAGAAATGGTCATAGTCTGGATACAGGACTTCTTGATGTTTAGGCAAAAGAGAAGTCAAGCATGACTTTCAGGCTGTTGGTCTAAGCAACTTGAAGAATCGAGTTACCATCCACTGAGATGGAGAAAACTGCATGATCAATAGAATGGGAGGTGGACCGAGAGTTCAATGTTGGGTATGTTAAGAATGAAGTCTCTACTAGACATGTAAAGTGGAGATGTGGTGTCTGGAGTTTGGAAAACTATTCTACTTGGAGATAGAGTGTAGGAGTTGTCTGTATATAGATGGCATTTAAAACTAGGAGAATGGAAAACTACAAAAATAGTGGAGGTAGAGAGAGAAGAGTTCAAGATCTGTGCATGGAGTTGTCTGGATATAGATGGCATTTAAAACTAAAAGAATGGAAACTTGACAAAAATAGTGGGTGTAGATAGAGAGGAGGTTCAAGAACTGTGCATGGAGTACCCCAACATAAAGACACAAACGAGAAGAGGAGGAGGAACCAGGAAAGGAGAGAGAAGATGTGTCAGGGAGATAGTGGGAGGGGTGTGGAAATGTATGGTGTTTTGGGAATGAAATGAAGAAAGTGTATGAAGAAGAGAATACCAACTGCCTCAAATTCTGCTGATGGATCGAGCAACATGAGGACGAGAATTAGAAACTAGATTTAATACTGAGATGTTCCAAGGTGACCTTGAGAAGAACAGTTTTGGTGGAAAGGTAAGGGTGAAAACCTTGTTGGGATGAGTTTAAGAGAAAATATGAAGAGACATAGAGGAGACAGTACATGTAAACAACTCTTTCAAGTGATTTTTTTTAATGAAGAAAAGAAAAATGGACTAATGGGAGAAGTATGTCAAGAGAAGTAGTTTTTAAGATGGGAGAAATAACAGCATATTACTGTGCTGATGGACTTGTTGATGTAGAGGACAGAAGTATGGACTGCTTGGGCACTGTGGGAAAGGAAATGAGACTTGGTGTCAGAGCAGAGGGACTGACTGGGGTTAGAATGGACAGGCTGGCCCAGTTCTGCCCCAGGTGGGAGGCAGAGGGCCCATGTGTGGAGAGGGTGGTAGATGAGAGGGCAGAGGGTGTTTGGGGACTCTCTTTCAAGTGCTTTGTTCTGTCTGAGAAGTAAGAAAGTCATCAACTGAAAATTAGGGTACAGGAGAAGATGTTGGAGGCTGAAATAGACATCTGGAAAGGGGACATCGTGAATGAACTAGGGAAGTATAGCACAATTGTCAGGCAGCATTTAAGGCCTATTTGAGCTTCTTGGTCATGGACCCCTGTTAAAATGAAACCTGTCAGCATTATTATGTGTTCCAGGGATTTCCACCTGCACAGCTGATGTACATAAAAGGTGGAGAATTAGATCTCTCCTCCTTTCAAAATTTTTAATGCAGCAATTGAAATGTTTTGAGAATCAAAGAGTCACTTCAGACAAACCTGTTGAGCTTCCATCTTTCCTTCCTTTCTTTCTTCCTTCCATTTTTTCCTTTCTTTCTTGCTTTTTTCCTTCTTTTTCTTTCTCCCTTCTTTCTTTTCCTCCAAAAGAACTTGTGAATATCTCCTAGGTGTATAATAATTGCACCCAAAACTGGTCTAAAACAGTCCACATTTCTTCAATACACTTTATTGTATGTTTATTAAGTGCCAAGAGCTCTGTTAGGTACTGTGGAAGACACAAAAAACACAAAGAAAATTCAACAAGTTCACAGTGGAGTGGCAAAGGTGAAATATGTCCATAATAACTACATATAAGATAGAGATTAGTAAGCACCAATTTGAAAATATAGCAGTGTGAGACTTTAGAGAAGAAAAAGCTTATTTCTAGTTGGAGATGGGGAATCTGGGAAGATTTGAGATTGTAGTTTTCAAGGATGGAAGATCTCCTATCCTACAAGCTCTTCTATGATGAGACATTGATACTCCTCCCATTGGGAGTTGGAATTGGTGTCTTCTCTTGAACCTGGGTGGGCTCATGACTCGTATGTAACCAATACAGTACACAGTAGAAATAACACTTATAACTTCTGGGGCTAAGACAGAAAAAGAGGTTCAGGTCTCCCCCTGTTTACTGGGACATCAGGTAAAAAGTCCATCAAGTGAGAAATTGAATTCCCCTGGGGCTACTGTGCTTTGGAGGAAGCTCAGGCCACATGGGGAGGTGATCTGTAGGTGCTTTGATTGACATTCCCAGCTGAGGTCCTAGCTGATGGCCAGCATTGACAGCGGACATATGAAGAAGGCACCTCCACATGATTCTAGCCCCCAGGTCATGAGTCACCCCAGCCATTAAGTATTCTCAGCTCAGGCCCCAGACATCATGGAAAAGACTCAAGCCGTCTCCGCTACACACTCTGAATTCCTTACCCTCTGAATCCATGAGCATAATACAATGGTCGTTTTACGCCACTGAGTTGTGAAGTGATTTGCCACGTAACAATAGTAACCAGAACGGAAGATTTCTTGAAAGAGAGAACATTCAAGCCAAGTTAACTTTAGATGTAAAAAAAGTGTAATATTAAATGAGGCTGGGTAATTGTATTCTCAATTGCATAGAAAACTTTTTGAATTTCCCTTTTACATTTGATGTTTTGGCTATTGAACATTCTTTTGTAGAAATATCTCTAGATGTCTATCTGATTCCAGAGCATTTACAAAGATTTTGGAATGCAGCTCTTTCTTGTGATTTGATTCTGAGATGACACAGCACCATTAAATACAATTTAGCAGAACCTAGCTTTTTAAGAGAATAACTAACTTTCATACAAAAGGTTGACAACTTCATTAGCGGAGTTACAGTACATATTTTATATAAAACTAACAATACTATTTACATGGTCACATAAAAAGTTTTGTAGGTTATCTGTCTGTCTATCTATCTATCTATCTATCTATCTATCTATCTATCTATCTATCTATCTATCTATCTATCTAGCTAGCATCTATTTATCCATCTATCTAAACAACAGGAACATATTAATGCATTGTTAGACAATTTTATCATTTTGAGGAGTGGTCCCCCACATTTTGGGCACCAGGAACTGGTTTTGTGGAAGACAATTTTTCCATAGACTGGGGCAGGGGAGGGAGATGGTTTTGGGATGATTCAAGCACATTACATTTATTGTGCACTTTATTTATATTGTTATTATATTGTAATATATAATGAAATAATTGTATAACTCACCACAATGTAGAATCAGTGGTAGCCCTAAACTTGTTTCTCTGCAACTAGACGGTTCCCATCTGGGGATGATGGGAGACAGTGACACCTGAAGTGTGTTGCTTATGTCCAGTCTAGTCCATAATCTCGTTTTGGTTGCTGTCACTGCAGAAAACCCTGCTTCACAAAGATAGGATGTTGGAAATGGAAGCATACTTTTCGGTGCTTCTGTGGTAATCTCAGGATCCACTTTGACTTTAATTCAGAATGTTTGGAGATTTGAAGTTGCCTCAGACATACTTTTAAGGGCACTGTCATTTGCAATCTCAAGCGGTTGATCCTCTTCTAGCACGGACAAAGTCAATTCCCCTGGCTTATTCACAAATGGGTGATGGATCCATTCCTTCCCAGTTCAGGGTCTTTTGTGGTTGGGAAGTGTATTACTCAGTGTTCTCCAGGGGACAGAACTAATAGGATATATGTATATATGAAAGGGAGTTTATTAGGGAGAATTGGCTCACATAGTATCAAGGTGAAGTCCCATATAGGCCATCTGCAAGCTGGGGAAGAAAGAAGCCAGTAGTGGCTCAGTTCAAGTCTAAAAGCCTCCAAACCAGGGAATCTGACAGTGTAACCTTCAGTCTGTGGCTGAAGGCCCAAGAGCCTCCAGCAAACCACTGATGTGAGTCCCAAAGTCTAAAGGCTGAAGAATCTGGACTCTGACGTCCAATGGCAGGAGGAGCAGGAGGAAGCATCCAGCACAGGAAAAAGAAGGTAACCAGGAGACTCGGCAAGCAAGGTGATTCCACCTTCTTCCCCTGCTTTGTTCTAGTCATGCTGGCAGACAATTGGATGGTGCCCACCCATATAGAGGGTGGGTCTTACTCTCCCCATCCACTGACTCAAATGCCAATCTCCTCTGGCAACACCCTCAGAGACACACCCAGAAACAGTACCCATCATCCAGGCATCCTTCCATCCAATCAAGTTGACACCTAATATTAATCATCACAGAAGGTAATGTTCAAACTCTTGAAAGCTGAGATAGGTGATCATGCACCAACTGGGAGAAAGAAGGCCCTGGCTCAGACTCTTTCTTTCAAAATTTCTGCTAATGCTTGAAACATGTTAGAAATCCCAAAGTTCACTCATCACCCTTTTGTTCCAGTTTGGTTTTGAAAGCAGCCACTTTATCTGCTGATTTGAACACAGTTGTTGTTATCCCCTGAAGTGACAGATTCAGTTCATTGAGCAGGTTGAATGTGTCACACAAGTAAGCAAGTTTTGCAACCCATTCCGTGTCACTGAAATGTGCTGCCAGTGGTGCCTGTTTTTCTAAAAGAAATCTTTGGAGTGGCTCTCATAACTAAAAAACTCTGACCAGTGATCTGCCTTGAGAAAGCTATCTCACTTCTTTGTATAAGAGAAGACGTGTGCTCTGTATCCATCTCCTCTCAGAGCTGCACAAACAGATGTGAGTTACGGGTACGTACTTTATTGTGATTGATAATTTTAATCATATCCTACAAAATGTTGTTAACTTCAGCTGACATTTTTCGTCTACCCAGCATTTTTCTGTGGATGACGCAGTACATAGACTCATATTCAGAGGCAACCTCTTTGACCCAAGTAGTGAAACCTGAAAGCCGTCTGGTCATGGCAGCTGCTCCGTCCATGCATATAATGATGCAAAATGACAAATTCCATTTTCCTAATGTGTAATCATTCAAAGACTTGAATAGTTCTGCAGCTGTGGTGGTAGTTGGCAACAAAAGCACACATAATATACCCTCATGCACATTCTTCTGAAAAATATATTGCACGAAAACAAGCATTGTTGCCTTGTTGTCAACATTGCTAGACTTGTCAACCTGGAATGTGTACCACAGTGACTTATTAATCCTCTCTAACAGTTGTGCCTCAATATCTTCTGCTTTTTCGTCATTCATCTAGTTACGGTGCTAGCTGAATGAGGAACACAGGGCATCTTTTGAACCACAGCCTCTCCTAAAACTTCACAACAAATGTCCGTAGCAGTGAGCAGGATCAACTCTTCACCAATAGTCAAGGGCTTCTTAGCTTTAGCAATGTGGTTAGCCACTAAGAATGATGCTTTCAGTGCAGACACATTTGATGAAGTGGTGGCCTTCAATAATTGCTTCTGTTCTTTGTGTTCACAATTTTTAAAAAAAGAAGAAAAAAGAAAAAAGAAAACTCTCCAGGCTTGTCTTTTAATGCAGGGTGCTTAGTCTCTATGTGGTGAAGCAGTTTTGAAGGTTTCATGGCTTTATTGAATAGCTGGTCACCACATGCTATACAAAGCAGGTCTGCAGGTCTGGAGTATGTGAATCACCTGTTGCAATGAACCCATAGTTTAAGGAGGACTCTTGGTATTTTCTTTTAAGTGCAGCTTTCTTTTTGTTGGCAGTCTTAGAGTCTTCTGCTGGCTCATCATTGGATGTTTCCCCCTTTTTGAGGCAGCTCTCCAGTGATGTTTCCTTTTCACTCATTTTGGCTAGGGTTAGCTTGTGGACTTACCAAAACCATGACTGAGACAAGTGCACAGTGCAGAAAGAGGCACGAAAGGGAATGGCAAATGAAATAATCGGTGGACCATGCATGGACTAAAATAAGTGTCAGATTCTGACTTAAACCCTGCCACTAGATGCAGCTATACAATTGAAGTACATCAACTCATTGCAACTACAAAACTTGCCACCAGATGCAGTTTAATTGTCACTTGCCACTCACTGATAGGGTTTTGATATGAGTCTGCAAACGACTGATGTGTTATGGTGTCTGCACAGTGAAACCTCTCTGCTAATGTTAGTCAGTGTTTGCAGCCACTCCCCAGCACTAGCGTCACCACCTCAGCTCCATCTCAGATCATCAGGCGTTAGATTCTCATAAGGAGCATGCAACCTAGACCCCTCACATGCACAGTTCACAACAGGGTTTGCTTTCCTACAAGTATCTAATGCTGCCACTGATCTGACAGGAAATGAAGCTCAGGCGGTAATGCGACTGATAGGGAGTGGCTGTAAATACAGAAACTTTGTTTACTCACCCTCCGCTCACCTCCTGCTGTGCAATCCTGTTCCTAACAGGCCATGGACCAGTGCCAGTCTGTGGCTCAGAAGTTGAGGACCCCTGTCATAGAGTGTACTTACACACCTAGATGGTATAGCCTACTACACACCTAGGCTATATGGTATAGGCCTATTACTCCTAGGATATAAACCTATTACTGTACAACCTATTACTGTACTGAATACTTTAGGCAATTGTAATACAATGGTAAGTATTTGTGCATCTAAACGTATCGAGACATAGAAGAGGTACAGTAAGAATATGGTATTATAATCTCATGGGACCAGCATCATATATGGAGTCTGTTGTTGACTGAAACATTGTTATGGGGCACATGACTATATGTGATTTTTATAATTTATTTTTAAAACTAACTTTTGTTGTCACAACACTAATGCTTTTATTTTTCCTTTAATTGTTTAAACTTTTGTTGACTTACCAAACCAAACGGGAGAAATTTTAAGTATGGTGGCTATATACTTATTATTGGCTCATTTATCCTAGGCTATTCTGGTTTTTCTTGTGCAGTTGATTAACAGGTAATCAAATGGTTTGATTTCCCTGATTTCTTCTGTCTACCTCCCTGTGACTGCACAGATCTGTTTGTGTTGCCAGGCTGATTTTATAGTCAGGGTGCTCTGTTTGCATGTCTCTGGGACTAACAGTAGCCAACTCAAGGAAAGCCCAGGAACAATAAGAGCCTGCTTTTATGGGATTTACTGCAGAGTAGTGGGAGAGTTTATGAAATCAAAGGAAAAGATGAAGGACCAGACCTGGGCAAGAAGAGAACCAGAGCAGCTCCAGGATAGGAGACAGAAAAAGTCTCATCCGAGTCCTATCCTAGAGGCAAATGAGCTCCAGCTGTTCTAGGGCTGCATCTATTCTGCTCACAGCTCACATTCCGATGAAGTGTGACTAGGGCCTGGGGAGGGTGGGTCCCTTGATGAAGCTCCCTGCAGGTCTGCATCCAGCGGAGGAAATTTCCCAAAATAAAAACTGTACCTTTTAACATCAGAAGGGAAATGGAAGTTAGGCAGCCCAAACAACAGATGTATACTCTACCGTTAGTTCCTGCAGTCATCTAAATGGCCAGTAGCCGATTGGATCTTAAAGGCATTTAGGACATTCATTCAATACAAGTGCATCTGTTAACTAGTAATATACCTTATTGAAAAAAATCATCTTCACACCTACATTTGGAAAAGAGTTATTATTTTTAAAAACAGCTTCATATTCATTAGCTGCTACTATACTTAAAAACTTGTTGAGGTAGATAGAAACAGAATTAACATGCCCTCTTCTGAGGTGAAAACTAGAGGGGCTGGATATTTAAGGCACTTGTCCCAGGTCACACTGATGCCTTAAAATTATAGTCAGGGCTCCAGCTGAGTTTCCTTATGTATAGTTTCTGCACCTCCTGCCCCATCTAAAAAAGTCTCGGCATATATTAGGAAGCTACACGACAGAAAGGAAAGTGCTTCGGAAAGGTGAGATTCAAGTTTGGCTTCAACATCTATGAGCTGGATGGTCTGCTTACCTGAGGCCTCCTGGCTGGCTTTCTCCCATGAATGACAAAAGAATAAGATGGCATAATAGATAAGACAAGGCTTTATATAAAGTGTCACGCAACTGTGAAATGTTATGATTTCCCTCATTCACACTCCAAATTCTCCTTACATGTGTAGGCATTTAGTGACATTATCATTGACTACTACACCATCTGCTAGTTGAGCATGTGAGCAGTATCAATGCAAGGTGTATTCTCTATGCTTATCAATGTGGCTGAAATCAATGAACACAGTGCTTCAAACCTGAATCACATTTTCTTCAATTTGTGTTGTTGCTACCTGCTAAGCATGCAGTAGTAAAGGTGTTCAATTTCCAAAGAATAATTAAGCAAGGATACTGTGTCCCATCTTTGATGAAATGCAGATTTCACATTAAAATCAGATCCTTCATTTTTAAAGGTTGAATAGAATAACACCTAAAAAAAGAATTCCAACTGGTTAAATTTAGGCAGCTGAAAAAAAAAGTTTAATGTAAGATTATTCTTGGTACAGAAACATTTTTGCTTGGCTGTGAATTGGATACATTTGAAAATCATTTTAAGCTCTTGCTTTTGGAATTGTGTGTGATCAGGGAGATCATCAAACAAATGTCAATAGGCATGTTAGACTCAGTAACACTGCTTCCCTCATTCTAATGAGCTATTTTATGAGAATAGGTTCAGGTTAGGATAGGGGGGTCTTCTGATTGCAGGTACACTTGCAGTGACTGGTCACAAAGGGCTGATAGTATTATTGTAGGTGTTGGCCTCCCCATTCAAGCTTGGCTCACTACAGTGCTTGGAACAGACACTTGTCTTGCTTATTTAAAACTTATCTACCTATGCCTGTGAATCTGAAGTACCATATGGCAGATGTAGCCATTTTAAGAGACATGCCAACTGATGTCTCTGTTGCATATCTTATGCATATAATTATAATAATAGATGAGATTTAATGAATTTATACTATGTACCAGGTACCAGGCTGATCACTGTACATATTTATTTTTACCTCATGCCATGGACATAGAAATCACTGAAGAAGATAAAGTGACTTACCTGGCCATAAAATGGCCATTTAGCACCTATAAACTTGGCCATCCCTGGCTTAGAGGAGGAAAAAAATATTTTTTAAAAAACATTTTTTCTTTAAATGTAGAGATTATTGTTTTCTTGCTGCTTTGCCAAAGAAAGAGCTCTAAACACAAAAGGGGGATAGTTCTTTCCCATCCTATCCTGTTGCATTATCATCTCCCAGACTGGATGAGGAGGGTAAAGACTCATGCCAGCCCCTCTAATGCCTCAAACCCTGTGTGCTGCGATACACTCAAAACAGGAAAGAAAGGATAACAGTTCTCATCCCTGTCCCACGCCACTCCTGCCAGACAGAGCTGTTGGCATATGCCCAACTGGGCAGGCTGCCCTTTTTGTGACTCTTTCCTTTGGCTATCCGCGAAACCTGGTCATGGTGTTAGCCTTGGAGGACTTTTCCGGGAGGGCCATGAAGCCACTAGGCTGCCTTCCCTGCTGTGGGCCTTGGGGCTCCCAGTCATGGCTCTGTTGACAGGAGAGTAGCTGAATTATAATAATAACCTTTCCTTCCACCTCACGGGGGTGTCGTTAGCATGAGATGACATAATGGATGTAAAAGTTATTTTGAACAGTATAAAAATATAAGTCAAAATAATAAAAGAAGAAAGACCATTATGATTACAATGATGTCAGAGCACTCCACCCCAGGATCGTTAGAACTCTCAATGACAGAACAAATTCTCTCTGCAGGCCCCAGGGTTTTCGCTCAAGGTTTTAGCAGATTTGTATAAAACTAGCCACTCTCTTAGTCAGAGAAACAGAAGAATGGAAAAAGTTCAGTGAGCTCCTATTTGGGGCCAGATACTACCCCCAAGTTTCTCTCACACACATATATATACATTTGCATATCCACAGGTACGTAAGACATACACATAGGAAACGTGTAAATGTTGACAGAGGGGAAAAGTATAATTCAGATGTACTGGCAACTTCTCTGCTCTTAAAGATCTGGGTCACATTATCTTGAGCCCCAACTCTGTAGCAGGCATAGCACCCCTAAGTCTTTCCAAAATTTCTGCAATTTCTCCAGGTGTCTAGTGGTTATGCCAGCTTTTATGGTTTCTGTCCTTGGGTTTCCATTTCTTGTAGGCAGTCTATGCTGCGTAACATGGACAACACAGAGAAGCTCAGGCTTTGATTTCAACAATCAAAATCATCCACCCTGAATATACAAGTAGATTTTGCTGGAATGAATATTCAGTGGATGCGCAGGTGGGATTGAGTTTACACAGTAACAGTGAAGTTCACATGGCAACACTGATCAGTTCAGGAGGTGTGATCCATGCTGAAATTTCTGTTGATCACCCCTTTCCAGGGGGTATTGAGAGTCTTTCTCCAAAGGCCTGCTCTTCTCCCTGTTCCTCTTCACTTCTGTCTACCTCCCCACACCCCACATTCCTAATCCCACATCCCATATCCCCATTTTAGAAGCCAATAACTGGTTTCCTTTCCCTGTCTCAAGCACAGCAACCCTCCCGGTCCCTGAGTGGTGGGTGGAGCTACTCCTCTTCCACAGGCGCTCTTTCAAAAACTGAAGGAGGCTTCCCAAGTGAATTTAGACAATAAATTGTCTTTGCCTCCTTCCGCAAGTGAGAAATAATTCCATATTACCCAAATCCTGCAGCCCATCAGGGCTGAACACAGATTACAAAATCATATTCAATACTGTTTAACCATGACTTTCAATGGCTCACTCACTGAAATCTTGAGGTTAGACACAATCGTTTTGAAAATCTAGCTGGGCTCTAACATTCTATGTTGCTCTGTTATTCTACTGAGAGGAGGGGAGGGGCGTTTAAAAAAAAAAAGATGAACTGTGTAAAAATAATGTAAGGGGAACACCCACTAATCCTGTCCCTTCTCAAATGTCACATCACATTGATCCTGGTGAGCCAGGAAGTCACTTAATGCATTCTTTAAAAAGTCAGACTGTCCAGGGAAAGAAGGACACCTTCTTTCACTTCCAATCAGCCAACCCATCACTCCTTTCCTCCATTTGTAAGTCTGCGGAGTAACTTAAAAGGCATGAGTCATGTTCTGAAAATCAAACACGCGCATGCAAGGCATGCAAAATGAACCGCGGAGAGAGTCGGCATTACAGACACAATGCGGCCTTTGTGAAACATGACAACATCCCTGGGGACCGAGGTTTCTGAGTGTTGCTGAACTGAGGAGAGTAATCACAGGGTCCAGGGTTTGCCAGAGAGTGTGACATAACATGGAGATTTTTAGGAAAAGTGTGGAGTCCCTTTAATCAGCTCCGAGAGGAGCTTGCTAATAGTGCCTGTTTGCCCGTTGTTTATGTGGTGGGTGGGTCAACATCAGAACTTTACCCTTTGATTATTATGAAAATGTGTACAGCGTTTATCTATTTTCTTTCCCTTTTCCAAGGAAACATTTGCCAAATGTTAATTATAGAGATTCTAGCTTTACCTTTCCTGAAAGATGAACTCTGAAACATTACTTTCACTTGGGATCACCTCTCTTATATGGGGGACTTTAGTTTCAGTGACTTTGCCTGTCACTCTGAGCAGGGTTTGCGCTCCAAAGGAATCTCTTGGGATCCACCATTTGTCTGGGGGACAGGGATATTATTTTGGACTGTGAAGTCTGTCTGCTAAAAAAAACGCTGGGAGGATACCAACCACACACAAACGTAGGAATTTCTACTCGTTAAGCCTTTCCGTCTGCAGGGGAGTTGTTGTGTTATTTCTTATAGCTGTTTGTTCAATGAGATAGAAGTATGTTTGAGTCTCTGACCTCATCTCCTAAAGTTTATTGTGAAACTTTCATATGAGCACCTGTGTTCCTGGATTACAAAATGACACCATTAGGCAATTCTTATAGTCATGGATAATTGCCATAGAAAGGGGAATAGGATAGAGGACTAGAATAAACAGTGAAAGTAAACACTTATGGGGAACATTATGCTTTAGAAAAAGGCCTTGCAATGTAATAGCAGGATGATTTTAATCCCAGAATCATAGTGATATAATGAAATAAGCAGCATCCATAGGCTCAAAACATATGTTTACAGAGGTAGATGGAATAGCAGATATTTTTGCTGTAAAGTAGTGATATTTTGTGTCCAAAATGTATCTTCAAAAGACATATAGTCCTTTGAGGTCTGAAAATACTGACAGTTTTCTTTTTATGCTCCTTGTGTTTAGCACTCATTGTTTTATCTTGGAAGACACTTTCTATTTCTATGTACAGCCATCGTAATAGGATTTACATTTCAGCCGGCAGCAATCCCTAAGACTAATAGAAAAGCTGGAAGGAATAAGAAGACTTCGTATTTTAGCTGTCATAGATGATGATTGGGTTTATAAAGGACTTAAGATATAATGACAGGCAGAATTCATAACCTCATGCTTTCAAGTCAATTTCATGTTCCGCTTTTAATTAGAATCAGCCTTCTCTGTTTTTCATTTGCTATGTAACATACCTTTCCTTAATTTCTTGGGGGGGAAACCCTCTCGAAATAGGGGTGAAAAAACTGTTGATTTAGAATCATGTCATAAAATAGAACTCAAGGAAAGGGTTGAGCTGACTGCCTCAGACTGAAACAGAGCTCTTCAGGGTTGGTCGCACTGATTGTGCTGTTGACGGCAGGCAGAGGCAAGGCAAACACAAAATTGTTAATGTGGCAACTAACACAACCCTAACCATAAATACTTGCCAAGGCTGGAATGCGGGATTTCAATGAACCCACCTAGTCTTTTATCCCACTGACATAATTTAAATTGTGGGGCCGGTTTCCACACATGACTAGAAACCTCACTTCAGTGTGGTTTTCAACATAATGCTCACCTCATCATATGTTGATTTCCAAATCTTTGGTCCCTAACTTTCCTTTACAAGGGCTTGGTGTTCTCCAATTACAGGACCTTCAGTGTTTAAGTTATACATGTAATTCTCAACGTTTCTTTGAGTACAGACCTGAGAAATTGTTACTGAATAAAAAGATTCAGTAATTGCAGTTTAACATTGTCCTGTCCCGAGCTCTTGGAATTCTGTTTTCTTTAGTCTTGATTTACCCCTGCACTAGGATACAGTGGCCACTTTTTCCCCATGAACTTCTTCATGTCTTTTGACTTAAAGAAAAACTCTCATTTTTTGGTATTTTTTCAAATTTGAAGAAGGAGATTAGAAGATTCAGGTGTTATTCTAAATGAATGTTAAAAAAAAAAAAAAAAAGCCGAACTATCAGAAATGAAGGTAATATAGAACTGACTAAAAACCCAAATACTTCCAGTTTGAATAAAAAAAAATCATCAGATTTTTTTCTTGGATATCAGCCTTTTTACGGTTTTGGGTGCCTAGTCACTGAAAAGCTTTGCTCATTTTTTAAAAAAACATAATAACATATATAGATATTGCAGTAGCTAATTGCAATTATTCACCCTAGACAAAGACGAAAAAATGAGTTTTTCTTTTTCTAATTTCTTAGCTTGTGTGCAAAGTTGCCATTCCAGATGGGGCCCATTATGTGATGTTGTATTTCAAAGGGAAACATTTCTTAAAGTTGCTGAAAAAATGTCTATTAAGGAAATAAGAGCTGCTGAAGGAAAGACACGTGTTATCTATTTCTTCAATTAGTGGCAAAATTCTGGTAGTATTCCTAACGAGCTGCAGGGGTTCTAATTGAAATATTCCAATCCTTCCTCTTCCCAGCCCACACAATGCCGTTGTCAAAAGGGGGAAAGAATCATATAATTAAATTCTAGGTAAAACCATTTCTGATTTTGTAGCAATGAGAAAAGGTTGCACTATTTTTGCTTCTTGCATCATTTATTAGAAGTTTTTCTCAGTAGGACAGCAAGCAATTATCTGAAGCAGCTGGGTTACGTGAAGGACTGATCACATGTTATAACACACAGAGGAATTATGGATTATGGAAAGATGAACAATGTAATTATGCTCATGGAGTGTCACTTATTAATTTTAAGGTGAGATTTGTAATAATTTCATAATAGCTATAACAATCAGAGCAAATGTCTGGATTTGTAAGGGTCTCCAAGGTTTAAAATTGGTTCATAAATTTAATTTTGTTAAAATGTGGTTCCAGTTGCTGGAAAGTTTTTGTTTCAAGGAGAATGAAATCCTGCAAGTGATGAAGACAAAATCTAAAACTTTAAATTGTTGTTTTAACAACTTTTATTCATCGCAACTCCATTTCCTTTCTGGGTTAGTGTAGAGATGGATTCATAATAGGATAGTTCACAACTATCTCGTATTTCCTATGAGTAATTGTGCAAAGGTGAAAAGATGACATAATCATGGCAATTAACTTCTTTTCTGGCTCCACCATGGTAATTACTAGGAAACATCACCTGTGGGAAGCCCAACACTCACCCAAAAATCAGGACTACCTCTGCTTTTCCGAAGGACCTTCCCTAATCTGTTTAACATAGTTTCTCTCTGTTACACTTTTCATTGCCTCTTTCACTCTCTTTATTCCAGTTTTCTTATTAACATTATTGCTAATTAGGAATCTAAAGTAGGCCGCCTTTTCAAAACAGAATGAGGACCGTTTCTTTTCCAGGTAAGTGGGTGGTATTTGCAGCAAGCAATTAAAATGCACTTTACCCAATTAAAAAAAAAAAAAAAAGACTAATGATAACAATAGTTAAAAAAACATCATCACAAAATGAGGGTGAAAAACTTAAGTGACCTCGAAATTAAGCTATGTTAGTCAGCTGTGATGTAACCAGAAAATGATGCATTACAGATAACACAGTTTTCTGAGCAGTAGCTCTTTGACTATCTGACATAAAGTAAAAAATAAAAGAAAATAAAATCATAATTCTCCCAAGTCTACTGTATTTTTAAATTTTTTACAGCTGCTGGATAGCTATAAGGTTTTAATTTTCACCTTTGAGTATTTTTTTTTTCCAAATGGAAATACCTTTATTTTTTTTTAGCCTATCAATGTAATGGGTACTCACTATTAATTATTCAAATAAAGTAAAAATTACCCCAAATCCCCAGTGAAAAACTGCTAAAATTTAGTGTCTATATTTACAGTACTTTTTATATGACATATGAGTATAGAAAACAGGTACAAATATATGCAAATATATTTTAGTAAAAATTCATTTATTCAACAGTATGTATGGAACACCTACTATGAACATGCAATAGAAAACCATAGTGAGCAAACCAGACATGGTCCCTTTACTCGTGGTGCCTACCAGCCTCCCACAGGATAGAGATATGAATTAAAGACTCATAAAACTGAATATAATATCACAAATGTGGCAAGTGCTATGAAGGAGGGGCACACAGTATAAGACCTTACGTTAGGGGAAAGAGACTTTATTGGGGATGTCAAGAAAGGTTGGTCTGAGAAAGTTATAATACTGGCTATGGATTTCAAGGAAGAGTCAGAGGAGAGATAGTACCTAGAAAAAGATGAAGGTGAGGGGAAAGAAGGGATCTAGAGCAGCTGAGCTTTCCAGGGAGAGGAAGCTGCTTGATTAAAGGTTTTCTGAGAGGAGAGAGCCTGCGCATTTGAGAAAGAAAAGCTAACATCCAGAGAATACGTTTGTCACGTTGGAAGACAAGCCCGGAGTGGTGGATAGACAGCAACACCTCGAAGGGCCTTGTGATTCTGCTGGGAACATGGTTCTCAACCTTAACGGTAAGGGAGAGCAGTGACTGAAGGATGGAGGTAATATGTGTTTCATTAAGCTTCAGTGTGGACTGATGGAGAGGGGCAAAATGGATACAAGGGAATCCAGTTGAAGGCTATTGGAGAAGAGGAAGAGAGATGATGGCAACGTGGACTAGAGTCGGGGTGGTGGAGTTGGAGATTTAAGAACATGGTGATGAATTTTATGTGAGGAATAAGAGAGGTGTCTTTAAAACCTTTTGCTTTTTTGACTGTAATGCGATCTTTCTTTTTCTTATTGATTCATAGGATCTATTTGTCTATTTATATATTGTGGCTGGCTATTATTCCTTTTTTTTTTGTTATATGTCCCACATATTTTCTTTTGGTTTATTTTTTGTCTTTGAATTCTGTTTATTATTATTTTTTTTTCAATTGAGAGTTTGTTTTGCACAGTTTTATTTGTCAATTTATTCCTCTTTGAAATTTTTGTGTCTCCCAGTGTTTTTATGATAATATTTATTTGGGTTTTAAAAAATCTATTTGAAGTCTATTTTGGGGTTTCAACTTATATTTTCTAAATGGGTAAACAATTGTATTTATACATTTATCATTTATTACTCACTAATTTGAAATAAACTTACACACACACAGACACACTCACACATATGCATACATATAGCAGGTATTTGGTAAGTTATTCTAGTCCATTGTTCTGGCTGACTTTTCCTGTCTTAATTTTGCACTGTTTTAATCAGGATAGCTTTATAGT
This sequence comes from Mandrillus leucophaeus, assembly GCF_000951045.1. Classification (NCBI taxonomy): domain Eukaryota; kingdom Metazoa; phylum Chordata; class Mammalia; order Primates; family Cercopithecidae; genus Mandrillus; species Mandrillus leucophaeus. The sequence continues at coordinate 4,927,382 of NW_012101266.1, read as the reverse complement.
ATATAGTTTTTACTCTTCTTGTGTGTTTTCTACAGAAATCCAGAGACCCAGCTTGTCAGCTCCATAAAAGGAACTGTTGAGATTTTACCTGATATTGCACTAGATTTATAGATTAATTTGGAAAGAATTGACAGTTTTTACAAAACTAGGTCTTCCTAGCTAGCAATGTGATATGTCTCGTCATTCATCAAAGTCTTCTTTTACATCCTTCAGTAAAGTTTTACGATTTTATTCATATAGGTCTGAAGGCAAAAGTATTTTGTGTGCTTTAAATTATCTTGTAGTTTTCTACTTCTTGACTTCAGTCAAGTGTGCGTAAATAAACCCATCTTTTCTGTTGAAAATATTTAGGCTGATAATTTTGAGGTTTGTATACAGCAGATAATTAAGATATCTCCTCTCTCCAACAGGTTTGCCATTTGTTCCAGGCAGGAGCATGTGAGGAAGGTAATTTTTTTTTCTCTTGGAATTAATGCCTTTATGGAGAATTTCAAATCACCTCTCTTTGCAAGTAAAGGCTTGCCTTCTCTAGTACAAAGTTTAATGTGGGCAGGAAATATGTATCTATGACTGTATATCTACATCTTTAGAGACATACTCTATGATGATTTGGACATATTCCAGTATAATTCCTCTGCTGATACATATTCAAGGCCCCACTGAAAAATTACTCATCTTCACCCTTGTATGTTTATCTGCCTGCTGGTCTTTCTTTTTCCTACTACCTCTTAGATTCATTGAAGGGTCAAGACAGTCTAACCATAAGCCCTTAAGCAGTGACCCTAAAGTTTATCTTGTATGTTGTTGAAAGACATTCTCTTCTTTGCCGCCTCCTGCCGAGATAAGGAAGTTATAATTAGATGTTATAGTTGATAATGCACATAGAAGTATGCACAAAAAAATCAAAGACTTCAAACATATTTATCTGTTTAATGGATTCAGCATTCCTTGTTCAAACAGCTTTGCTTAAAATTGTTCTTTCAGCCTCCAAGTTAAGCTTGTGTCTGGTAGCCACAGCTTGATTTAAGTTAGAGGCACGGTGAATTCCCTGGGAGAGCTGGCAGGGACAAAACTGAGTTTTCTCCCTATTTGTCCTCAGACTCTACAATTTTGCTTGCACGTGAAGCTCCATTGATGAGGCTCGTGTCTTCATTTTATAGCTGTAGCCTGGGCTCTGCAATGGTGATGCCTTGCAGTTTACTATCTATTACATTTGGGATTAATACTTTCCTGTTATACTTATTGTTCAGCCCCACTCTCCTGCCTGGTACTGTAATACACTGCTTTCAGTATTCTAATGGGATTGCACGAATCTGCCATCACTAGCTTGATTTTTAACAGGAAACTAGGACAATAAGAGCCTTGAGAAAGTGAATGTGAGAAATGTATGCTTCTGTCTAGGGACATTAGTGCAAAATGAAAACAACACTATCTTCTATTGCTTGCTTCTGCCACCCCATTTTCACCAGTAAATAACTAGAGCCCTTCCCTGCACTATTGGCATGAACAAAGAAAAGTGGCTTCAGCTATCAGGGGCTGCACTTTGAGATGTAAAATATCATTTTGCTTGTAAACATATAATTGTCACCTACTGACTGCTTTCTTTCCTTCCACTCAATACTCAACTCTAAGCAAATTCTTGGTTCAAAGAGCAAACCTTGAACTAAGAATAAATAAACCTATGATTATTATTAACAAATGACATGTTAAAAGAAAAACTCAGGAAACCTAGTGGCAGATAAATATTAACAAGTCCTTCATGCATTAATTTAACTTAAGTGGATAACCAGTAAAGCTTTGTGGGAACCAGGTCCATGTAGAGCTGGTCTTTGGGGAAGGGACTTCTGGTTCTTTCCAGACCTGGTTAATGATGCTCCAGGTAATAGTGACAACTTAATGGGACTATAAACAGGATTTGGGGGCTCCTAGGGAAGAAGAACCTTTAAGAGAGAACCATAATTTTTCACTACTCTAAAGAAAGAAAATACAGAAAGCTAGACATGGTTTCTATTTTACCAGTGAGATAATGTCAGGTATCTGGTTTCTAGCTTTCTTTGCTGAGTCTCTCTTATGTTCCTCCACTGCAGTTAGCCAGTTGCTCTTGCGGACACGCCTTTCTTTCCCCTGGGTTTTTGCTAGTATAGTTCCCTGCCCTCAAATGCCTTCTCCTCCCATCCTGTATTGACAAGGATAGACATTTAGTTATTTCCAAAATTCTATTCTCTTCTTTCATAATAATAGACTTTTGAGTTGGCACATGGTTGCTGACCAAGAAACTACATTTCCCAGGCTCCTTTGAAGCTAAGATTTTGGATATAAATTAGATTCCACCAATATAAGTTCTCTGAAGAGATATAGAAGAAGAAAGACAGGGACTTCTTTTGTATTCTGGCTGTCTTCACTGGCCAACAAGATTGTGGGTTTCCTGTGTCGGCCGCCAGTCTTCCTGGTTGTCAAGAGCCAGTCCAGAAGCAGTGGTGGTGGTAGTCACATCTTGATCTGGTCTCTAATTCCTGAACAAAGCATCTCATGCCCATTCTCTGACCTCCAGCTACATCAGGGACCTCAGACTAGACTGCTGTGGCTCTAGTTGTGGCTCTGAGTTGGCAGCTCCTCTACTAGGCTGGCTCTGGATTGTTCTGAGAGTCATTCCAAGACTCTTACCATTTCAGTGACTTTGTAAGCCTCTCAATCTTTGTATTAAATCCATTTTGTTTAAAACACTTGGAGTGAATTTTGTTTCCTTAACTGACCCTATAGCAAATAACATTAGTTATTTGCAGCTTCATAGAGTTTGAGGGCGGGAACATATTCACTGTTCTGAATAAAGCTGGCATATAATAGGCCCTCACAGGGAATGAACAGATTTCATATGACAGGCATTGTGCAGGGCACTTTACCTACATCCTTTCCTTGAATCATGCCAACGACCTTAGGAGGTAGGCATCACTGATGGCAGTGGTAGCTGGTCTGGAGAGGTCACTGGCATGACACTGGCTGCAGTGGGGAAGTGTGGCTGGGGCAGTGTGCTCCATGGAGCCAGCAGGAACCTGAAACAGGCAAAAGCCCCTCTTTCTTCCAAGCTGGAGGGTTGGGAGCCCCGCCCTTCCAGGTACAGCTGCAATCACTCAGCCATGGCTGCAGACCCAGGCATCTCTGCACTCTTGGGGGCCTGAGAAGTCCCCCTGTCCCTACAGGCTCAGAAATGACTGCTCTCACTGCCTGGCCTGTCCCTGATCCTGGTGTCTGCTCCAATTTCAGAGCAAAGTTGTGATTGAGCTCAGGTGCTGTCACTATCCGGCCAGGTGTGCACACACTTGGGACAGCCCTGACATGCCAGCTCCCTGTTGCCTCAGCATCCTCCAGACTTGGGACACCAACAAACACTGGAGGAAGGCTTGGGAGAGGGGCTAAGGGCAGCTTGGCATGGGTCCTTAGGCACCCCTTGGTGCAAATAGCCTGGGCACTGTGGGCACTGTGGACAGCAGGTTAATGGCAGCAGAAGGCAGACAGGCTCCTGGGCAGAAAGCAGTGGGTCCTCAGTGAAACCCCTGCTTCAGGCTAGCCATGGCCTGAGGCCTGGGGGCTGGGCTGCCAGTTCCACAGACTAGAGTGAGAACTTACGGTGCTTTTTCCAGACCTCCCTATGGCCATCCACAAACCAATCAATATTCACTTTCTCCCCTCTGAAGACCGTAAAAACCCCAGACTCAGCCAGACTGAGGCAAACAATGGGACAGCCTGCTTGCAGAGAGGAGCTACCCACTGTGGTGTCCTCTGAGCTGTTCTGTTGCTCAGTAAAGCACCTCGTCACCTTGTTCACCCTCCACTTGTCTGCATACCTCATTCTTCCTGGACATGGGACAAGAACTTGGAACCTGCTGAATGGCAGGGCTGAAAGAGCCGTAACACAAACAGGGATAAAACATGATCCTTGCTTGCCACATAGTGGGCAATGAGAAGGAGAGAAGGAGAGAAGAACTGTAGCCTTCAGGAAGCCCAGACCCAGGAGGTACCTGAGCCAGGGCTGTGGCACCCTCTTAGGGGACCTGTGGGTCCTCGTGTCTCCAAGCTTCTAGGCACCACTGTGCTCCCTGGTGCCAGTCATGGAAACTGCTTGTGGTATGCGTGGTCCAGCCACAGCCTCACAGGGAGCTGGTGCCCACAATGGACCAAACACTTGCTTGCTCACACACCCACTGCTGCTCTGTGCCTGGCTTGCCCTTGGCAGGTGTGGGAACCAAGTTGGTAGAATGAGCTGAGTGCAGCCTGCCAGGCCAAGTGGGCAGAACAAGCCCTGTGGGCCCAAGCAAAACTCAGGCAAAGGTGCCACCAGTCACAGAGGGTTTTGGCCAGGAAAGTGACACCCGAAGGATCCTGTGACATTGCCACTATTTTATTGAGGTCCAATCTCTGAAGTGAGGGTTGGGGTGTTCAATAACTTGCCTAAGGCCACAGGGCTAAGAAGTGAAGTCCCATTCTTCCTGTAAACCTTCTCTATCATTCCAGCTATGAGCAGAAAATGGTTAAAAGTCAAAATAAAGTGTTGCTGACTAGATTTTAGCATAATTTATTTCATTTTCAAATGGTGAAAGTGAGGCTGAAAGAGGAAAATCTTATTTCTTTGACTCTTCATTGTAAACTCTCTGTTCTTCAATGCTGAATTAGGCTACGACCCCTGAATTCACTGTGGAATTTTATGCCTCTCACCCCACCACCCTCATTCTACTCTAAGGAGGAGTAGATGCTATGAATCAGTCCCTTCTAAGGACTAACAGTGGCTAAAGATTACACTATACTCTTTCAAAAACAAGTGAATAAAAGCACCAGTGCATGTATTATGAAAATTTCAAAGGATCCCACAGGCAAGAGGGGAGATAAGAGTAGCCTGATTGCCTCTCTGGCTCTTTCCTGCATCCTTCTCTTCCATTCCTAGGGCTAGAAGTGCCAGGCTTGCACCCTCAGGAGAAGCCTAGGCCCCTTCTTGTAGGCTCTCCCATCCCTCTCACCTGCCAGCCCTGTCCTGCCTAAGACATTGTAGCCTGTCTCTTTCTAATTGGTTCCTTTTTCTCCTGCACTATATTCTGGATTTGCTTTGCCTAAAATCAGAGTGGTGAGACATATAGTTTGGCTTTAGGTGAAATAGAGGAAACCTTCTATGCTGTTAGGATTCTAGGACACTTCAACCATCTAACTTAGGTAAAGGCCTTCTCCTTGGGCCCAGCCTAGCTTCTCAGAGTTTACATAGGGTTTGGGGTGGAGGGGCAGGAAGCTAAAAAGAAAATATTGTTGACTTTGTGTGTTTGTTTCTCTGTGTGTGTGTGTGTGTGTCTGTGTATGTGTCTGTGTCTGTGTGTGTATACCCTTTAGGGACCTTAGAGGGAAAGGACTGGAGAGGCCAAGGCAGAATTTAGGTACCATTGTGGTGTCATTTCATTATCACTCCTTATTAACTCCCTGTATAACCATCCCCTGCGAAGCCCTCCCTCTCATCTAGGACCCTCCCCTGGCCTGAGTGAAGCCTGTCCACTGTGGAGGCTCAGCCTAGTTGTTCCCACCTCTGTTAGCATCTTTAAACCTGCCAGGCAGAAATAATCCCTTTGTCTTTGGCAGCCCATGAGGTCTGTTGACACAATAGAAACAGTGCTATAGCACTCACCACAGTGTACTGTAATGACCTGTTTACTTATTTGTGTTTTTCACTACATATTGACCTCCTTAAGGAGCTTGACTGGATCTTATTTATCTCTAAGCCTCCACAACTAAATAAATATTTGCTAAGTCAAATTGAATTCCCACCCCTAATTCATTGCAATATATCAGGTAGAGGGATGCCATAGAGTTCTTTGATTTTAAGGAAGCTTGATTATAAAATGCACCTTAGATTTACTGTTTGGGAGGTCGATATATTATTCAATGTACTTGTGCACATGTTTACTGATGATGCACAAGAATTCTGGCTGAGAATTGAACTCTGGTTTGAACACTGGCTCTACCACTGACAAGCTCTGAGGCCCTGGGCAAGTGTCTTAATTTCTCTTCGCCTCAGTTTCCTCAACTGTAAAATGGAGCAGATGGATCTACCTCATATGGCTGGTTGTGAGGGTTAAATGAGTTAACATATGTTGAGTATTTTGAGTGTATCCTAGCACACAGTAAATGCTATTTAAGTATTTGTACCTATATAATCAGAAACAGTAAAATGTAAATATACATACCTTAAACTCATATAAAATTTAATACTCTGAAAGCAGACTTTCACAAGTCTTAGTTCAGAACAATTTCCACAGCAGTAAGTGCCTTCATTATTGGCTGTTCTTTATCTGGGCACTTGAAGGGTTACTTTTTTTTCCATCCACAGGGACCTTGCATACTTTTCTTGTATTATCATCCTTTTTTCTTTTCATCAGTCTTGTTTTCACCTGAAGGGCTGGCCCAGTATCTTATATACTTTAACATCAGCTGGCAGGTAGTCTAACAAACAGTAAGTACATAATAAACAGTAAATGAACAAATGAGTCACCAGTGGAACCCACACATAACACCTGGAATCAATTAATAGATAGTGTATATTCGGATAACTGGAGTTATAGTCAACAAATTAACAAACCCTCACCTTCTTATTCAACCTCTGACAGGCACATACTCGTATTTGGGGACAGACTTAAACAGGTACCAGATTATACATTCATTTTGTGCCATTTTCCCTATTGTTGGCCTTATCTCTTCTCTTATCTGTGCTGGAATATGGACAACTTTCTCCGTGCTCATCTTCATTATTGATCCAATCACACATTTTGTTCTTTCTCTGCCATCCTAAATCACATTTCCTTACATGAGCCTTTGCCTTGTCATGTGCGCATGACAACTGCACATGACAACCTTTTACCTATTCAGAATTTTTAACTGACTGTTTATATATATA
>NW_012101266.1:4898913-4920407 GCF_000951045.1 Mandrillus leucophaeus | reverse complement strand
TTCTTCAGCTAAAAGAGCGGAAGAGGTGATTTATTTTAGGGTTGTTACACTCGGCCACAAATAAACACAGAAATAGTCCAGAATGTCACAAGTCCAGGGCAGAGGACCAACATGGGCAGTTTTGTTTATGAGCAAGGTGGGTGTCAGAGGTGATCGGCAATCAGAGGGCGATGAAGTTCTAGATCCATTGAGACAAGCTCTAGACAGTAGCATGCAGTTCCACAACTTGTACCAGCATCCCCAGCACCTGGCATTCCATGTTTCTGCTCCTGTGGCCTCCACGATGCAACAAGCTAGCGGTTTACTTGGACTTCTGCCTCATCTTTCTTCTTTTGCTCTTCAGCTTGCGCATTCGCTTCTTCCTTCACTTGGCTCTCATGGCGCAGAGGTTTCCAGAAAAATGGCGCTAAGGCCGAGAGACTGTTTATGTTTTGATACTGTATTCTTAGTCATGTGTCCTGCTCTGTTAAGGTATGAAGTTTCCTGCATTATTATTATTATTATCATTATTATTATTATTGTGGCGTTATTATCACGGCGGGACTCCTTCATGTGCTACAACTGGAAACTATTTAATAAATGCTTTTGGATAAAATATTGACATCAGCTTGCGTGACTTGTTATTTGAGAGATAAAGAATGTGGAAAAGATAGCCAGTACAATCATTCAGTATTTTATTTATTAAAAACCTATAAAGCCTCTGTGACAGGTACGGTGCCAGGTGTTGACAGTCTAACTAGGGAGATAAGATTAAAAGGTATTAAAATATATCATTACTTGCAATATTGTTGAACCCAGCATTGTAGGCCTTCAGCAAAGGGTCCATCCATTGAGAAAGGCCAGAATGGTCACAGTCAATTTTCATGAAGAGAATGGAACTTGAGCGACCTTGAAGGACTAAAAGATTGAAGCTAACAATGGGGAGGAAGTCAAGTATTCGAGCAGAGGAGTATGGTAGAGGAATGAGCATGCCATATGAGAGAGTGAGACCAGTTTGACTGGAATGGAGACTGTGAATCTTCAAATGCGAGGCCCAGGCATTTGATATAGACTAAAACAGGTTTCTGAGAGGAGAATGATGTAGTGGAATCAGTTAGGAGAAGATAATCTAACAAAATTTTGCAAATAGGATTGAAGAATAGAGGGCATTGCTTTGGGGAGGCCAGCTGGGAACCACATTGTGAATGAGTCCAGATGGCAAGATGGGAATAGAAGACAAGGACATGAAGATGTTTGGAAAGACATGCAGAGCCTGACAGATCATTCTTCTTGTGATTTGCTTGGAGTTCAGCATATTTTCTTGCCTGTGGGACTCCTGTGGTGGCTTTACTTCACATTTTCCTATTTACCCCGGCCCCCGTCTCACCCCATCCATCCTTTTGCACTATTCATATAGAATACAGCCACACCACAGCATGACAGGTGGGGACCAAACATTCAGTCATGTAAAACACGCATTACTGTCACTGGGTTGAATGATGATGCTGGTGCTGGGTGTTAATAAAATGACAGGAAAGATTCTGCAAAGCTGGCCAGTGGCCTAGGACTTAGGTGAATTTGTCCCTGTTATAGCTATGCTTTGGCATAATGAATGGCAGCTGTCTGACACCCTTATTCTGTTAGCCAAATCCCTCCCCATTTTGAGCAAGAAAGTCACAACTGGAGGATGGGAGCCAACCAACCATCAATCCTCCCCCCTGCAAGTTCCCAAATGCACATCTTTACTATGTATCTTTGTGACATGAATTCTCCAGAAGACGAGTGAAGCTGCTGTGGTAAGGACCCTCAGCCGTCTCAGCCACACTTAGGAACTTGACAAACATCGTCACTGACATTTCTTCCCTGTTCTCCTGCCATTAACAGTTAGCCCTCTTAGACGCTCATAGTATTCCATGTGATTGTTTCATGGTAATCAATTTTCTCTCCCCAACTCAGTTCAGCTTCCTTTGAGGGCCTTCCATGTCTTATACTTTTCTTCCTGCCTAGGCAGAGGAGCTCACTAAGTAGTGGTTGGAAGAACAAATGAATAAATGATCACTAGTAGCAGTGAAGAGCTCATAACAACACAACCTTTTGGATTGATTGCAATTTTTGAAGAACTAAAAATAAGCATATTCACAAGTATGCAGATAAGGTTATTTGTAATACAGGATGAGTATTCCTTATCTGAAATGTTTGGGACCAGAAGCGTTTCAGATTCCTGATTTTTTTAGATGTTGGAATATTTGCATATACATAATGAGATATCTTGTGGAGGGGATCCGAGTTCAAACATGATATTTATGTTTCATATACACCCTATACACACAACCTGAAGGTAATTTTATAAAATATTTAAAATAATTTTGTGCATGAGACAAAATTTGTGTTACGCACTCGTGTGTGGAATTTTCCAATTGTGGTGTCATGTCAGCACTCAAAAAGTTCTGGATGCTTAACCTGTATGAGATTAAGTGTAGCATAAGCATCAAATATAGTTATATGGACCTCAAGTTACAATAAATGGGGGAATAGCCAAGCCTCAGTCAAGGAACTGTATGCTTTAAGGATCATCTACTGAGATCTTCTGACTTTTAAACTGAGGTCTAAAGGAAAGAGGTGACTTGTCCAAGATCCCATTTCTGGTGGAAGAGCCTGAAATAAAACTGAGAAAAGGCTATTTCTAAGTCTGCCCTCAGACTACTGCATCTGGAGTGTTATCCTTCAGAGACCCCTCCCGGAGATCTGTGGGTGCTGCCAGAGCCCTCCATGCCGAAATCTCTTGTTCCAAGCTCTTTTGGCCAAAAACTCTTCCAAAGTCTTGCCAGTTGATGAGTCAGAGAAAAAGAAGTGGCAGCAGCAGACGAAGAACTAAGAACGGAGGAAGGAGCTGGTCGCAAATGTGGGACAAGGGCTCTGGGGAGACGCTGGTGACGGTGGTGAGATGGGTCTGAGACCCAGGGTAGTGGAGACTCAGGCATCTGCTCTCAGAGTTTGGAGAGCTCCTTTCTGCTGCAGCAGCAGAAAAGAGATGCAAGTTTCTAGTGAACCAGGTATTTCCAAAGAATATCTGCAAACCTACTCTGAGATTTTCGTTTGAAATATATTTGAACTGAGACATGATATAAACAGGGCATTTTCTGCCCTGAGTGTGGAGAGTCAGAGAAAATTATCCTCAGAGAGAGAAGAAAGAAGCAACCTCACAAAGCAAAGGTGAGAAATGAATCATCTGAGCTGGGGCATAAAATATTAGCTCCTGACAGCTTTTCTGTCCCAGGCTTCAGTCCCTCTGTTCCTCTTTTTTTATTTAAACAAATTTAAATGAGTTTTTGTTCCTTGCAACCAAATAGTTCCTGACTAATATCTGGACTCATAAATTGCAGTTCTTCACCTTCTTTCTCCTACCAACTTGAACACCTAATCCAAGAAAATAAAGAAAAACAGAATAGCCAACAATTATGCAATAGTAATTAAACACTTTTGTGCAGTCATGGTTTTGTTACTCATTTGTAAACTAGTCTATGAGTCTAATCACCATTTGCAACATTATTTCTATATCAAAATGCATTTTGAGCTCCCAAAATCCAAGTTAGTAATTTAAAATACTAGCTTAAAGGTTAATTTCTGCGCACGTGCGTGTGTGTGTGTGTGTGTGCGTGTGTGCGTGCGTGTGTGTGTGTGTGTGCGTGTGTGCGTGCGTGTGTGTTTGAAATAACTGTCCATTTATAGATTAATGTTATAGTGCAAAAAACAAAATGGACTTTGGACTCTGTTGGCTGAATCACTAGTGACTGTAGGACTCTGGACAAGTCAATTCAATTTTTTGAACATCAGTTTCTTTCATTATTCCTAAAATGGTTGGGGACCATAATACTCTCACCTTTGGATTGTTATGATGATTAATTGACTTAGTTCCCATTAATTGCTGGTGCTTGACACACAGCAGGCCTTCCATAGATAGTAATTCCTTCCTTTTTCTTCTTTGTCTTCTTCTTTTTCTTTTTCCAGCATGGTCAGATGAGTCCTACCCACTGATATAGTCCCTCTCTTACATAAGAGCCTCAAGCACACTAATTACTCGGTTTATTTTTGCTAAGCTGGAAACAGATGAAAGTTGACTTTTGCATTACTGACAAGCCTCTTTCAAAGTATGTCGTCTCCTATTATTTCACCAAAGCCCTGGATTATTTCCTGATCTTGGGAAAAGAAGAGAGGGTTTTTTTTTTTTTTTTTAAGGCTATCGACTAAATGCAAATCCGAATTCAAAGAGTTACCAGTATAATTTATTTATTTTATTGAATGATAATTCTAGCATGTAGAAGTAAGATCTTTAGGAAAGCAGCAGTGATGGCATCCTCTTGGATTCTCTTTATAGTCAGCTAGAGGGATCCTGATGTGATTTAGGTGTGATTTAGTTTGTCACTGGATTAAACTTTGAACTCCATTGTAAACCAATCAGCTGACTCTCCCTGCAGGAATTTTGCTTTTATGAGCAAGACTTCATTTCAGAGCCCACTTTTTTTTTCTTTTGAAAGAGTTATATAGCCTACAGCTTTCCTGGGTTACACTTATTGGTGTCTCCATATTTTAATTTGAATAAGGACATGAGTAAATGAGAGAATCCCAGTTGACCATGGTTTTGTTCTTTGGAGTGGAGATGAATTTCTCAAAGTTCTTCTCATCACTTATGCTGTGAATTATATCACTGAAGAAGTTGAGAATTACTATGCAGAGCATAAGATTATGAATTTAAGAAGAGATTGGAATATGTTTTAAGAGCTGATGCAAAATAATCGGTGTATAGAATATACAGGGAGAAACAGCTTGGTGACTCAAATGGGACAAGAGAGTCCACATGACTGATTGTTCAAGTCTAAAGCTCATACCCTCTCTCTTCTGTACACATACCCATATGTACATACTGTACATGTGTGTTGGTTTGATAAATGTGCTTTTTAATAATGTTGCCTTTTAATTTACTGACAATAGATTTTTTCTTGTGACTGTGCCACTAGATGTTCATTTTAGGAAATCAGACACTGATAGTTTTGCAATAGAAATAATATTATCAACAGAAATAAGACTGAAAAACAGTGACTAGACTAATGAAGACTAAAACTTACTAAGCACTCACTTTATGCTGGGTACTTGCCAACTGTGTTAAGCACTCATTACCTCTTTTAATTCTTGGAGCCACCTTATAAGTTCTATTGTTATTTCCTTTATACCGTTGCTGAAATTAGATTAAGTTGCTTGCCCAGGGATACACAGGGATACACAGTGCAGTGAGATTCAAACAGAAGCCGTTCATTCTGCTGGGCAATATGTACTTTGCGTCGGATTCCATAGAAGAGTATTATTTTAACAAAGTCAGGTTGAACTTATTAGTGATGTGGGAACTATTTAACAGATAGGAACTTCGGAGCAATTGGAAATATCTCAGTTAGTGACAGATGTTGTTGATCACAAAGTTCTTCTAGATTGCTTGCTTCATTGGTCAAACTGAATTTTAGAAAGGTGCCGATTCACTGACACAGTGGTTTTGTATTATGGCCAGATGCTTATTCAATGCTTGAGAATGTTTTCTCTCCTTTCAGTCTAATGGGAAATTAACCAGTGGCTTTTGGGGAAAGCAAAAAAAATGAAAGGGCTGGGGTAGGGTACAGATAATAATCTTGTTCATAAAGGAGCTGCCAATCCCCCACCCTCTGCTGAGGGCATCCCAGGGATTGCCAGTTGCTTTGTCTTGTTTGACACAAAACTCTGTTGTTTGTCCAACTGTTGCCAAGTGACACTTTGACATTTGCATAGCCAGGAAGTACTGGAAAATAGAGCTCCAACATTTCCCTGTATTATTTTTATAGTAATTAGGAGTAAAAGTTATTTTTAGCTTTCTGGCAGTAACTATTTTTTGCAGTTCCTTTTTTAACTTTGTAAATAAAATTCTATTTCCTGGTTGCCTGGAATGAGAGGTTTATGACAAATACTAGCTCCTGGAAGACTGAGCAACTTTCTGTATATTTTTGTGAGACAAATTCCAGGATTCTTGGGTAGGAATTAATTCTTCATGGAAGAACCACTTTCAGTGGGAATAAAATATGGAAAGAATTATTCATACTCACTATTACGTATCATTATATATAAAAGTACAGTTCTTTTCTTGTTTTAATTGTTTAAAATGTGCAAAGATTGTTAATTTATATGGAATCAGAAAATCCCTGTGTTGTTCCTACAGATGAGTAGAGTGGAAGAATCTATATGTTGTTTGGATCTAAACGTTGCTGGGCTACACAGTAGCTCTTGTTATACTTTAGGATACTGAGTACACTTCATCATTGAATCAAGCAAGATTTCATTAGGAAGATATTACAATGTGCCTATGTATATATTACTTATCTTGCATTCTTAAGCATTAGGCACATTTTATTTCATTGTCTATTTTCTGTTTCATAAAATTGCATGAGATATTTGCCTGGGAAAAAAGGGATTGCTTAAAATTCAACCATTTTGTGTGCCTGGTGTATACTTACACTGTAATAAGCACTGTGAGGGGGATTCAGAAATTAAATAGACATAGTCTCTTCTCTCCCAAAAAATGGTAGCAGAAAAGTCACAAATGAGAGTCCTGCATGGAAAAATAAAGGGGGAGAAAAGAACATCCTAAAATATGCATAGTGACTTGGAAATCTACTCTGCTTCTCTCTAAAGTTTTGAGTTTGAAAGCTTGACTTGTCTATAGATTCAGCACCCCAAAATATCAATGAGTTAGCAGCTATTGACCTCTACCTTGGAAATTTTCAGAATTGAATGTTTAATATTCTATTCCCTTGGCAGGTTAAAAAATACTTTTCTTACTCGATATATTGCGTAAGTTAACAGTTTCTGAAAAATGCACGAATCAACTTATTAGAAATACTGTAAATGCAGAGCAAATGCAAAGTCATATTCAAATAATTCTACTGCAAGAAATTTAGTACAATGTGATTTAAACATGCCCCTAAAATGTGAGGCTTGAGCTTGCACTTTTCTCTGGGATTAGGAAGACGTGATGAGCTTGAAGCTGAAAAAGAAAAAAACCATTGATAGTTCTGTTTGCACTCTACTCCATTCTCATGGCCTCTAAGTGCGCTTGTTTGTGTTTTGGTTGAACAAGGGAGGTGATTATTTCTTCAGCATGTGACTCTTTCAGTTTCAAGCATACACACAGGCTTTTCTCATCTCTGTGAGGTCATAGAGATATGCCTTTTACATGATAGGTTACTGAGGCTGGGGCTTGGTGCTGTGGGGGTGTACCAGTCAAACCTCCTTTGTCTGCTGTGTTGGTTTCAGTTCCTTGCTGGCTGTTGGCTGGAGGCTTCAGTTTCCCTACCACACAGACCTCTCCATAGGGCAGCTCACAATATGGCGGCTTGCTTACCCCCAGGGAGAGCAGTGAGGGATAGGAAAAGAGAGAGAAAGAGATAGTTTGTGCAAGCAAGCAAGAGAGTGCAAAGGCCAGTGGCAGTCTTTTATAAGCTAATCTCAAAAGTGACATATCATCACTTCTGCCATATTCTTTTGTCACATAGACCAAACCTACTGTGATATGGGAGGATACTATCCAGAGATGTGGATGCCAGGAAGGATCAGTGGTAACCATCAAGACTGGCTACCATAAAATGCTTTTGTTGGTTTGGAAAACTTTCTAGGAAAGCTTTCCTGTTTATGTTGTGTTGGTAAAGTCTTGTTAAGCTTTCAGTCTGATGGTTTTGAATATAGGATTATATTTGACTAAACTAATAGTTGACAAAGCATCTCAAAGAATGTGGGTTTATAACTAGTTGCTGACGCGTACATAACATCAATGGTGTGAAGTATAGATATAATGCATGTACACTTAAAAATAGCTTTGTATACCCAGATACTTTCTGTCAGTTTTAGTATATGAGATTTAGACTTACCTAGTCTTTACTCTTTCAAAGTTGTTAGATTTTTTCTCTTGAATTGTCTTCAGTTTGCTGTAATTTTATGCAAGTGTAAATATGCAAACAGCCTACCTTTACTGAAAGTACCTTACTTAACTCATTTGATGGACTTTAACTATTTGGGACTCCAGTGTTCAATAATGCTTTGTACAGCAGAAGGAAGTATGTGTGGTAATAGGTCCTGACATCACACCACATTCCATTAGCTAATTATTATTTTATTAATTAACATCCTTTGGCATATGGTATATTGATGGGCTGTGAAAGAAGCAGACAGGTTGAGAAATAATATTTAACTAACTTGGACACTAAGCAAAACCTTGTTTTTGTGCAAAAGAATGCTCCATGCCTTAATAGAAGAAGATGGAACATGTTCCAGCGATTAAATAAATCATGTTGAGCTTGATTTTTGTTTCCTTGTTCTATCCTTTAAGCTACTAGGAGATTGGCATCTTGGAGGAACACAAATAGAGATTTGAGGTGATAGGGAGGGGCTTCCAGATTTGATACCTCATATATAAGATGAAGTGACGATATGAGGGTTTTTTTTTTTTTTTTTTTTCCTTGAGACAGGGTCTCACTATATCGCCCAGGCTGGAGTGTAGTAGCGTGATCTAAGCTCACTGCAGCCTCAAATTCTGGGTTCAGGCAATTTTCCCACCTCAACCTCCTGAGTAGCTGGGACCACAGGCACGTGCCACTACGCCCAGCTAATTTTTTCTGTACTTTTTATTAGAGATAGGGGTTCACTATGTTGCCCAAGCTGGTCTTGAACTCCTGAGCTCAAGCAGTCTGCCAGGCTTGGCCTCCCAAAGTGCTGGAATTACAGGCATGAGCCACTGTGCCTGGCCTGATAATATGAATTTAAACAAGTGTGAATGATAGATGATCACAGTTTCTTTAAGGGGGTACTCTGTCCAGCCCTTGCAGTCATTGGCAAGGATGACTCCAGGTTTTTGGAACTCTTTAGGAAAAATAATATACAATTGCCTATATAAATAAAGTATGAAAATAAATATTTATTTCAAATGAGAAAAGAAGCAACAAATAATTTATTAAAATCTGTCAATTACCACACACATGATGAATCCAGAAAAAAAGTCACAATAGCTTTTACCTCCACACATTTAAGACAGCTTTTCTCTGTGACCACCCACAAGCTTTTGGTACTGGGCACTGTGGGACCAAAGTTTCTATCACACCATGACTTCGGGCCTTGCATCTTCATGTCTCAACACTGGGTGAATTGGCACTGTGGGTGCTTGGACTATTCCTGAAGTTGTTAATTGGGGATGACTAATGATGACTGCACACAGAAGTCACTGCAAACCACATAAACATATCACACTCAACCCCAGTCAGGGGGTCCCCACCTCAACATCTCCTATCAGATACTGAAAATGCGCATGGCCACTCTGGTTCCTCTCAACATGAGGGGAAGTGTGATGGAGGCCAAGTCAGAGTAAAAGGGGACAATAGTCTCTATCCATGGTAATACAAAGATCTTGCTTTTAGAAGTGTTATAATAACATGGCAACAAGAAAACATAGGTAGGGCCCTTTTCAGGGTCTGTGTAAAGTGAAGAGCCATGAAATTTAAATGCCCTTAGCTTTACTAGAAATCCATTTCTGATCCTTGGACTCAAAATCATTATTCTGAGACATGCTGACTGGCCCAGACAAGCTGATCGCATTTTGCCTTTAACTTAAGTGTTAACCCTTATGACCAGAATTGGTGACCTTAGAGCTGTGAAAAGTTCAGCTGCCTTCGTATCCCTGCTCAGCTGACCTAGATTCAGTATACTTTTCTTCATTAAATTCATCATTTAGGTCCTGTGTTTTGGAAAATGAAATTTTGGTATTGATAGAATGTGGCCAGGGTTGACTATGGTATCACTTTTTTTCTCCCTCTTCCCCAGTGGGCAGTGAACCTTGAAAGGCAGTGAGGAATGCTAATTCAGGCCTCGTTTATTATCATTGTACACCCATGGAGTACTAAATTGCAGATCTAAACGTATGGCTAAGCTTTTATGCTATGTGTTAGATTAGTGAGGATGATAATTAGTTGAAATTAGGAAAATGGAACATAAGACAGGAAAGTGATACCCTGGAAAACCAGAGTCGTCAGAGTTCTACTTGTCCTGTTGTTATTGGCCAGTTCTTGCACAGTTCTACCCAGGGTGGGTACGATACAAAAGTCCTTATGCTTAAGAGTACTTTTGTTTTTCCTCTGGAGGCAGAATTGAAACAACTGACTTCTTCTCAATGTAGACAAGAACTAAGGATGGGCAGAAAGTGAAATCATTAGCTTTCTATAGATCTTGGGTAACATAAGCTTTAACCTTATGAATTTTAAAAAGCAGGCTTGACTCATCTCCGCCTGCCATCATAAACATTTTCTACTAAGTCCACGAGTATTAAACATGCATCTTGCAATGTAATGGATGTCCAAGGTTAGATTTTAGTTTAATCCATCAAACATGTCCGTAAGCATAGGGAATTCTGTGTTGCACCCACCCTGGGGAAAATTGTGCAAGAATCAGACAGTCCCAACAGGACAAGTAGAACTGTGAGGACTCTGGTTTTTCAGGCTATCACATTCTTGTCTTACTTTCCATTTTTCTAATTGCATTCTCTAACACATAGCATGAAAACTTAGTCATTCATTTAGATCTGCAGTTCAGATTCCTTCCTGGTTTTTATTTCAGTCTCCTCCTTCCTTTTATTAATCATTTCCTAGGTGAACAAAAATCTAGTCTTTCTAGTCCAAATTTGAATTTCCACTCTATGTTGGCAAGATTTTCTTATCTACCCTGGTGAGAGATTTGGGCAAAAGTCAGACCTCCTGCTGCCTGAAACACCTGACTGAACTTGGAAGGTAAAATAGGTAACATGTGACCAATTTAACCAGTAGGCAGGGTGATATTTTTGTTTTCCTTTCCTCTTCTCTTCTTTCAAGCTCTTATGTGCTATATAACCCCAAATAAAATCATGCACAACTTATGTATATGTTTAATTCAAAAGCATTCTGTGTAAAGATAAAACTGAAATTTCATCTTAAATAGATCTATTCATTCAGTGCTTTGGAGGCCAGCCAGGAATGAACTCCAAATGTGAGAGTCTGCAACAGCAACCAAAAGCACATGCTCCACGTGACTTAAACCTATATTTTCAAATGGCCGATAGAACAAGTTTCAAATGCTTTCAAGCTGCGACTAGGCTCATATGGAGAGATAAACAGAGGCCCCAAACTGTGCGCTGAATATATAAGTCATCAAAGCAATTTTAAAATCAATTCAGCATTTGACAAGGAGCCAATATGGTTCCCTTGTGATTAGAATGACATGCTCAGGCTACTACTGTGGGTAAAATTCTGACAGCAGTGTTTTGTACATGTTGGAACCTCTGAAAGATCCCCCTCCTGCCTCCCCCCTCCAAGGAAAAGGATAATGAAGCATTACAATGGTGTATCTGTGAGATCACTAACACATGGGCGCCATTTGACTGTGAGGGCATTGATGAAATTCTAGTGACTGGGCAAAAGAGCCCAAGACCCGAGTTTATGGTATGGCCTCAACCACATTTATAAAAACAAAAAGAACAATCATCTCTGAATCTAGAGATAATTGAAAACAGGCGTCTTCTAAGGATGGGGAGTGTTTTTTTGTGTTTGCGGGGGAGATAATCAGGACGGAGGGAGAATGGCAGTGACTGAAACACTGTAACAGGCCCTCATGTTTGTTCATTTTCACAAGAGAAAATAAAAAAGAACTTGCTAGCCAGAGGCCCATTTGCCATTGATATTTTTCTTCTTTATATAAGTTCCAGTTTTACATCTCTTTTTCTTATCCTAAGAAGTTCTCTTGGCTCCTCAACATGTAGAGAAGACCTGGTGGAAAGTGGGGTTCGCTGTACTTTCATTTTATAGTCTAACTTCAATCATTGTTTATTTTTTCTCATTGTTTATTTTATTTTTTCTCATTTATTTTATTTTTTTCTTCACTTTGGAAGTGATTACCTTGATTTCTTCTTGGTAAATCAGCAGAGATAAATGTCCCACAGCTGCAATTTTGATGCTAAGCTGCTATCTCATTGTAACAGGCTCAAGGCCAAATTTTCTCCTTGGCCTTCATGTCCCCAATCTTTCAACCTCAGACTCATCACCTGCTTGTGCACTTTTGCCACCATCTGGCACTGCCAGTATGCCAGCCTCCTTCTCTTTTTCTCCGTAAAGTAGTTCAGTCACAGAAGGCTTAGTTGCTTCTATCCTGCCCCACCCCACATCCCTGGTCCTCATGATCCAAGGAGAGCAGGTAACAGAGGTAAAGGATCTGTACATATCAGGCACACAATAGGGACGTTGTTCATTGTTCGGCTCAGCTTCTCCTGTTGATTCAGTACACTGAAAAATCCTGTACCTGGATCAATAATAAATAATATTGCTAAAGATGCTGGAGCAGAGCCCAGGCGAAACTGTACTGAATGAAACTCACAAACACGGTTTAGCTGGTTCCCTGGGAAACATTCCTGGGAGAGGCAAAGTTATGGAAAAGTACTCTTGTTTTTTCCAAGAATATGAGGTACAGGCTTGTGACAACCTTTAAGGGGGGAAAAAAAAATATCTCCACAGTCAGATCAGGTCAATCTCCTATTAAACACCCAAACTCATTTTCATGACCCTGAATGAGCTGCCCAGCTTTCTAAGCTCATCTGCAGGTACTTTCTTTACCTTCTTTTTAAGTTCTAGGCATACAAATATCCACACTTTCTTGTTCTCTCTGCCTAGAATACTCTTCTCACGTATTTTGTCTTCTTCTTATCACCCAGTGTTTAGATTAATTATTACCTCCTTGGTTGTTTCACTTCTTACTCCATTTTTGCTCCTTAGCAATTACACCTATGTGAATTCATATTTTATTTTAGTCATTTGCTTATGTTTGTCTTCCTAGTGGAATAAGCTCCGGTGAGGTGGGAAGCTTATTTACAACTGTATCCTCAACATCTAAAACAATGCCTGGCGTGTGGGAGACACTCAGTAAATAGTTGTGGGATGAGAAATGGATGAGTGCTCATGGAATGACACAACTATAGACCTTTCACAAAGTGGTCTTCCTACAGAAGTATTTCTTTTTTTTTTTTTTCTTTGAAACGGAATCTTGCTCTGTCACCCAGGCTGGAGTGCAATGGCGCTATCTCGGCTCACTGCAACCTCGGCCTCCTGGGTTCAAACGGTTCTCCTGTCTCATTCTTCTGAGTAGCTGGGATTACAGGCACCCACCACGATGCTAATTTTTTCATTTCATGTTGGCCAGGCTGGTCTTGAACTCATGACCTCAAGTGATTCCACCCACCCGCCTTGGCCTCCCAAAATGCTGAGATTACAGGCATGAGCCACCGCTCCCAGCCCAGAAGTATTTCTTTGAAAAAATAAGTGCCCTGTCTGATCATAAATTCAGCTTCTGATGCTGTACCATGGAGTTGTTTGAAATTCAGCAAATGCTTACTAAGACCTGACTTGGACAAACTATAACTGAAAGCAACATGGAGGATCTATAGGTAATTGAGAAATTATGCCTGTTATCAGGGTCTTGAGACTTTGCTGAGAGTAGTGCTACTTCTTTGTGGGGGGAGTTTGACAAAACAAGACAAAATGAAATAAAAGTTAAATAGAGACCCAGAAATCCAGCATTTATCCTTCTTCCCTTCTGTTCATACTCAGGTTCACCAAATTTGAGATTTCTACTTCCTTAGTATTTTTTGAGTCTCTTCACCAATCTTTGCACCCACTGCTGTATCTGTGGTTTTGTTTCAGCCTCATAATACGTTCCCCTGCCTCCACCCTAAACTGGCTCTCATCTTTTCTCCACGCTGTTACAGTAATGGAATTTCTTTTTCTTTTTCTTTTTTAAATACTTGAGGGGATGGATACCCCATTTTTAAAATTATACTGTAAGATCTGGGATACATGCACAGAACGGGCAGGTTTGTTACATAGGTATACATGTGCCATGGTGGTTTGCTGCACCCATCAACCCGTCATCTATATGAGGTATTTCTCCTAATGCTGTCCCTCCCCTTGCCCCTACCCCCAACAGGCCCCGGTGGGTGATGTTTCCCTCCTTGTGTCCATATGTTCTCATTGTTCAACTCCTGCTTATAAGTGAGAACATGCGGTGTTTGGTTTTCCGTTCCCATGTTAGTTTGCTGAGAATGATGGTTTTCAGCTTTATCCATGTCCCTTTAAAGGACATGAATTCATTCTTCTTTTTTTTTTTCCTTTCTGAGACAGAATCTCCTTCCATTGCCTAGGCTGGAGTGCAGTGGCATGATCTCAGCTCACTGCAACCTCCACCTCCCGGGCTCAAGCAATTCTCCTGCCTCAACCTCCTGAGTAGCTAGGATTACAGACATGAACCACCACGCTTGGCTAATTTTTGTATTTTTAGTAGAGATGGGGTTTCACCATGTTGGCCAGGCTGGTCTCAAACTCCTGACCTCACGATCCGCCTGCCTCAGCCTCCCAAAGTGCTGGCATTACAGACATGAGCCACTGCGCCTGGCTGAATTTATTCTTTTTTATGGCTGTATAGTATTCCATGGTGTATATGTAACACATTTTCTTTATCCAGTCTATTATTGATGGGCATTATGGTTGATTCCAAGTCTTTGCTATTGTGAAGAGTGCTGCAATAAACGTTCGTGTGCATGTGTCTTTAGGGTAGAATGATTTATAATTCTTTGGGTATGTACCCAGTAATGGGATTGCTGGGTCAAATGGTATTTATGGTTCTAGATCCTTGAGGAATAGCCACACTGTCTTCCACAATGGTTGAACTAATTTATACTCCCACCGTCTATGTAAAAGCATTCTTATTTCTCTATATCCTCTCCAGCATCTGTTGTTTCCTGACTTTTTAATGATTGCCATACTAACAGGTGTGAGATGATATCTCATTGTGATTTTGATTTGCATTTCTCTAATGACCAGTAATGATGAGTTTTTTTTCATATGTTTGTTGACTGCATCAATGTCTCCTTTTAAGAAGTGTCTGTTCATACCCTGCGTCCACTTTTTGATGGGATTGTTTTTCTCTTGTAAATTTGTTTAAGTTCCTTGTAGATTCAGGATATTAGCCCTTTGTCAGATGGATAGATTGCAAAATTTTTCTCCCATTCTGTAGGTTGCCTGTTCACGGTGATGATAGTTTCTTTTGCTGTGCAGAAGGTTTTTAGTTTAATTAGATCCCATTTGTCAATTTTGGCTTTTGTTGCCATTACTTTTGGTGTTTTAGTCATGAAGTCTTTGCCCACGCCTATGTCCTGAATTGCCTAGGTTTTCTTCTAGGGTTTTTATGGTTTTAGGTCTTACATTTAAGTCTTCTGGGGATGTTATGGTTTTAGGTCTTACATTTAACTCTTTAATCCACCTTGAGTTAATTTTTGTATAAGGTGTAAGGAAGGAGTCCATTTTCAGTTTTCTGCATATGGCTAGCCAGTTTTCCCAACTATAATGGAATTTGTAAGCTCAAATTCTCAGCATGACATGTCATGTTATGGCATGTCACTCCTCTGCTTAAACTCTTCATGGACTCCCCACTGAACTCAAGATAAGGGCCACATTCTGAAACATAGCCTGCAAGGTCCTGCCTGATCTGGCCTTGGCCAGTCTGTCCAGATTGATCCCCACCATGCCCCACCTTTCATGCTACAAAGCAGCCACAAAGTTAAATATTCCGTTCTCTGAGTGGCCCATGATCTTACCGGCCATATGGCTGTAAGTCCCTCTGCCTGGAGCTCTCACTCACCTCAGGACTTAGTTTTCATGCCTTGTTCTCTGGGTCATGCTCCCATCCCCACACCTCAGGCTCCCACAGCCATCCACTTTTACAGCGTCCATGACTCTGATTGCTCTTTGTGTGTGTTTTTCTCTCATTACATTGAAACCCCCTTGAGTACAGGGACAGCATCTAGTTGAAAAGAGAAGAAAAAAAGAGCAAAAAAAATTATAAATGAATGACTCAATAAGGAAATACAACTAATACGCTGTTGGTTTTCCAAGGAGGAGATCATTTAAGGCACCCTAGAAAAATGATATTTTATCTGAGCTTTGAAGTATGACAAAAGGCTTTCACAAACAGGGAGTAAGTGTGAAATATTTGAGGCTGAGGAGAATGGCAAGAGGTTAGGCATGGCGAGAAGGCTGTCAAGGACAATAAGGCCAAGAAAATAGGGGAAAGCTCAATCATTGAGGGCTTCTGATGTTATACCATGGAGTCGAGACTTATTCCAAAGGTCATAGGGAGTTGGGATTGTTTCTGTACAAGGGTGTGACAAGAACTGACTTATGGCCTAGAAAGAATAATCTAGCATCAAGGTAAAAGAGGCATTGCAGAAGTGAGAGACTGGAGGTAGTAAAGCCAGTTGGAGACCAAGGCAACAATCCAGGTGAGTGACAAGGAGGCTCTGGGCTGAGGCAGAGGTGGGGTGGGGCTTGGGTGGGTGGGGGAAGACATTGTGGCAGGAGAACAGGCAGCATTTACCATGATCAGCTACAAGGATGGTGAGGCAGACGTGCAACAGGGCTGACAAGCTGTGTATCCCAAGCAATACTCCATTCTCTTGGGTACTGCTCAGCATGCATCGGGAGGAGAGTGTTCCACACTACATTGTCATTTAAAAGGACGTTCCAAAAATGTAGCCCATTCCACAGAGGGCAAGAAAGCAGCCTGGATACCTCGGTCAGTGAGACATGGATTGAAGAATGCACTGTTGTTTAGTTTGGCAAACACATGCAGAAGCAAGGGGAAATGTCATAGCAGCCTTCACATATTTGAAACTGTCCTATAAAAGAGATATTAGCCATGTCCAGAAGGCAAAACTCAGGCCAAGAGTGAGCTGGAATTGAAAGAAAAACATATTTTGGCTCCATACAAGGGAGATCTTTCTAACATGTAGAGCTGTAGGCTACCTTGTCAACTGAAGAGCTCACCTGCACTGATGGCCACACAGAGGGCAAGAGACCCTGTCGGGACACATAGAAAGGGGTTTCTGGGGTTAGATGGGACGTGAGACTGAGGTCCTGTAACCCTGGAGACTTTAGTTTCCTTCCATTGCTATCCTAATTCACTCCATATTTTTAATCATAAGCATAGTATTGAGAAGAAATACTGTGGCCAGGAAATCTTGACAGGGAAGAGGAACTGTATCACGAGGACAGTTCTGCTGCCAGGGGAGAAAAAGTTTATTCAATGCCCTCTGGGACACTTGCTGACCTCTGCTCTCCTGTTCACCTCCCTCCTCTTCTCCAGAAACAATGGGATTTTCCTCTGGGTTAATATGACCCAAGGGGCTGGCTGTTCTTGTCCCAGCCACATGATAGTTGGGAAATGTCCCCACTTGTTAAACACTGCCTTCTTCCTTTCTTCGGTGTTTTCAGACATGGGGCAAGGCAAATTCAGTGTCTGGGCCTCTGCCTACAAGGAATTTTGTTTCCCTTGCTACTCTATTTCGCATCTCCACTTTCTCTTTCTCTACTCAACTAACTAACTAGCTAACTTTCTCTTTCTCTCTGATCATAGGACTTTGTCAGTCAGTGATAAATTAGAAATATTCCTTTTCGGGAATTTTGAGACCAGAGACTACACCAAGTTCTTAATAACTATATCAATGATCAAGATTTCATAATTTATATAATTAGAGATCATATTTTTCTATTGATTTTTATGGCCAGGCCTCAAAACAACCTATGAGGTGAGGAATCCGAAGCTTAGAGAGATTCAGCCAGTTTCTCCAAATCTCCTAGCTGTAAGATACAATGTTGAGGATCTGTGGTCTGACTTCAGGGCCTGGACCTTCGATCAGTAATCCATGCTACTG
Organism: Mandrillus leucophaeus; assembly: GCF_000951045.1. Lineage (NCBI taxonomy): Eukaryota > Metazoa > Chordata > Mammalia > Primates > Cercopithecidae > Mandrillus > Mandrillus leucophaeus. Next base: position 4,902,589 of record NW_012101266.1, on the reverse strand, counting down.
CTTTGTGTGGAACAGGCCTTCAGACAAGAGCAGCTCACAGACAGACAGTTCTCAAACTTCCACCCTCTCTTCAGACTGCAAACTCCCTGGGCACAGGGGCACAGTCTCACCATGGGGCTAAGAGCCCCAATAATTGCATTGTCCAATACATAGAATGAAACAAATGAATACTTTTAATACTATTTGTATGTTGAAAAGATGAGATTTTAGATATGTTGTATTGAAAGGTATTAGATTTGATTTTACCCAGTTCTTCTTACTTTTAAATGCATGGCTATTAGAAGTCTGAAAATTACGTATGTGATCCTCATTGGCTTCTGCTGGACAGCACTGCTTTAGAAGGTGGAGGCCATGCATTTTCTCTGAGACCAGCTCAAGCGTTCTGTGAAGGAGCTGGCAAAGGGAAGATGCCAGAGAAAAGCTGGAAACTAAATCCTTCAGAGTCCCTAAATGAGATGAGATCTCACAAGACTAAAGCTGGCACACTTTGCCATGACATCTCATTCTTGGTTCCTTTCCTCCCTAGACTCTCGGAGGTTTTTGATGGTTGTTGCTTGCTTGCTTGTTTGTTTATTTTTGAGAAAATGACCACGTGCTCCCAGGCAGGTCCCCCAGCCTCTGGCCTGCACCAGAAAGCCTTCCCTGAAGCTGAGAGCACAGCCACCCTCCTGTCCACTGCTCTTTGTTAACATGTTTTTCCCCATTCTTCACTGCCCAGGGCTGAGAGCTGTCTGGGAGGCTGATACACAAAAGGCACAAAAGCATCCCTGGAAATATAATGAGAAGGGGACATTTATATTGACCAGAATTCCTTTCAGGGTGAGAATTGTTTTGTTTGAAATGTAGGAATAATTTGATACCATGCTTTGTGTGGTGGGGTGTAAAGGCCCCTAGATCCTAGTGGTTACTAAATTGCTTTCTAAAAAGTGGTGATTTGGTTCATTGTAGTGCTTTCCTTCTGCTGAGTTGAGTGTGCAAGTTTGAAGCAAAAGATGAACTGCTTGGGAGAAACAGAGAGCTAGAAAACTGCCACAGGGATTCTATTCTCCTCTTAATTTACTCAGCATGTGTTCTTTTGTCAATATTTTAATGAATATTGATTGGACAAGAAAGCAAATAATTAGACTCTGGGACACTCACATATCTTAGCCTGGTGCTGGCATGCTCTGATGAAAAGCATTTTCCCTATAGCTGCTTTTACAGTCTTACCTGGTTTAGTGAAGATTGTGTCTGTGTCTAGTGATGTTCAAAGCAATGGCAGGGCTGCACAAGTGCACGATGCATGCTCTAACACATCCTCTCTGGGAAAGCAAGGCAGGGGCCACTTTTTTAAACCAGACTATTCATTTCTAAGATGTAATAAATAGACCTATTGTACTAATGAGGAATGCCAACAAATGCACCTTCAAATGAAGATGTGAGGCTACCGTAAAAATGGAAGAGATGGGGGAAGGCCAAGGAGATATTTGCTTAAACTATAATCATCCAGTCGATGTAAAACAAAAACAACAACAACAACAACAAAACCCTTCGTCAATCTTCTCTCTCTGTTGCACTCAATCCCAAGAACCATAAATAGGTCCTATTCCTTTTCATAACCCAAAAGCAGCACCATCTTTAATTCCTTTCTAATAATCCCTCCTCACCCTCCCCTGACACTTAAGACAGCATTCTGTGTCCAGTGGGTACTGGTTAGATAAATATAAGGTTCTGAAAGGAGACGTGTTAGCAGGACCTGGCCGTAAAGTGCCTTCACAACCAATCCTCATCAGTCTGGACTCCCATGATTGAGTAAGAGAGGCTCTCTGTCCAGAAACTGAGCATGACTTGAGCAAGCCCGTGGGCATTTGCCATTTTCTGAGCCTAAAACTGCAGCATCTGATCCTGCACATGGTCCAGGCAGAGACAGATTGCCCAAGCAGTGGGACCTGGCTGTTTCAGTTGTAGCTGGAGATTGTGTGAGACATGGCAGCTCCCAACTTATGGGCTGCTTGGTTCCCAAAGAAATTGGGGATTGATGAGTTTGCTGAGCTGTGAGAAGTTGTTTTGAACTTTTCTAAGGGAGCTAAAAGACACAGAGTCACACTTCTCCTCAGGGTACCTGGGCACCAGCCCAATAGTCTTATGGTGACCTGTTCCACACACTGTGGGTGGTTTGTTCTGTGGAGATGCCCATTCTCAGGTTCTGTATGTGGGAAGTCAGGAAAAAGTCAAGAGAGATGCATTTCTTCCAAAAATTGTCACTAGTTAGTTCTACTCTCCTGAGGATAGTAGCAGCAATTGCTAGTAATATATAATAGTCATATTAGCAAACACTTAATTGAAGCTTACTGTTTGCTAGGTACTATTCTAGGCACATTGCACACACTAAGTATTTAATCCTCACGACAATTCTCAGAAGTAGGTTCCATTATTGTCCCCGCCTTATAGATGTGAAAACAGAGGCACAGAGAGGTAGAATAATTTGTCTAAGATCACACATTTGATACATTCAGATTTAATCAGAGTTTGGATTCTTAATTTTATAGTAGATTGCCTTTCAGTGTGTATTCACTCACTGATACATATGTTTGTTTGGTCATATCTCAGTGCGGGGAGTATATCAGGTAGAATTTAGTGGTCAGATTCATCTTAGACACCAAAAAGAAATTGAGCCCTAGGCATAGGCTTTCACATCTCTGCAAAGCACTCGGCCACCTAGGAATGCTTTGTAGACATTTTCCCCGGAGGGCTGACTGATGTGCGGCAGGCACACACGTGGTGGTGGTGGTGGCCTGCGCGTGGTGGTAAATTGAGTGGACCACATTTTTATCGTGTGGTCTATTTGGCTCTGGATATATTGTTGTGGCCTCTGACACAAGGTTTATATTACATGATCTAAATGCAAATTCTGAAGTTTCGATTTTGAGAAAAGAAAGGAACCTTAAAACATACTGGACTCAAAATGCCATGATAGTCCTATGCAGACTGTGAGGGCTCCACAAGGCAGGCTGAGGGAGGGAGAAGGCAGAGAAGGAAGGAGGCAATGAGGGACACACAGGAAACAGGGGCCACCAAGAAACAAGCAGCAATTTGTTATCAAGCAGTCTAGAGTTTCTCATAAAAAGAGAAAAATGAATTCAGGCAACTATTTCTTGGGTAGGAAGATCATTCAGAAAGTCTGTCAAATCCAAGGAAGTTATGGAAATGGTTGTGGTTTACTGTTTGTGATAGTGAACAACATAGATCTAATTACTTTATTTAGAGTTAGCGTTAAGGTTTAGATGTCCTGTGTGTGTCTGTGTCTGTGTGTAACTTAAAAAAAAAAAAAAAAAGTTTTTAAAGCTGGGATCATGCCAAAGGAATAAACTGAATAGACTCACGATGTCTCTCCCCAACTCCTCTCTCCCCTTACGTCTTAGAAATAAGAGAAAAAAATGCCGGGCGCGGTGGCTCAAGCCTGTAATCCCAGCACTTTGGGAGGCCGAGACGGGCAGATCACGAGGTCAGGAAATCAAGACCATCCTGGCTAACACGGTGAAACCCCGTCTCTACTAAAATACAAAGAAAATTAGCCGGGCGAGGTGGCAGGCGCCTGTACTCCCAGCTACTCGGGAGGCTGAGGCAGGAGAATGGCGTGAACCCGGGAGGCGAAGCTTGCAGTGAGCTGAGATCTGGCCACTGCACTCCAGCCTGG
>NW_012101266.1:4896268-4897788 GCF_000951045.1 Mandrillus leucophaeus | reverse complement strand
ACTGTGATCAGAGACAGGCTAAAAGGAAATGGCCAGTAAAATGATAACCTCACAACCCCAAATCATCATACCTTAGAGGATAACACCCATCATGGAAGATAGATAACATCAAAAAAAAAAAAAGAGTATCTGAAGAGACATGATTAATATAGCAACCAAGAAGAAACTTTAGAATATGTATACTTAGCATTTGCAGAGCACTGTGAGAGAACAGTGTTCCATACCACATCCATCCACCTGTTATTCCAATAGAAAGGTAAATTAAGACATTATATAACAACAAAAACCCTTAAAAAAATACCATTTGTGAACCACGAAATAATTAATACAGAACATACTTCAGCAATATTAAAAATGAACTTGGAAGATGTGGAAAACAGCAGTATTGAGCAAAAAAAAGCATAACTTATAACTGAGTATTAATTATTTAAAATATAATAAAATTTGGAACTAAAATCTCATATAACTTCAACATTGTGGGAGCTCAGAGGTCAGAGGAGAAGATAGGAAGTTACAAGTACTCATTAAAGCTAGGCTTCAATAATAAACATAAGTTTTTCATAAATTTGATGTACATAGAAATGTATGTGTTAAAATTTTTAGTATAACTACTAGTAAAGTAGAAACAAGAGGAATAATCACCAACCAATTAAGGAAAAACATGGAAAAAATGTAATATGTAAAAGAAATATAATCAATCCAATAAATTTGTCAATGGGTAAAATAAGAGTCAACAACAAAGCATGATAAATATAATACATACAAAAATGATGACTGGGATAAGTACAATGTATGATAAATAAATGTAAATGGTTTAAATGACTCCATATGAAACAAGGTAGCACAGCTTTGAAAAATGAAAACCAGCTATATGTTTTCTATGAGTGACACATAAAATGAAATGACTCAAGAAAGGTGAAAATATATGGATGGGTAAAGACATTCTAAGCAAATACTAGTAACAATAATGATAACAAAGGCTATTATAACATATTAATATTAGAGACAATAGAATTCAATATTAAAATTATTTAAAGGGAAAAACAATATATTTCATGTTGATAAAAGGTTCAATTCAACAAGAAATGTATTTGTTACAAGACGTTATATACACCACAGTTTCAAATTTTCTAAGTCAGAAATCACTAAAAATGTGAGAAAATGTACATTAACATTGTAATGGGTGAATTTATGTGCTTGTTTTAAAAACTGATGCATTAAGTAAGCAAAATTTAAAATAAAACTATAGAAAATTTGAATATAAATTATCAACCTTGATTTGCTTGAGAGCTATTATGATCAGAAGTTGGTTATATGGGGCTATTTACAGGATGAAAACCACATTTTGTTTAATAACCTTTCGTATATCATCACTTCCTTCTGTTCTTCCTTCATTTCCTTTCCCCTTCCTTCCTTCTTTCCTTCCTTCCTTCCTTCCTCCCTCCCTCCCTTCCTTCCTTCCTCCCTCCTTTCCTTCCTCCCTTCCTTCCTTCCCTCCCTCCATTCCTCCCTCCCTCCCT
>NW_012101266.1:4891671-4892783 GCF_000951045.1 Mandrillus leucophaeus | reverse complement strand
CTTCTGCCTCCCAGGTTCAAGCGATTCTCCTGCCTCAGCCCCCTGAGTAGCTGGGATTACAGGCATGTGCTACCACGCCTGGCTAATTTTGTATTTTTAGTAATGACGGGGTTTCACCGTGTTGCCCGGGCTGATCTCGAACTCCTGACCTCAGGTGATCTGCCTGCCTCTGCCTCCCAAAGTGCTGGGATTACAGGCGGGAGCCACTGTGCCCTGCCGTTAAATTCAAATGGAGACTAGGCCTGAAGAATTCCTGAGCAGACAAAACCAGTGAGGCCTCATAAGTGACCTCAACTTTGCTTGATTGGTAAATGTAAGTGAAACTTAATGAGCTATTTCTTATAAATGCCTATTGAAAAAAATAAAACTTAAGCTGAACCAATCAGACACAGCCAACAAACTTATAATCACATAGCTACAGACTTTCCAATACGATAGACCAAATAAGACAACTGTGTAACTGTAACCAATCAAACGTCTGCTTTGCTTTACTTCTACAATTGTCCTATAAAAGGCTTCCCCTTACGCTCTCTCAGTGGAGCTCCTCAATCAGTTTTTGGTTGGAGCTGCCCAATTCATGGAATCATTGTTTGCTCAGATAAACCCTTTAACATTTTATTGTGCCTCTATTTACTTGTTAATATATGTTAAGAGAAAGTATAGCCTTAGTGGAGCAGATATTATGAGGAGCCTCTGAAAGCTGGAGGTAGATGAGATCACATTGAAGAAAGAATCTACAGCCTGAAACAGATTTAGGAGGAGGGGATGGAGGAGGTGACGACAGCCCAGGGAGTGTGCCGAGCTGAAGGTGGAGGAGAAGGGGAACAGCAGGGGCCTGGTTGGGAGTTGCTTGCTGTTAAGATCTCCTGGAGGTGAGCCTCTTCCCTCTTCTAGGTAGTTGCTGCAAATCTGGGAGACTGGGCAGTGCGCGAGGTGGTTGGGGAGGCCCATGTGGAAGGATGAGCCCTGTGCCCAGGACTCCAGGGTGGTAACTGGAGGTGAACTGTGATCAGAGACAGGCTAAAAGGAAATGGCCAGTAAAATGATAACCTCACAACCCCAAATCATCATACCTTAGAGGATAACACCCATCATGGAAGATAGATAACATC
>NW_012101266.1:4882383-4885671 GCF_000951045.1 Mandrillus leucophaeus | reverse complement strand
AAAATATACAAAAAAATTAGCTGGGTCTGGTGGCGGGTGCCTATAATCCCAGCTACTCGGGAGGCTGAGGCAGAGAATTACTTGAATCCGGGAGGCAGAGGTTGCAGTGAGCCAAGATCGCGCCACTGCACTCCAGCCTGGGCAACGGAGCGAAACTCTGTCTCAAAAAACAAAACAAAACAAAAACAAAAAACATGTGACACCTATTAGATACCCTCAGAACTAGTTTTCTGGAGAACATATTTTTAATAATGCTGGCCCACAGTATGGTGGATTCATCAAGATAATGCCAAAATAATTTGTTGGTACAATTTCCTACCAGCTATATTAAAACTATTGAATACCAAGACTGGTATTTTGGGACCTGTCATTTAGCTGAGTCATGGAAATGAATCATGCTGAATTAGATACCTTTAACTTCTCATGTCTATGCTGACAACATCTCAATACTTTACTAGGATCAGCTAGTCCCTCTAATTATAAGAGATGTTAAAGAAGTTCTATAATTTTCTTCAGACATCTGTAGACAGATAAAGAATAGATGACTTAGCAACACTGTTGTGTAGATTTCCCATTTCCACATGCACTCTGATCAAAGTCTGTCAATATCCATTTATTCTCAAAAAAACAAGTTGAAGCAGGTAGGAAGATTGCTAAGAGAAGGAAGAGGAAGCCAGTGTCGAATAAAACAAAACACAATTTGCTGCCCCACCTCCTAGAGATCATCTATTAGTGTGACATCAGGTTGTATTACCTGACGAATAATGGCTGGCAGATCCCTTAATTCTGCCCGCCAGTAATTAATAGGAACTACCTTAATTATACATCATTCTTTCAAAAATTATAAATAGCATAGATCAATCTTCTTTTTACTTCACCTACTACTTGCGTCTTACTTCAGGTTCTTTATTATGGTATAAATTATTTATGTTGAAAAGACTAAAAGTGAAGCTTATATTTTGTTTTATTAATTTCATATTATTATTTTTGCTTTTGATTGCAAATTGATGCATACTGGTTATAAATAATTCAAATAATCAGAAACCTCTAAAGTAAAAAGTAAATGCTCCTCCCTCCCCTAACCCTGCTATCCAAGGAGTAATCTGTGTTAGTAGCTGGATGTGAATACTTCTAGATGTGTATAAATATTTATATTTTTTATACATTTATGATTATGTATTTTTTATTTTTACAAAAATCTTAAACTACCAATTATATGTTCCTAGAACTTGCTTTCCCCCTCATTAACAATATTTTAACACCATTCTATTTTAGTATATATACATCTCCATTTTTCATTTTATGGCTGCTTAATAATTCAACATATGTATATATTAACATGTGTTTTGCTGGTCTTTAATATATGGATGATTATATATGTTCTTTTTCTTTTTCTTTTCTTAAGGAACAATGCACAGTGTACATTATTTAACAGTGCAGTTGAATTTTAGTCAATTCTAAAATCAACATGCAAGGCAACAGTCCCTAGAAGTGAAATTAAGTCATGAATTAGTTAAAAACAGTATTTAGTTTAACATGTATAGTACAAACCTGCACAGTCATATGTATGTAAACATGTAAAATATATAGAGGAATGTATATTACATAACAAATTCATATAAATACGTAATTTAAAGTGTTTTAATTATATAAAAGAGAAAATGTGCAATCGAGATCTTTCAGGTGGATATTTTTGCTTGTTTGTTCGTTTGAGACGGAGTCTTGCTCTGTCACCCAGGCTGGAGTGCAGTGGCACAATCTTGGCTCACTGCAACCTCCGCCTCCCAGGTTCAAGCGATTCTCCTGCGTCAGCCTCCCGAGTAGCTGGGATTACAGGCATGTGTCACCATGCCTGACTAATTTTTGTATTTTTAGTAGAGACGGGGTTTCACCATGTTGGTCAGGTTGGTCTCGAACTCCTGACTCATGATCCGCCCACCTCTGCCTCCCAAAGTGCTGGGATTACAGGCGTGAGCCACTGGGCCCAGCACAGGTGGAGATTTTATTGTACATAGGTCTTTGTACACTTGTGGGAGAACTCAAGATTTTCTACATGATTTTTCAGCCAGGATTATTTTTATTAATATGTAAATTTAATCATGTCACTTCCCTGCGTAAAACTGTTTATTGGCTTTCAGCAGAACTCAGATAATACCTCAGATCCCTAAAATGGTCCACACGCCTCTGCCCAATCACCCTTGCCTATCTCTTGAACTTCATTTTGAAATATCCTCCCCATTTCTCAGTGGTCTTGGGCCACCATAGTCTCCAATGTACTGAATGTGCCTTTGCATATGCTCTTCTCTTTGCCTGGAAGATTCCTCTTTCCACGGATTCTTGGATAATCCTTCATGATTCCCAAACTCATAATATACATTTGGTACCTCTTTTATTCTCATTTCAGGCATTGTTTTTTATTAGAATACTTATCATAATTTAAGAATATGTATATATGTTGATTTATTCAACAATCTATGTAATCTCTTCCACGAGACTGTAAGCACGCTAAAGTGTTCACCACTATCTCCTCAGCCCCTAACACGTCATAGGTGCTCAGTAAATAGTGATAATGAGGCACACACACCCTTGCAAAACACTTCACAAAATTCCTCTCAGTGCTACATTTGTGAACATATTTAATCCTCATTGCCAAAACCGTAAGTTGGCATTACTATTATCCCCATTTTGCAGAGAAGGCAACAGAAACGTGGAGATGGTGAAGTCGTCTGGCAAGGTCATATGGGTAGTAAGTGGCAGCACTGGGATTTGAATATAAGTAGTTAGTCTGGCTCCAGCATCGCTGATCTTAACCACTGCAGCAAGGTCTCAATATTTTTAATATGATAACTCTAATACACACCAGTAAATAATACCCCAGAAGCCAGGTGCCATGACTCGTGCCTGTAATCCCAGTACTTTAGGAGGCTGACACAGGTGGATCACTTGAGGTCAGGAGTTCGAGACCAGCCTGGCCAACATGGTGAAACCCTGTCTCTACTAAAAATCCAAAAATTAGCTGGGCGTGGTGGTGCATGCCTGTAATCCCAGCTACTCAGGAGACTGAGGCAAAAGAATCGCTTGAACCTAGGAGGTGAAGGTTGCAGTGAGCCAAGATCGTGCTCCAGCACTCCAGCCTGGGTGACAAAGCGAGACTCCTGTCTCTTATACACATCTAGATGTGTATAAGAGACAGATAATTCAACATATGTATATATTAACATGTGTTTTGCTGGTCTTTAATATATGGATGATTATATATGTTCTTTTTCTTTTTCTTTTCTTAAGGAA
>NW_012101266.1:4875522-4882148 GCF_000951045.1 Mandrillus leucophaeus | reverse complement strand
CCGGTGGATCATGAGGTCAAGAGATCGAGACCGTCCTGGTTAACACGGTGAAACCCTGTCTCTACTAAAAATACAAAAAAATTAGCCAGGTGTGGTGGTGGGCACCTGTAGTCCCACCTACTTGGGAGACTGAGGCAGGAGAATGGCGTGAACCCTGAAGGCGGAGCTTGCAGTGAGCCAGGATCGCGCCACTGCACTCCAGCCTGGGCGACAGAGTGAGATTCCGTCTAAAAAAAAAAAAAAAAGAAAGAAAGAAATACTGTGGGTCTATTTATTATAAAAAAAAAGATTGAGTTAAAAAATTAAAAGATCTGAGAAAAAAAAATGATCGTATTATCACTTTGGACTGCCAGATTTCCATCCGGAAAGACTGTATTGATTTTCTATTTCCCACAGTTCATGAAAGTGCCCTTTCCCCACACTCCCCCAAACTCTGAATATGATTTGTCTTTTTCATTTTTTGTCATGTTGATGAATGTTTCAAATGAAGGTGGCGATCTTTGGTTAAATAAATATTGAGCACATGGTAAATGCTTGGTATCAAAGCACTTGGTGAGTGCCTTCCTGCTAAGAGCTTCCTGTTTAACAACCTTTGCAGAAATCACCTTATGGAGGCTCCACAACATTGTGCCTGGGGGGAGGAGGGTAGTTATTGGCATTACATTTTAAAGATAAGGAGCCAGAGGCTAAGGGCTTGAGTGGCTTTCCCAGAGTTACACAGAGGTCTCTAACTGTCTAGTCCTTTCTACCTGTGTACAGCATGTAGTGCACATTGAGCAATTTTAGGGTTTGACTCGCCACACACTTACTATATTCTTAGTTTTGTGTTAGGTGCAGTGTTTAATAATAAAGAAGTGTAATACTTGGTTTCTACCCTTAAGAAACATGTATTTTAATTATATATGCTAGCCTAACACTTATGACTTAGAGGCAAATGGTGCAGAATAATGAATGATTAAATACTTAGCTGTGTAGTAGAGACCACGAATAACATATTATCTACAAGATGTTTTGAGTGCCATCCTATGCAGGATACTAAAGTAGGCCTTGGAGGGAACCAAGAGATAGAGGTAAGTTGTATGTAATCAAGGAAGCTATAGGCAGATAGCGGTCAGTGATGGCTGCAGAGGCAAAATCTGATGATATCGTGACGAATGAGTGGAATTTAAATAGACAAAGGTGTGGTTCTTTCCTAAGAGGTCCACAAGATGAGTGAATGTATAAGGTTAGGAATAAATGTAACCTATTTCAGAGACTGACATTTTCTTTCATTATGAAAAATGATCCCACAAATAAAATCACCTTGCTGTATCAGAAAATTTAATAGATAGCTGTAAGTAATTAATGAAACACCATGTAATCGCTGTGTGGTAGAGCAATCAGAAATCGTATAGCAGCATTCACTAATAAGGTAATTTAAACTCATTTTCAAGGATGAGAAGAACGCACTCTGAAGGACTTCTTGATATGATTCCACTTGGTCTCAACAACACACTGAGTGTTCTGCTACCCCAAGGCAAATGGTGCATATTTATAGGGTTCCATATGAAAGCATACATAAATTAAGCCTGCACATTTGACCTTAAATAAGCAATTTGCTCTGAAACCTACAAGTCTTCTAAACCCAAACACTGTGCGTCTAATTATCCACCACAAACACAGCATTATGAAAGATGAATTCTGTAAACAGAAAAAGAGTTAACCAATCTCCTTTAACAAGTTGATTTTTTAAAGACGTGTGTAAAAACACATAAGAGTCTACAGTTCAGAACCCGCAATCTTCAGTCTCACAGACTCATTGCAATGTGTCAGAAGAAGTTTCTAGACAGTCCCTTTTGACCACCTTGGGAGAGGAAGTCTGCCTTTTTAAGCTTGCTATCTAAATTGTGGACAATTTTCTTAACCTTGTATATAAAATGAAGATAATAATACCATCTATTCCATAGAGGAGTTGTATAAATTAGAGAATATTTAATGTATAGAGATTTCCACGATGACTACATACAGTAGACACCAACTGAAAAATACTTACAGTTGTTATTATTTCTGTTTTTAAGATGATTAATTAAATTTGAGAAAACAGGCTGGGTGCAATGGCTCATACCTGTAATCCTAGTACTTTGAGAGGCTGAGGCGGGTGGATCGCCTGAGGTCAGGAGTTCGAGACCAGCCTGGTCAACGCGGTAAAACCTGTCTCTACTGAAAATACAAAAAATAGCCAGGCATGATGGTGCGTGCTTGTAATCCCAGCTACTTGGGAGGCTGAAGCAAAAGAATCGCTTGAACTCAGGAGGCGGAGTTGCAGTGAGCAGAGATTGCACCATTGTACTCTAGCTTGGCCGAGAAGAGTGAAACTCCGCCCCCCCCCCCAAAAAAAAGAAAAAGAGAAAAGAGAAAGAAAAAAAACAAGAAAGCAAGGAACTCCTTGGGGAAAAGGGAAAGTATCTAACATTGACCTGGCGCCTCTTACGTGTTCAGTGGCTCAAATGCTTTACAGATATCATCTAAATTTTTTAGCTGCAAAGCAGCGTTTTACCTATATGTAAGGGCTGAACCTATGTGTATTACTTATATAAAACAACGGTTTTTAGCAAAACAAGGAGACATCTTGTCAACATTAAAACATGCAATCCATTTCTGCTATCATTTTAACCCTAAATTGAAATAATAGACTTTGACCTAATGTTACAGATTTCAGAGAATAATGGAACACTCCAGTCTTTCTAAATTTCCTACGCTGGTCATAAAATGTAAGATCAAGTTGTTTTTATGACCGTAGCTTGTATAAATATAGCCAAGTTATTTTGGAAGTCTCTAAAATGTTATTATTTAAGCAAGTCTTTAGGATGTTGCCCTTGAGAGAAAGATTTGCTTTTTGCTTGTATTAGAAATTGTAGTTCTCTGATGGCTTTCTGTGATTAGCACTTGTTGGACACTTAAAGTATTTCTTATCAGGAAGATATAATTGGATCTCCTACAATTTTGCATCTTCAAATGTATCTCTGAATGGTCACCTGAGAAAGCATTTAGCAGAAACACTTGTTAATGGATTTTTTTTTCTTGTCCCAGGTTTACTTCTAATGCAATAATAATCACATTTATTTCCAAAGTGCTTTTTATTCTCAAATGCAGCAGAGCTCTTTACAAACTAAATGTAATTCTGAAATCTTGTATTCCATCTCACCATCAGCTCTCTCTGGAGTAGGACATAGGCACAGCAACAAGGAAAGAGGGGAATCCAGAGAAGGTTCCAGGATGAGACAAGACTGGGAGGAACGAGCGGACTCGAAATTGTTTTGTGTTGGAAACGCTAACCTCTTGGCCTTCAAGCGGAATGCAAATTTGTCCTCCAGGAATTAGTCACTCTGTTCTGGGCCATAGTTCATGCTTTTCTCCCACTCTCTTTTGTGTCACACTCATGAAAATCCCTTGCAACTGAAGCCAGGAGACAGTTTTAAAGAGAGGAGTGAAAATTGTGCTAAAAAACAAAACAAAACAAAAACTCAGTGGAATTAGCAGCTTTGATACAGAAATATAAATATTGCTTTGTTGATTTCAGTGTTTTGATGAGGGACACATTTGCCCTTTTCCTTTTCCTCTCCTGATTTCCAAAACCATAAATTATTAACTTTGCCTGTTTTAAAAACTTTGCTTAAAATTATGTTTGTGATTCATCCAAGTTTTGGATATAGTAACATCTGTGCATTTACACTGTTAGTAGTATTATATTGTATAAATATACCACAATTTATTTCTCACACACACACACCCTCTTTTTTCACCTAAGGGTGTACGTACACTATAATGACACTTAACCTAAATACATAAAACAATTTTCATGTCAATTAAAATGGTAAGGTCAACCTTAGGTCAGTTTTTAAAATGGCAGAATATTCTGATATTGCAGAATATCTACAAATATGGATACCTCAGAATCAGATTGGGCAGGGGATTTTCTATCAAAAAGGGTTTTCCACCAGGCATGGTGGCTCTGCTCTATATTCCCAGCACTTTGGGAGGCTGGGGCGGATGGATCACCTGAGGTCAGGAGTTCAAGACCAGCCTGACCAACATGGTAAAACCCCATCTCTACTAAAAATGCAAAAATTAGCTGGGTGTGGTGGTACGCGCCTGTAATCCCAGCTACTCAGGAGGCTGAGGCAGGAGAATTGCTTGAATCCAGGAGGTGGAGGTTGCTGCGAGTGGAGATGGAGCCATTGTACTCTAGTCTGGGCAAAAAGAGCAAAATTCCATCTCGGGGAAAAAAATGTTGGGTGGTGGTTCTTTTTATATTTAACTTGATGTAGAAAAAAGATATAGAGGAGTACAGCCTAACTCACTGCAGCACAATACAGTGCCTGGGCAAGTGAGTAACTGGGACTCTCATTTACTGATGTGGGGAAAGCGGGGGAATGAGAAGTTCTGGTGCGGAGGGGTACACTAAAGAGGTTTCCTTTGAAAATGTTAGGTTTGGGATACCTATTAGATGTCAAAATGGAAATCTTGAGTAGGTAGTTATACATCAGTGTCTGCAGTGTAGGAGAGGCGAGGGCTAAGATATAAATGTGGGAATCATTTACAATTTAAATCAAGTCATGACCTGGATAAAAAGACTTATGGGTGAGTAAACATAGAAAAGAAGAGAAGAGCCCAAAGACTGAAACCTGGGACACTTCAATATTTAGATATTTGGAGGAGGAGGAAATGCCAGCAAAGGGGACAAAAATATAGTGGCCCTTCAAATTGGTAGAAAACAAGGAGTGTTTTCCCGGTAGTCAAGTAAAGAAAATATTTGACGAATAAGGGAGGAAGCAACTGTGTCAAATGTTGAGGAAAGAGTGAGTAAAATGAGACTGAAAATTGAGCACAGTTTTGAAAAGGTGGAGATTGTTGGTGATATCTATGAGTGCTTTCTGTGGAACAATGAGGACGAGATCTTCATAGGAGTGAGTGGAGGAGAGAATGTGAATTGAGGACATGGAGACTCTAAGCAAAGACAATTCTTTAATGAAATTTTGATATAAAGGAAGGCATAGAAATAAGGCAATAGCTAGAAGAGTTCATGGAGTCTGCACTTTTTTAAATGGGAGAAATAAGAAAATGTTTGTATGCTGATAGAAGTGATACAGTAGAAAAGGAGAAGATGATAATTTCAGAAAAGATAATGAAAGGAAACAAAATACAGATTTTTAAGATAAACATAATTAGGAAAGTTTGATGAACTATAATGGACACTAGTCAAAAGAAACCTTTACTATTTGAAATTAAGAAAATAAGGGCTGGGCGCGGTGGCTCAAGCCTGTAATCCCAGCACTTTGGGAGGCCGAGACGAGGTCAGGAGATCGAGATCATCCTGGCTAACACGGTGAAACCCCGTCTCTACTAAAAAATACAAAAAACTAGCCGGGCGAGGTGGCGGGCGCCTGTAGTCTCAGCTACTCGGGAGGCTGAGGCAGGAGAATGGCGTGAACCCGGGAGGTGGAGCTTGCAGTGAGCTGAGATCCGGCCACTGCACTCCAGCCTGGGCGACAGAGCAAGACTTCGTCTCAAAAAAAAAAAAAAAAAAAAAAAAGAAATTAAGAAAATAATATTTTATCCCTTTCAGAAACACTGTTTTCTAAAGCATAAACCATGGATCTTGTGTTTTCTTAATGGCCATGTTTGTGCATGTGTATAAGTACAAAACATTTAGAAATTCATGGCCAAGAGATTCTATACCCTAGTCTAAACATTTACTCTCTTTGTCCATGGTTTATTTTCACAATAGTAACCAATAAAACTAAAGAGTTTCTAAGTAGCAGGATCACTATAACAAATATTCCATCAAACCAACCAGGGAAAGAAAGCAGTCTCAACTAGCACTTTAGTATTATCCTAACTCTTTTACAAAGCAATTGTGTCATTGGCTAACCATCTCATCAGTTTAAACAACTGTGAAAGTTTACGAAAATTCCTAGTTGCTTTTTCAGAGACATACTAGAAGGAATTTGCATGTTTGTGCACAATAGTGTGTGTTCTTCTTTTTCTTTCTTTTTTTTGGTATAGCCTTTTTTCTTTTTCTTTACTTCTGCAATCTTTTATGTTTGTGCATAGAATAATAGATGTGTTTTCTGAGACAAATCCTTCCATCAGCATATTTCATACATTTCCTTGGCTCTGTTGATAAGATAGAAAAAGAACAGTGTAAGCAGCAGATGCTATTTTTGTTCCATAAATAAAGACAATTAATAAGTTTAATTTGGTATAAAAATGAAAAGAAGCCAGGCACAGTGGCTCACGCCTGCAATCCCAGCACTTTGGGAGGCCAAGGTGGGTGGATCACGAGGTCAGGAGTTCGAGACCAGCTTGACCAATATGGTGAAACCCTGTCTCTACTAAAAATACAAACATTTGGCGAGGTGTCACGTGCCTGTAATCCCAGCTACTCCAGAGGCTGGGGCAGGAGAATCACTTGAACCCAGGACGCAGAGGTTGCAGTGAGTCAAGATGGCGCCACTGCACTCCAGCCTGGGCAACAGAGGGAGATTCCATCTCGGAAAAAAAAAAGAAAGAAAAGAAAAAAGTATATAAAATGCAAAATGGCTTTTCTCAGCAGTAAGTACAACATATATGATTAGATTTTTTTT
>NW_012101266.1:4873737-4874282 GCF_000951045.1 Mandrillus leucophaeus | reverse complement strand
AAAGAGTAAGTGGCTTGCCTAGCAGCTCAGCTAAGTCTGAAACCTAAGCGTTCTGACTGCCAACCTCATGAGCCTTTCATTTGCCAAACTGCCTCTCCAGCCATGTTTGTTTGCTTTTTTAAGCCCATCACAATTTCTGAAAATCAGGCCTAATGTTCCCCTTTGCATCTGCTGGGCTGGCTTTTGGTATACTACAATTTTATATCTTTGTAAACTTTGAAGATTTAAAAAAAAAATACTTCCTTTAATTTTACTATCAATATCTTTTCCATAATATGTTTAAAAATATTTATTGTACATGTAACATGAGCCAGGCATTGCTCCAGCTTGTGGAAACAACATGGAAAAGAAATACAGGACCTTAGTTCTCAGGGAATCTGCAATCTAATTACAGAACTTTTTCATGTTAAGGTGGGTTACCAAATGTCATCCTTCTTGGGTCAGTTGGAGGGAGATTTCTGGAGAGCAGCCTTTTTGGGGATTTGTGCTATATACCTGAAATCATTGAGTTGACTTGGTCAATGGTTCCGATGAAGCCCTTTCAA
>NW_012101266.1:4860258-4872817 GCF_000951045.1 Mandrillus leucophaeus | reverse complement strand
AAGACCAGCCTGGCCAACATGGTGAAACCCTATCTCTTTTAAAAATACAAAAATTAGCCTGGCATGGTGGCACACGCCTGTAGTCCCAGCTATTTGGGAGCCTGAGGAAGGAGAATCGCTTGAACCCAGCGGGTGGAGGGTGCAGTGAGCCAAGATTGTGCCACTGCACTTCAGCCTGGGAAACAGAGTGAGACTCAAAAGTAACAACAACAAAAAACAAAGCAAAACAAAAAAACAAAACCAAAAGATGTGATACAATACATTCTTTAACAGTAGGTAATATTTATTGAGTGTCAGGTTTGTGGAGAATGTTTTGTAAGAATCATTTCCTATAATTCTTAGAGGTAGGCATTATCATCATCATTCCCATTTTAAAATTGAGAAATGGAGCTTTAGAGAGAAACTTTACATAATTTGTCTAGGAAGTGTCACAGCTATAATGTAAACCTAGGATGTCTAGTTCCTCAGCTTTTGCTTTAATCACTGTGCAATACACCTACTCCTGAAAAACACTTGAAACCTATTATTGTCAACTAGTTGAAGGTTAGCAATGTGTAGTAGCTCTGGTTTTCCCAAGAAACTTGGAAAAGAGAGAATAAGCAACATCAATGTATGGTTGAGAGTCCTAGCCTCCTTGTGTTTTTACAGTTGTAATATCTCTCCATGGCCCAGCATTTCAGGAAGTCTTTCAAAACATGGAAACTATCCATTTAAAAGCTCTGAAAACCAAAAACGAGTTCATTTGCAAGTTTTCATAATTATGCATGGCTGTGACCTAATTCTTCCTTTTGCTTTGTGTTTGACTAGTATGTATTAGTCACATCTAACCTCTAGTTTCTGCTCCCTTCCCCAGTCCCCAGTTTGTTAGGGAAGGGTAAAATTCTGATTTTTGCCTGCCCAGACTTTCAGTTTGGAAGCTAACTTAAAATCTTACAAAATCTCTCTTAGCTTTCTCTATATCCCTCAAGCAATCCATGGATGAAAACAATGAGCACTGTGCTTTTCTTTTTCTTTTTCTTTTTTATTTTTTTGAGACTAAGTTTCACTCTTGTTGCCCAGGCTGGAGTGCAATGGCACGATCTCGGCACACTGCAACCTCCGTCTCCTGGGTTCAAGTAATTCTTCTGCCTCAGCCTCCCGAGTAGCTGGGATTACAGGCATGTACCATCATGCCTGACTAATTTTTGTATTTTTAGTAGAGACGGGTTTCGCCATGCTGGCCAGGCTGCTCTCAAACTCCTGATCTCAGGTGATCCACCCACTTTGGCCTCCCAAAGTGCTGGGATGACAGGCGTGAGCCACCGCACCCGGCTTGCACTGTGCTTTTCATATGAAACAGTGGGCAAGTGTGGCTTTGGTGAATTGTATGAGACATTTTATCTACATAATCTAATTCATGTTTTTGGCCTTTTACCATCTTTTGAACAGGGTCTAATTGGCCTTCGGTGATACATTATGTAATAAATCCCTGTAAAAGGACACTTTTTCATAGAAATTCAGCCATGTTTAAAAATGCTTCATAAATCATGGAGCACAAAGCTTATTACATTTGCAGCTCTTGAACGCAAGTGTAGTGTGATTTCTATTTGTCAGCATCTTGTTCAAGGTGAACTGGGCCAATAACAAGTATGAGCTTGAAGGATTTAAGTAACGGAATTAACTGACTTTGTTGTATTTCTCTATTTGACCTCAATAAACACAAAATATATGCATTTCCCCTCGTGCTTATAAAGCATATACAAGATTTAATTACATACTTGCCTACAAAAAGCTTTAATATTATTTCCCCAAGGTAGAACACTTGTACAACACATTCTCCGACCAGAAAACCAAAATATAGAATTTCTACAGTAAACAAAATAATAAAACTCCACTTCAAATTAAAAAAAAAAACAAAACCTCTTCTAAATGACTCTTGAATTGAGAGGAAACAAACAAAAAAAAAGCGGAGATTACAAATGCTTTAGCAATTACTGTAAAGGAGCTCTCTTCATTGACAAATCTCCATAATGCCAACAGAGCCCCAGTCAGAGTAAGCTTCATGACTTTAAACTTCCTATTTTAATAAAACGAATCAAACACTTCATTCAGGGAACAATGTAGGAAACTTCGAAAAAAGAACAAAATAAATTGCAGGTGAAAATAAGAAATAAATAAAAGATGGAAATTATTATGTAGATACATTTAAAAACCTATCAGAGACTTAAAAAAACACTGGACTTATCAGTAAAATCAAAACGGTTTTTTTTTTAAAACAAAAATACTTAATGGATAAGCTTGCCAGATAAATACTATACGCCTAGTAAAATTTAAATTTCAGGTCGCAATCGCTCATGCCTGTAATCCCAGCACTTTGGGAGGCCGAGGCAGGCACATCACCTGAGGTCAGGTGTTTGAGACCAACCTGGCCAACCTGGTGAAACTGTCTCTAATAAAATACAAAAAATTAGCCGGGCGTGGTGGTGCATGCCTATAATTCCAGCTACTTGGGAGGCTGAGGCAGGATAATCGCTTGAAACCGGGAGATGGAGGTTGCAGTGAGCCACGATCATGCCACTGCACTCCAGCCTGGGCGACAGTGAGATTCTGTCTCTAAAAAAAAAAAATTTCAGATAAATAATAAATTCTTTTTTAGTGTTAGTATACAAAATAAAATCGTCACTTTGTGTATAATTATTATACAAATTATTATTCATTTTTATCTGAAATTCAAGTTTAACTAAACTTCCCATATTGTTATTTGCTGAATCTGGCAATGCTGTTAATGGAAGAGAGTATTATTTAAAAGTTTAAAACTTGAGATGATGCAATCTAGATGAACTTTGTAAGAAAGTCAAAATTAACATGAGTTGCGTCAAGAGATGACAAAAAACAAAAGCTGAACAAAGAATTCAGTACTGCAGAAATAAAAAAGAATGTTAAGTATCTGTTTTAAAAAGAGTACTAGGAATTCTGTTTTCATCTTTGGAAGAGTAACAATAACCAGACTTAACTTTCTGCAGTAAAACTGAACAAAATATATGGAACAACTATTTTTAGATGTTGGGCAACAGTCAGTGCACACCATGATCCCCGAGAAAAGGGGATTTATGGGGTAAGCCCTGAGATCTTCTTGGCTGAATGCTTGAAGTGATTTTCAGACATAAGCGAAGGTAGAGGAAACTTACACAAAGACTTGATGAGTGGTGAAGGTGTAGATTGGAGGTGGAGAGGTAGACATGGCCAGAAATTGTAAAGCGTAGTTCTAGAAATGAAAGACCTGCATATAAACAAAAGCTGCAAAACCTGTATAGGGTTTACTTGAGGCTTTGCTGAGGATACATAGAGTGAAACTCCAAAAAGTAAGGCTGGGGGAGGGAGGAAGATTGAGAAGTTTTATGCTGACCGATTTCCTCAGTACATGTAGGATGACTATAGGTGCAGACATCTTGAATGGTATGTACATTAAAATTATATAAAGAAATACGTCCTCCTTAAGTGGAATGTATTCTGTGTGTGCAAGGATGCTTTAAATTTTTTAACAAATAGAGCATGATCAAATGGTATATATCCAAGGAATGAAAGCATAGTACATTAGCACATCTATCAATTTAGCAGATATTCTTGATGGAAGCTCAAAAACAAATAGGAAAAGATAAAAAATTCCTAAATATAAAAAATAGTACCATTAGACATAACAACTATACTAAATTCAGAGAAGAAGGATCAGATGCTTTTTATATCTTTTTCTTTTTCTTTTTTTTTTGAGGTGAAGTCTCACTCCGTTGCCCAGGCTAGAGTGCAGTGGCAAAATCTTGGCTCACTGCAACCTCCATTCTCCAGGTTCAAGTGATTCTTGTGTCTCAGTCTCCCTAGTAGCTGGGATTACAGGCACCCACCACCATGCCTAGCTAATTTTTGTATTTTTAGTAGAGATAGGGTTTCGCTATGATATCCAGGCTGGTTTCAAACTCCAGACCTCAAGTGATCTATCCATCTCAGCCTCCCAAAGTGCTGGAATTACAGGTGTGAGTCACTGCATCCGGCCACTCTTGTCATCTTTTTCACACTGTTCTGAAGATTGTTTCTAGTTAATGCAATCAGACAATATATAAATGGCATCTGCATTAGAAAAAATAAAATAATTATTATATATGCAGCAAAAATGACCACCTGCCTACAAATTAAATACATCTAAATAAAATAGTATTCAAACTAATACTAAAATTCATAAAAGTATTTGGAAGCAAAATGAATACATAGAAGTCGTTTATTTATGTCAGCAGTAGATAGTTAACATTAGTTTTAAAAATCTCAATGATGGCTGGGCGTGGTGGCTCACGCCTGTAATCCCAGCACTTTGGGAGGCTGAGGCGGGCGGATCATGAGGTCAAGAGATCGAGGCCAGCCTGGCCAACATGGTGAAACCCCATCTTTACTAAAAATACAAAAATTAGCTGGGCCTGGTGGCACATGCCTATAGTCCCAGCTACTCGGGAGGCTGAGACAGGAGAATCACTTGAACGTGGGAGGCAAAGGTTGCAGTGAGTTGAGATCACGCCACTGCACTCCAGCCTAGCAATAGAGACTCCATCTCAAAAAACAAAAACAAAACAAACAAAAAAAACCTCAATGATATCAACAACTGTGAAAAGTCTCACAATACATTTAATGATAAATGTATACTTTTTCATGAGGTTCAGCAGTCACAGGTTGCCTGAAAAGATATAAGGCTGAATAAATGTAGTATATTTCATATTTAATGAATAAACATGGTAGTCAGGGTATTATCTTTCTCAAACTCGTATATTAGTCTTCTGAAACTCCCATCATAACCCTGACATTGTTTCGGTGAGAAGTCAGTAGAAGGAAACTTGGCAGGATTTTAAAAAATTATCTGAAAGATCATATGTATAAGGTTATTATTCAAAATTGTTTTGAAAGGGATTTTATTGTGTACAGACTTAACTTACCGAATATTAAGAAATTCTATAATATAATTAAAACATTATGGTGTTAGTACATAATGAACAAATAAAGCAATAAAACAGTAAAGAGGGTCCATTAAGATATGAAAAGAAAGACTGCACTGGACATCTGTGGAGCAGGAATGTATTTTATAATGAATGACATTAGGACAATTGAATTTCTCTTTGAAACTACACAGTTAAATATCTCTTTGTGTCAAACATAAAAATGAATTCCATTGAACTAAAGATTTAAACATAAGAATAATTAAAATACTAAAAACAATTCTTTCTTTTTCTTTTCTTTCTTTTTTGTTTTTCTTTTTGAGATGAGAGTCTCGCTCTGACACCCAGGCTGCAGTGCAGTGGAACAATTTTGTCTCACTGCAGCCTTCGTCTCCTGGGTTCAAGCAATTCTCCTGCCTTAGCCTCCCAAGTAGCTGGGACTACAGGCACGCACCACCACTCCCAGCTAATTTTTTGTATTTTTAGTAGAGACGGAGTTTCACTGTGTTGGCCAGGCTGGTCTCAATCTCCTGACCTCATGTGATCCACCTGCCTCTGCCTCCCGAAGTGCTAGGATTACAGGCATGAACCACTGCGCCCAGCCTTAAAAGCAATACTTTATTATATTCAGGTAACTAAGGTATTTTAGATATGACATACAGATCAGAAATCATAAAGAAACGATTAACATATTTTATAATATAAAATTCTTAAACTTCAGTATGGTGAAAAATACTGTAAATAACTTAAAGAATAAATAACAAATCAAGGAAAGAACCCTGTGATTATCTATCTATCTATCTATCTATCTATCTATCTATCTATCTATCTATCTATCTATCACCATTTCAGTGATGTGTAAACAGATTTTAAAAATCAGTGAAGTAAAGACAATAACCCAGTGGGAATCTGCACAAAACATATAAACAGGTGATTTGGGAAAAAAAAAATTCAGATAATTGATGATCAGTGAACAAATAAGAATATTCTAAACCCTGTTAATAATGTTAAAATTTGAATTAAGATGAGATATGATGTTCATATTTAATGTGTTATGTTTGCAACCATTTAATAACCATTAATACCCAGAGTTGGTGGGGTTATGGGAAAATAAGGACTTTTATGCATTTTAATGCTTATAAACTATTACAACATTTTGAAAGGAAATTTGACAGTAATCACCATATTTTAAAATACTTTTACCTTTTGATACAAAAATTTTACCTCTAGGATTTATCATATTGAAGCATATAATAAATGAGCTAGATGTATTTAATGAGCTGGATTAGTACAAAGGCCCCTGGATGTGTTCGTCATCTGCTTCCTCTAGGCCTTAGATTCTACACACCCCAGAATCAACTTACTAGCTGCCTCCCCTTCCAGTAGTTGGCTTCTACAGGTCCGCTAGCGCTTGTCTTTTTAGATGAACCCAGGCTCATATTCCATGGTTCCTATAATATTTTATACTGTTCTTCTGTACTATTACCCCCTTGTATATGATTTCTCAAAACAAAGCCCTCTGCCTTCCATCTCTAAAGATGCTTTTTCTAACATGGACTCAAGCCCCTGGACTGTGGCATCTTCATTACCATGTGGTAGATCTTCTATTCATATAAAATCCAGCTCCAAAGAGACCACTGGGAGAAGAGGTTGATATGACCCTTAGCGCCTCCAGTTATTATTCAAACCCCAGTATAATACATGTAACCACTACATTTCATATCTTCTAAAATGCAGATTATTTTTCCTCCTCCTAGCATCCCTGAAATAATGACATGTCTTTAAAGTCAATGGCATATTGCAGTTTAGGTGGCAGTATTATTTCTTAGTAGGACTTATGGCAATAATGTATCTTATGATCAATGGTATTTTAGTTTCAATAAAATTCAGTTGTTATACCTAGTTTAACACAATTTTTATTTTATGTTGCTAATGAGATATGTCACATGGAACTCTATCAACACACTGACCATTATAGTTAATACATTTTTAAAAACATTTGTTTGTTTTTGCCTCTTCTTAATGTGTTATCTCATCCATGTTTTAGGAGAATATTTTTAGTTTGCAGGCTGTTATTTACCAAAATTAGGTGTTTGCAAACTGATAATATGCTTTGGTATTATTCTTGACCCTGACAATGTACCAAGTTCTGGTTTCTGGGTATCATTTTATTTAGCATTTTGTTTTGATTCTTGCTTTCTTTTCTCTCTTTTCCCTACCCCTCCCAACCATTGTTTCCTTACTTTGGAAATATTGCATGGACTAAGATTCAGATAAAGTGTTTCTGAGAGAGGCTTCATCTAGGTTATGCCACTTAGTAGCTATAGAGACTGGAGCAGGTTATTGCAGTTCTCTCAGCCTCTGTGTCCTCATTTGTAAAAGCTTTGTTCAGTGTTTTTGGGAAGAGCAGTTAAGGTAAAGTACATGGATGTATTTTCTAAACTCCAAAGCTGTGACATTTCTGGAGATTATTAATGGCTTCAGAGGGCACCTTCGGTAATAGCTGGTTTTAACTAATTTCCTGAGCATTGATGCAAGGTGCCCTTACGTACTGAGTTAATCTAGGATGAGTTCCTTTGTTTCTACTATAGCTCATTATTGTGTTTTCTCATCCTTGATAGCACCTTCTCTAGTCTTCAGATAGCCTTTAAAAATGGAGTTGCATCAAGGTCATATCACAAGCCTATAACAAAATAAAGGGAAAATGCACCTGTCTTATAAGCCAAGTTGCTCCTTCTTCACCAGGTAACTTCCCATCCATATAGTGTCCACTCCATACATAATTCTAAAGTAAATATTCTGCTTCTGTAATTTTGTAATCAATCTGCAACCACAGGATCAAGTACAAATTGCTAGCCAATGCAGAACTCTATTTGCTACAGTGTTCTAGGAACAATGGAACTGTAAATCTGGACGAGACTTGGAGTCAATCCCCTTACTGTAATGGGTAATCACATCTAAAGCATCTAAGACTAATTTAATTTGTTCTATTTTTGAAGACCTCCTGAGGTGATTTTTCAACTTCTCTCAGGAACACTTTCCAATATTTAGCAAATCTTATTGTCAGAAAATACTTCTTTGTACCTCAAAGTTTCTCATGCCACAGAGTAACTAATGGTTTTTTGCGCTTCTACCTTAGTGAAATAAGGTAACATTGACAACATATCATGTATTTGCTTTGTTTATAATCCTTTAATAAAAAGCTCTCCATTGCCTAAAAGGTAACATTCAAACTCCTTGGCATGCCATGGAAGGCACGTTAGAATCTGCAACTGTATAAATTTATAGTATTTACTCCTCGCATCTCCTACATGATTTGGGGTTTAGCTCTGCTAAAGTACTTTTTGAACTCTAAGAATACTATGTTCTTTAATACGTCTTGTTTTTTTATATGTATTATTCCCTCCACTTGGAATGTCTTCCCTCCTCATCTTCCTAGTTGAGTTTTACCTTGTAAGGAAGACTTTCCTTTGCTTCCTAAGCAGTTGGTCACATTGCACTTTTTCCAAGCTTCTATCACAGGATTTGGTTATTTAGTATGATATTGCTTTATAACTGTTTTCATGTGATTTCTTACCTTTCACTAGGCTGTGAGGATTGAAGCCTGAGATGAGTTTTATTCATATGCTTTCTATGTACGGTCACTGACTGACACATAATAGGGGATCAATGAATAAGTTGAAAAAAGGAATGAGTGAATGAATGTCACAATACTCTCCTACTACTCAGAGAAGCAAAAGGCTTTCTTTGCCTTAAATTAGGAGGAATATAAATATAAAAAACACAAAAGACCCACCAAAAGCATCAACATGCTAAGTATCTGTAAAGTTATGCTAATTTAAGTTACCATTATCAGAAATTGTTGAAGGACAATTGTAAGTATGTATATCTCTTTGACAGACATCACCACAGGTTTGTATTACCATCCCTAATGTGAAAAAAATTTTTTTTTTACCAAGTCAGAAAGTCAAGGATTGATGTTTTATTTTCAAAGGTGATGTTTCCATTAGTTTTTCAGCACCCATCAGCAGGACATTTTGCAAAAGCATATGGATGTTGGCAACCAGTGATATATCAGATGCATGCCATTAAAAACACTCAGGCAGTCTATCAATGCCATTAGAGGCTCTGATGGCCAGAGATGAAAGACTGAAGAGTCACTTATGCAAAACGCATGACACAGGCATAGAATTGTGATGCAAATAATCTATCATGAAGTTTTTCTGATTTTATTAGCAAATAAAAATATAACTTCCCAATAAACATGTCCTAGGGAAGGTAAAGTGACTCTGAACTGGAAGGGAACCTGGGATGGAATAGCCATTTTTGTTCCCATTGTGAGGGAAATTCTTAAAATTGCCATTTACGAGAGCTCAAAATTTTGTTTTCTCAACATAATCTTTTCCTCATACTATACTGATTCCTACTATTTCTAGATGGTTTGTTAATCTCTTTGTATCCTACCTACTTCCAAAAAAGATATTTGTTTTTCTTGGTTCTGATTATCCTCTGATGAAGGGGTAAATGAGTATTAAATTCATCAAGGTATATTTTTTGTGTAATTAGTTGGAGTTGGTGGGAGGGAAAGGAAAACAAAGGTCTTCTATAATTTACAAACTGAAAAATCTAGTCCCTCTCTCCAATGCCGTGGCTACTGATGATGTATTAGACACCTGTAGGATGCCCCTCTCTGAGCCCAAACATCAGAATTTAGGACATGGCACGAATTAAAACACTGGGGAAAAATAGAGAGCATTAAGGATCACTTAATTACTACCCTAAAGAAATATTATGTTGACTCTTTGGAATAGCTATTTTCTGTTTTTAATGAGGAAAGTCAATGATGATTTCCATGTATCTGTTGGGACTTAAATTAGCTATTAAAGAAAGAGGTGAGATACAGATCTCTTGAAATTGAGAATGTAGGTTCTCTTGTGTGTAAACCTTTTAAATAAATGAGCACCAGCCCTTCTTCCCTCCCTCCCTCCCTCCCTCCTTCCCTAACTTCCTTCCTTCCTCCCTCCCTCCCTCCTTCCCTAACTTCCTTCCTTCCTTCCTTCCTTCCTTCCTTCCTTCCTTCCTTCCTTCTTTCCTTTTCTTAGAATTTGCTTTTCAGGGTTGAATACATATTTCTTCCAGCTCTCTATAACACATGCTTTTATTTTTAGGAATACTGTTTCCATTGCTTATTTTACGCTTGTGAGCAGTGTTATTCTATCTGATTCTCTAATGATGTTATTAGCAAAGTTCAATTATTGACTTTGTGCATTAACCATGACACTGGCTGTCATATCTGTATTTGGGAAGAGGCTAAAGGTTAAGGGTCTTGAGTTTAGAGTCATAGATTTTCCTTGTCATATGACTTTGAGAAAAGTGCTCAAATTTTTAAACCATGTATTCCTAATTTATAAACACAAACATAAAAATTATAACTACTCCATATCCCAACAGTACCTAATCCATAGGGTTACTGTGCAGATTTAGTGAGATTATGGCACAAATAAAGAGCATACTTATAGTTTTTTAAAAACATCAGACACTTGACCTTTGTCATTGTTTTAAATTTGGCATTGTTTTAAACCCTGGGACTAGAAGGCAGATTTTAAATCAGAAGCTATAAGATAGAACCTAGAAAACTGTATGTGTATATATCATCTCTCCAGGTGATTCTGATACATAAATTATGTTTGAGAACCATCAGTTTAGAATATTTTCTTCCCTTAAAAGAGAGCCAGTTTTAATGAGTAAGGATTCCTATCCCATATTTACCATTTCTCAGAGAAGTTTCTCAGAGAACTTTCCTGGGAATTGATTCCAATTGTCACAAAATATTTTTTAAAATTGTCTTTCTAATTATCCAAGCTATAGGGGAGCATAAGATCCTTCATTGCAGCCTATGTGAAGATGAGGCCACTTAACATGGAATTCTGTCATATGTGGATATTTACGTATGCTCTTATGCCTCTTCCTTAACTGTGAACTTCAATGAGAGAACCAGAGAATGCCTTAGTATGCATATTTATCTGTATTAAAGTAAAATGAATGGACATACATCTTATAGAAATTTCCAGGGAGATAAAGCCAGAAAAACTTTTCAGTGGGAAATTATAAGTGAAAATTCACAGCAGTTTACTCATTATTGCTAAATTGGGTTCCTTAAAAACGTCATAGATAGTCTCAGGTTTAGTATGTTGTCTTGACTAATTGATGTGGGAACATCATTATAAAGCCTTTCCTATATTCACTCATGAACAAAGTTTCCCTCGCTCAAAAGTCCATTGTGTTAGTCAGAACTCTGTCATTTGTAACTGACTGAAACTCAGTTCAAACTAGCAGAAAAAGGGTGTGTGTGTGTGATTTTGTTTTTTTTTTTGATTCTTATAACAATCTAGGGACTAATCTATTGCTCTGTTGTTTTGTATGGTTAAAATAAGGAACTCATCAAAGTGTAATTTCACAAATCACATGTTTTATTTCCATACAAATAGATTCTTTTGTTTTTTCAAAATGCTGATGGAGGGGAAGAATAACAAAAAAAAATCTTACTGGGTACACACTCAATAGCCGAGTTGCATTAATCACATAGTGAGTGTGTTCCTATTTCATTTGGAATCCAGTTATTAAAGTCTAGCTGCCAAACTAGGAAGGAAGCAATCCTCTGTGGATGTGAAGTCAATCAAAGTTTAAGGCATAGCTTTGCATGAGAAGTTCGGGGACGAGACAGTTTGACCAACACAGCAGAGATCTAAGATGACAAGCAAAGTTCCTTGAGGCTAGTGCAGTGCTAGTATTGGTGGGCTTTGGAGAACATCTCAAAGGCTGAGAGAGTAGCTCTGCCACAGCCCCGGCTTTCAATCTGTCTGTCAAAATTATGGGTTTATATGTATTTTGGAGTCTAGCAGTTGAGGCAAATAAATCACTTATGTGGTCTGATAAGTAGTGCTGTAACATCCTTGTGGGGAGGAGGGATTCTATTCCAAGCTCGTATCACAGCAAAACATATGTCACTCAGTAGCAAATTATGTGTTTGGAATCATTTCAAAGCTACATAACACATGTCTTCTGGCATAGCTAGATGTAGGGGTTCACATCATGTCTTTAGGACTCAATAGCTTCTATATATCACTGAACCTTACTTTTCTTTCAGTTGGCTTCATTCTCAAGCAGGTCCTTAACTCCATTTAGCTTAGCTATCCCAGCAGAAGGAGCACCTCTTTTTCCAATAAGTCTAGTAATAGTCCCAGGAGTGGCTCTCATTTAATGTAATTTGGATCACATACTTGTTTCTGACCTACCAACACAGTTAAGAAATGGAATATGGGCCGGGCGCGGTGGCTCATGCCTGTAATCCCAGCACTTTAGGGAGGCCGAGGTGGGTGGATCACCTGAGGTTGGGAGTTTGAGATCAGCCTGACCAACATGGAGAAACCGCGTCTCTACTAAAAATATAAAATTAGCCGAGCGTGGTGGCACATGCTTGTAATCCTAGCTACTAGGGAGGCTGAGGCAGGAGAATCGCTTCAACCTGGGAGGCGGAGATTGTGGTGAGCCGAGATCGTGCCATTGCACTCCAGCCTGGGCAACAAGAGCAAAACTCCATCTCAAAA
>NW_012101266.1:4839746-4860208 GCF_000951045.1 Mandrillus leucophaeus | reverse complement strand
AAAAAAAAAAAAAAAAAAAAAAAAAAGAAAGAAAGAAAGAAAAGAAATGGAATATAGTGATTTATAAGCCCTAAGTAATATGCCAGTCTCTCTAGGGATGGGGACAACCATATCCTAAAAACACAAGAAATTGTTGAGACAGGTGGTTCCCTTAAGGAACACTGAGGCACTGATATCACAAGAGGAAACATGCTGAGCAGACAAAGACAACAAATGTCCACAGTATATCATAAGGTACTTAGTCCCTTAACCATGAAACTTCCTTCCACCATGAATATTTCACCACTGAGTCTTAGGAAGGGAAGACTAAAGTAGGAATTATTTTTGGGAGAAAACTTAGTAGTTTCAGAAGGTTTTAAATCTGAATTTTACCTAGCCTTTTCTTTTACCAATTTATATAATTCTTGTCTACTTGTTTGCCAATATAATGGGGAAGAAGATTGAATTTATTAGAAGGCTTTTGAATGTGTTGAATGCTATATTTAATTATATTTTCATTATCTTTTTTTTAAGGCCAGAATGAATTAAACTTACATATAAGCCCATGGAGAGCAGGCCACAGGAGATAGATTTGTTTTCTGGGAGTCTCTTTGGGCCAGCAGGTCCATATGTAATCATATTCCATACATTATATGCTAAGTCTCCTGCTATGGAAAAGTAGACATTCTATTTAGGTGTTAAACACACTTCCAATCGGGTAGTAGTCTCTTTCTTTGTTTTCTCCACTTTTCCGAGCAATTTAATCTCAGGAATTAGTTTAGTTTCTTGGGCTTTTTAATTTACAGCATTTTAGGTTTTTTGGAGTAGCCCCAATTTCATGCATTCATATTGCCTCAATAAAGATTTGTGATATTCAATTAAAATATTTTTACTATTATGCTTGCAAATATTTATATGCAAATAACTGAACAAGTAAAAAATAATTAGACCACGATTTCTAATTTGTGCTTCATAGAATGTGGTCTCAGATACTCACTGACCCACCTTCCCAGCACTACTTGCTGTGGTATGTAGAGATGTGACATGGCCATTCCTCCTTAGTCGGGAATTATTCTAAGTAAAACAACAACAACAAAAACAAAACCAAACAAAAAAAAACCCCACACCTCTGTTGATTGTACTTCACGTGCACACAGCCTTGTGCTCCCTGTGCTTGGTAACGTGACTTAAGATTCATTAAATAGAAGGCATTCCCTCTGCTAGCAAGGATGGCAAGATATAGGAAGAAAGAACAATTCATAAAAGATAAGCCACAGACACCTCAAAGAGTCAATATACACAGTCCCTTTAAGTATAGGTTTGTATAATGTTTTTGCTGGACAAGTTATCAAGATCCATAAAAATTAAAATGCAAAATCCATAGGAATTTAAACAATACCAGAAAAAGACATAAAAAATTAAAACAACAATCTCCAAGTGAGGAAGGCATTTCTAAGTATGACATAAAACTTTTAACAGCAGAAACAGATATTATACTAAATAAAAATCAATATTTCTACATGATAAAACAAATAATAAAGTCAAGACACAAATGGAAAATTATAATTTATAATCCACCCAAAGAGCTACTTTTCTTAATATATTAAAATTTCCTACAAATCAATAAGAATGAGAATAAAAAACCGTTAGAAAAAGTAGACAATATGAATAGTCAGATCACAGAAAAGAAAGTATAAACGTTTTTTAAACATTTAAAAAGATGATATTCATACGAAGAGATACTCAGATGTTTACCATTTAATCTCTCAGTTCGGGAAACATCAAAAAGTTTCTTAATATCTTATGTGTGTTCCGGTAAGGACAGAATATGGGGAAACAGTCACTCTTGTAAATTTATCTTAGAAAGGTAAATTGGTGCAACCTCTGTGGAGGGCAATTTGGCAATAGTTACCACATTTTAAAATGCAGCTTTCCCCTGACTCAATAGTTTTATTTCTAGAAATGTATTCTCATTTGGACTTTTTTTTTTTTTTTTGCCAAATAATGTGTATAGAAGATTGTTTATTGCAGTATTGTTTGAACTAGCAAAAAACCTGAAAATAACCTAAATATCCATCAAAGAAGGACTGGGTAAAGTATGACACATCCCTCTGTAGAATGCTATTCAGCTGTACAAAAGAAGGAAAGCCTATTTACATGCCGATATATAGCCATAGAGCCAAGGTATGTGATTAAATGAGAAAATGGAAGGTGCAGAACATTGCATTTCTTGGCATATATAAAAGATGCTGGTAACAGAAGTTATCCTAGGAATGGGAACTAAATGGCTTTCAGACAGTGGTATTTAGGAAGCTTACTTTTTCCTAAATACTCTTGTAACTTTTGTTATTGTACCATGTGAATACACTCAACCTTCAGAAATTAATATAATTAAAAAAAAACAATGAAATACATCAAAGAATTGATCTAGCAGTTCTACTGCTGGAAATTCATCTAACAGCATAGCTCATAATAGCAAAGCACAGTCCATCAGTAGAAGCTGTAAAAGAGAATTCCATGTGTGGTGGTATGAAGTATTTCCAAGACAAATCTGTACATCAAAAAAAGCAAAAACAAGTTGCAAAATATATATATATATTATGCAACTATGAAAGTTGCAGAAAAATATTTATGTACCCATTATATATATATGTTATGTTTTCATTTATACTAAAACTTTCATGTGCATGTAGTGTTTGCATAGGCATGGAACACCCATGTATATGGAAAGACACACAGATATTTAGGGTAGAAGGCCTGGGGGTCATGGATAGAACTAAGATTTACATTGTAATGTGTCCCTTTATATAACCTACACATTTTAAATTCCCATGTCCAGATAATCATTAATCAAGCAAAAAGGAAAACATAAAGGCAAGGACAAACATGTAGTTTTATTGTTTTGTGAACAGCTGAATTGACCTTCTGGATGAGGAGAACCATGCCGAGTTAAAATTAGCATTAAAGGGAGAGCCAAGCTCATTATGTGCAGAGCCGAAGTCCTAGAGATACATTTGGGTCCTCTTTAATTCCAAAATGACCATCTAGACAGAAAAGACAACCACAGATGATAGATGACTTTATATTTTGAACAATAATAGGTTATTTTCCAAAGATATTCAACTTATAACAATTTCCTTTTCATTGAAAATGTTGGACTTTTTATACCCTTCCATGAAACTTGGCAGACCAAAAAAGAGAAATTTGACTTTTCCATGTTGCCCATGATGCAAAAATCCTGAAATATTCAGAACACAAGAGACACATACAACAAGCACGATGACCTTGAAAATTCTTAGGCAGATGTATCAGAGTCCATTTCACATAGCGGATGTCCTTTGCCAGGGAGTGAGTGTACAGCTGGCTAAATGCTGCCTCCACAGCAGCCGGTCTAGGGATGTGCATTAGCTTTTTGATTTAAAGAGAAGGGAGGGCGTATGATGGTGGAGAGTGAGGCATGTTATTCAGGGTTAGATGGCAGAGAAGGTCCTGAAATGCAAGTGTGACGATGCGTGTGGAAGGAGCACTTTATTGGGGAAAAATACTCAGAGATGGTCCTGCCTCTGGATGTGAAAGCAAAATTCAAGTAACCCTTAGCTGCACATCAGAAGTCACTTTATCATTTTGGTAAAATTTATTTCAATCAGTAACTGCTTTTGCTTCCTTTTCTGTGTGGGAACTGTCCAACTCTGGAGTTCCAAAGCTGCATGAAGTAGACACACATTTGCTCTTGACCATTTCCTTGTGTTACCTGCTATTTTCAATCAGGAGTCTCTCTGGTTGTGCCTCCTCTGCTTGCTTCTTGTTCCAAGATGGTTCTAGCTATAAATTCCTTGACTTCTGAAGTGGATGTTTGTGACCATCCTGCCCAACCTCTGTTCTCTCTTCTTTTCAGTCCCCTGGGAAGCCACTCCTTTATTGCTCAGTCCATGCAGCTCTCATGATGTGGATGGCAGTGCCTCTGCATCCAGGACTGGAAGCTGTAATCAACACCAGTGAGAACTCCAAATCTCCTTGGCCACAGTGATTGGTTTCTGGGTACACGTGTGACCCAATGGATCAAAGCAGAACAAATCCTGGGATTGGAGTGAGAGGTTCTGGGACACACACTTTCCCAACGGACTTGAATCTGAGAGGACAGGAGCCTTAAGCAATCACACAGTACCACACAGAGCCCGAGAGTGAAGAGCACACACACTCAGCCCAAAGCAGAACCCAGAGATGCAGAGAAACTGAGTCCAAGGACACTGGGAGATCCCTGAACCTGCCAAGCCTAAAGCTGCATCAACCCTGGACATTTTGGCTTTAAGAGTCTCCCAAACCCCAAACTCTTTTTTCCTCCATCTCCTTAGACTAGCCTGGGTTTTCAATGATCTGCAAGAGAGAGAACCCTGACCAACATATCTCTGACAATGATTATAGCAGCACACCTGTATTTTTTTGTTGTTGTTCTTTCCAAACATTTTCATCTACATTAGCTGATTTCTTCTCTCAACGACCCCGTACAAAGGTCAGGAGGACAACTTATACTAATCTCCACTTACATTTGGGAGAACTGAGGCTCACAGAGGTTAAATGACTTGCTTGGAGTAATCATAGCTAGTAAGAAGTAGAGCCTGTTCTGAAACTCAGGACTCTGGATTTTGTGTGCTTTGCAGTGCCGCCTAGGAGGTAGGACGTGACTTTCAGTCCTTTGGCTTCCTTTCTCTCATGCACTTCTGGGCTATGAGCTTGGAGGACCTTTCACTCCTCCTCGGAAGTGGGCACTGGGGGCCCTGCAGGCCCAGCCGGGTCAGCGTCTGGGGTCTGGTGAGAGGCAGAAAAGGGGAACTTTCACTTGAGTTAATGAAAAATAACTAGATTCTTTGTCCCAAAGGAGTGCTAGGGTAGAGCTTGTTTAACAATCGGAAATAAGCCTCTCCTGGGCAAGGAGGGCACCAAGACGCAAAGCCACACAAAGGAGCCTGAGGAGCAGTGACCGGTGGGTGCTGCAGTGGATTTAGAGGAGGAAAATGAAGGAGAAAGCATGGGCGGAGGCACTTCCCCTTCATGCTGCCCCATTTGCTGTGAGCATCTTAACAGAATGAAGCCTGGGGACCTCCGGGTCACTGCTCAGCCTCCTGACCTGGTTCTTTAAAGCCCTGGTTCTCCTCTCCTCCCTGTTCCACTTACATCATCTTTTCCCACTGCCACATACAATCAGAAATAATATAAATATTAGCCTGCTCATGGGTGAAAAGGAATAAGATATCAAATATGTTTCCATTTTTATTTTTAAAAATCAGAGGATGGAAGCCATTTTGTGACTACAAAAAAATATAAAATTTCTGCATGAGGTTTGAAATATTCTCTCTACATGTATCATTGTCTTTAAGGCATGAGGATTTAAGGCCTCAGATACCAACCTAATAGAAACAGCTGGGTAGACAGTGAAGGTGAAACAACATCGGTTAACATATTCTGTAATTAAGTAATGTTTTTTCTTTTAAAGGATCCCTCTTCCTCATCTGCCTGCAAAAGGGACTGTGGTGGGATGTCACTGGTTCCTGGGGAGGGGCAAGGTCCTTGGTGAGTTCAGGCTCTCCCCTCCCGTCCTGTGCCTAACCTCCGCCGACCCCGCCACCAGCTCATGTTTTTTTCTTCCTCAGGTCTTGGCAGGTAGTTTGTCAAGCTGATCTTAATCAGATCACTGTGTAATTACAGAGGGACTGTGAGGATATTTTTGGTTGTCATCTTCTAACAAAATGCAGATTGCGTGGCATGTATACATAGAATTACTCTGTAATTCAAAGTAAATTGACATTTAATTTCAATTTAATTACACAGGAATTACAGGCATGACAAGATACAGTCTAATTAGGAAGCAAAGTATAAGAATCTGTTTATGGAATGAAAATCCACATTATGTCACATTTTAACAGAATCAAAATAATTTCTTTGAATTTTTGTGAAACATATAATGACAACAGTAATAATTAAAACTGCTTCTGGGCCATTCACCAGGTGCATACATATTATCTTATTTAATTCTAACGGTAACTCAGCAAAGCTGATGTGATCATTCCCATGGTACAGAAGGGAAAACTGACGTTTGGAGAAGTTAGTAATGTGCTCAGTGTCACACAGCTCAGGAGTGGTCAAGGGGAAATTTAAGTCCCATGCTTAGGAGGCCCATGCTTAGGAACACCGTGCTGCTGCCTCATTTGTACTTCTAGGCAGAGGAGGAGGCACGGGATTCAGTGCTGGGGGCTGGCCTCAGCAGCCTGCTCTCTCGGGGAGTGTGGCCCAGAACACTGAGCTTGTTTTCCCCCTTTTCCTTTCCCTATGCTCTCTCCTTTCATCTCTACCTTCCTTCTTTTCACTCACTTAACAAATGTTTACCCAAATGCCATCCACTCTGTCAGGCATTGTACTGGCTGCTGGGTGCTGGGTGTTAAGTGCCAAGGGTGGCTGACAGTGCTCTGGCCTCGTGGGGTTTCCTCTGTCCCCCTTTCCATACAGGACATCTCAAGCATCCTGTTCAACAGCTAGGATGAATAATGAACCCCAGCTGGTCAGCTGCATATGCAAGTATCAGGAGCTATCAGGATCCAATCACAAGGAGACAGATATAAGCGAGTGGGAAGGGGACACCCAGAGCCCTTTTGGTGGAAGCTTTACCCTCAGGATAGTCTTTCCCACACTCAGGGTTTATGGAGCTTTCACCTCTCTTCCAGTGGAGCTTTCAATCAAAGCAGAATTTTGAAGAGTATGTGTGTGTGTGTGTGTGTGACCCCTACCCTTGTACAAAACAAATCACAACCTGGGCCACTTCCTACCTTTCCAAGAACCGGACCTATCTAGCTTCAGTGACTGTAGAATTTTATTTTATTTTATTTTATTTTACTTTATTTTATTTTATTTTATTTTTTGAGACAGAGTTTTGCTCTGTTGCCCAGGCTAGAGTGCAGTGGCACGATGTTGGCTCACTGCAAACTCCACCCCCGTGTTCAAGATATTCTCCTGCCTCAACCTCCTGAGTAGCTGGGATTACAGGCATGCACCACCATGCCCAGCAAACTTTCTGTATTTTTAGTAGAGATGGGGTTTCACCATGTTGGCCAGGCTGGTATCGAACTCCTGGCTTCAAGTGAGCTGCCTGCTTCGGCCTCCCAATTTCCTTCAACCTAAACGACTTCTTTAGCTTCTGCTCTCTTATCCTTCCTCTATCCCTCACTTAGTTATAATCTCTTCCATGCGTGTCATACTTTACACTTGGTAAAAGGCTTTCCCTTAAAATAGCTCATTTGATTCTTAAGCATAAATCTGTGAAGAAGTCAAGTTAATATTTTAATCATATCCAGCTTATAGATGGGGAAGCCAATAACCAGAGATGTTCAAGACATTCATCACCTTCCACAGCTTGTCAATGTAGTACTGGTTTCAGACTCAGCTCTTCTGGGGTTAATGCCAACTTCTGTCTGGGACGTCAGCTGCTGGTCCTTCACTGAAGCCCTCTTTCCTCTTTCTTCTTGTTACCTCAAATTTCAGCATTTGCATATCGCCTATGTAATTGTTTATTTAATTTTTTCTTTAAACTGATTTAAAAATATTTGAATATATTTATTTTAAAAGATAATTTCATATGACTCCTTCCAATGGACAACCAGCACCACTTAACAAAAAGAGAAGGAAAATATAAATCCAAATATGAAATGAAATGAAAGATTATCATTAGATCACAACTACACTGTTGCTTGCTGAAGGTTCTTATCCTGATTCCAGCTCTTTGTTGAAAATTGAACTTTGCAAGAGTGAGAGGACTGTTAAATGTCTACTAACACCAAGCAGAGAGTTGCTCCTTAATGTGACAGGCAGCACTGAAAGAGAATCAAAAGCAAAAGACAATGTTTTCACTATGCAGTCAATGTTTTTGGATGCTCTCTCTGTATCCTACTCAAAGCATCTCAAATCACGTACCATGGTAAACGCTGTTCTGGCCTAATCACTCTATGTCACATAAACTTAACCTTAGTTATCCCTACCAATAATGCCTAACAGGTTGCATCTTGACTTCGAGGTTCAGTAGAAAGATATTAACCTGGTGCAGAGTAACCCAGTGCCTGGGCCTGAGTCTTTCTGGGCCTTTCATCAGCCAGTTGGGGTAGATGACCTTGATTTAGTATAGAAATTTTGTAGATTCATGTGTCTAACAGAGAAATGTACCTTATAGAAAAAGTGGGCTTCTCCTGGGCTTGGGAAACCTTGGTGAGATTACCTAACCTCTCCAGGCTTAGATTTTAGCTTCCCATCAATCAGACTTTCAAGGTTTACATTTTGTTTGCTTATGGAAAATAAAAGTTCTTGATGGTGAAAAATGGAGCATTTTGAGAAGGACATCAAGTGTCTCCTTGAAAACATGTGTTGATGAAATGTAAATGATGTTGTAAATGAATCCAACCCAATGGATTAATCAAATCATTAACATATCAATCATTAACAAGTGGATTTTATTTTTTAAAAATCCAATGAAACTTCTCCTGCAGATAGATCAGAAATTCATATATTATGCTGCCTTAAATCTTTTCTGGAACAAAGAAGGATATAAATAAATAAACATAAATTAATAATACAATAATAGCAATCTTGTCCCTCATTGTAATTTTAGATTTTAAAGTGAAGAAAAGACTTAGGTATGGAAAAAGATATTTCTGTTTGTTTGATGTACTCAATCTGAATACAGCCAGGGAGTTCCATATATCTGATACATGGCCACAGTTGTAGCTCCTAAAATCCTCACTCCCTGTTCAATTGCTTTCTTAGCCTCATGAAAATGAAATCTAGGAGGAAGCAACTCGCTTCTAAGGATACACTTAGAATTCATCTTAAACGTGCAGGAGATAAAAATCAGAGAATGCATTGCTCTACCTTTGCCATTTCATCAGTTTTAAAAGATTGTATATAAACAACAAATCTGAACATACAAAGGGGTTAGTTAATCAAAAAAAGATCAAAAGCAATGAGAGGCCGGGCGCGGTGGCTCAAGCCTGTAATCCCAGCACTTTGGGAGGCCGAGACGGGCGGATCACGAGGTCAGGAGATCGAGACCATCCTGGCTAGCACGGTGAAACCCCGTCTCTACTAAAAAAATACAAAAAACTAGCCGGGCGAGGTGGCGGGCGCCTGTAGTCCCAGCTACTCGGGAGGCTGAGGCAGGAGAATGGCGTAAACCCGGGAGGCGGAGCTTGCAGTGAGCTGAGATCCGGCCACTGCACTCCAGCTCGGGTGACAGAGCGAGACTCCGTCTCAAAAAAAAAAAAAAAAAAAAAAAAAAAAAAAGCAATGAGAATCTCTCCACATAGAACATGGCGGCATAGGGACAGGAGCTCTATACAGAAACGATTTGTCATGAACAGGTGAGGACAGAGAAAGTAAACAAAGGAGAGAGTAATTCTAAAGAGTAGGAAGCTATTCACCAGGTCCCACATCCCTGCCCTTGGAATTAGGAAAGAAACCCACCATTCTGCCCTGTGTCAGAAAGAGGGAAGAAGCGTCTGCTGCCAGCCTTTGTGCAGGGCATGGGAGTGGGAGTAGAGAAAGGGTGATGTCCTCCTCTTTCTGGTAATGCTGAAGGCTCAGTCAGTCTGCAAAGTGGCAGTTGTGGGAACTCCAGAAGCTCACTGTGCTATTCAATTAGAAGCAAAAATGTCAAATTTATTTTGGTCATCTCTCAGTAACCCCTCTCACTTGGCAGCCCCCCCTCTTTAATTTCACTCTCTTGCCTGGTTACCTCAATAAGAAGATGCCCCATTCTCTCTAGATCTGAGACTCTTGCCTCCCTCTCTCTCAGCTCTCAACAGAAAATATCCATGCCATGTCCTAGACCTATGAGACCACAAAGGTGTGCTCTCTGATATCTGCACAGATAGGCTAGTAAGTGGTGCTTGTCTTGTGGGGAGAGCAGTGGGGCTTAGAGTGAACAGGGCGGCTCATCCTCTGTCGAGAGCAGACAAGTTGAAGAAATTGCTAACCTCAGAGTTTGCCCAATATAACGCTTATGTGGGGAGGCTTCCATCAGCTGGAACAGCTCCCAGTTCAAAACCTTTGCCAGGTCTGTTAAAGAACCTGATAAAGGCAGTGGAGTTCAGGTCTTAATGAGTATAATTTATATGGTGTGCTACCTCTCCCCTTGAACCTAACCCCCAAAAGGAAAATAAAAAGGATTTGCATTCTGAAGGGGGTCCTAATTACCTGAGATAAAAAGGATGTTCAGAAAACATATTTAGGACAGGAAAGCGGGTATGTAAGAAAATGTGTACCCTCAGGTCACATACTAGCCATCTACAGCAAAGCCATAGAATTGACACTCAAGTCACACTTCCATTTTCTGTCCTTGTACCCTGGCCCATTCTCATGGCACCTTTGCTCATAGCTCCCAGAATAATCCACTGAACATTCCTCGTCAGCCTGGAACGCCTGGCAGTCCCTGTCCATCATTTGGAATTGCATGGGAGATAGAAGCTAGAGGCAATTCTTTTATACTCAGAGCAGATGCTATTTGAGACTGAGTGAGGCAGAAGTGCACTCCAGAAATCTCCAGAAGGCCTTATTGACTCTCCACCACCACCATTGAAGTCCCATGTTAAGCAATCTCTTTATTTACACAGGAGGCCATGTTGCTATTTATCACCAGACCACAAGGGAAAATTGATTCAGATGGTAAGGATGGTCAAAATGGACTGATCTGAGAGTCTGCAGGTCTGCATGCTAGTCTTAGTTCCTCCATTTCTTTGTTATGGAACCTTGGCCAAGTTATTTAATTTCTCTAGACCCTAGGTTTCTTACTGTTAAATAATCTTTCCAACTCTATCATTGTGGTGGGGTCAGAAAAGATAGTAATTAGGCCCATATATCAGAGTTGTGTGAGGTTCAAAATGAGATGCAATATGTATGTCTTGGGCAAACTCAACATCACTTCACACATGTACAGTCATTCTTCTCTGGGTTTTTCCAGAGTTAATGTCCAATGCTATGGAAAGTTGAGGAAGCCTGTTTTTGTGAATTTCTAGTATCCTCCTGAATCCAGTGGAAAAAATCAGTCTACTTGTAAATCTGTATATTTCACATAATGGAGGATTATTTTTGTGCCAAAATAAAAGTTTTCTTATTTCAGAACTTGATGGAAATAAAATGAAGGCTGCAAGAACATTAAACGTTTAACCTATGATTTTCTTGCTCTTGAGAAAGATTTAAAAAAACAATGCATTGTGTTCTGTTGTCCTTTGTCGATGCATAATTAAAGATTTCTTTTTACCATCCAAGATAATTTCAAGTCCAGTAGGAATAAATATTACCACTCTGTTACAAATGTGCTAAATTCATGTTTTAATAAACTGAGTTTACTTACGCTGCTTGGTTCTTGCAAAATTAGAAATTATAAACATATGCTTTCCAGGAAAAGTAGTCATTTGCCTCGCTTTCATCTGGACTAAAATACGATCATTTCCCCAGCAAAGAGGAAAAGAAACTGGGCTATATTTAGCACTGCTTGATGATCCTGGGGCCAGCTGGCAGCGTAGAACGTAAAAGACATTTGGATGCCGGGTGTGGAGGTAGCCTCAAGACTGGACTCTTAGGGAAGGCCGCTGGGGCTCCCCACCTTTGGAGATCCGCAGACCACATCTATTTTTCTTCCTTGACTTGATCCTGAGAAGCCCAGCAGATAGTTAAATCTTATCAGTGAAGTCGTGTTTTGAATGTATTAAGAGACTTCTTTCAAAGCATGGTGAATCCTTTATAAAGGAAATTGTCACTTCTAAGTAATAATTATTCTTCATTTTCATAATTATATATCTAGATTAAAGCTAGAAACGTATCTGAAAAAGGTTGCCAATGCATAGAAAAATGTTGCTCAACAAATAAGAATTCTGTTTACAATGTGGAGTCACATCGCTGTCATTAATGGAAAGTGACTACAGTCTTTGTTTTAATAAAAAGCACCAGGTGAGTCCCTGGGACTGGCTTCCAGCAAAGAGGGGCATATCTGACGGAAGAGGGCAAAGGCAGTTTCCTAGAACAGAAAACTGTCTACCTGAACCATCTGCATTCCAAGAATTTTTCCACCCAGTCAGTGAGCCCTAGGGAGTGAGCAAGTTTGTATGTTCATATTTGTGTATGTGGGCCTGTGTGCATGGATGGGTAAGCATGCCCAGATGTGTGCATGTGTGTGTATTGATTTGTATGCAAGTGTGTATACTTTGTGGGCTTGCCTGTGTGGTTGTGTGCATGTGTATAAGCGCGTGTGTGTATGTGTGTACCCACATGTAGATGCCTACATCTGTCTGAAGGCAGTGAGTGGACAGAGGGAAGGAAGGAAGCTCTCTTTTATCCTTTCTTTTAGTGCAGATCAGCTTCTACAGCTGCAAAGTTAATGAGTCTGGCATGGTGCCTTTTCTAAAGCATAACTCAGTTCCCAGACTCACAGAATTAGAGGGAAAGCAAAGGAAGAAAAAAGAAGATTAGTAGGTTTAGTGGAAGGTAAGTTGCTATTACTATATTCTATAAACGTAAAATTGTCCCATTAAAATGATTCTGAGTTAGTGTGATACAGTCCTAAGGAAAAAGGTTTATGAAGAACCTCCTCAGAGACGAGGAGAAAACCTCAAAGAACAGTTAGCATTGATTAAAAAGCCATGGCCTGGAGGGCTGAGGGCAACACTGGCCTTGGAAATACAGTTCATGCTGAGTGATAAGATAGTGAACAGTTCCATGTAAGC
Organism: Mandrillus leucophaeus; assembly: GCF_000951045.1. Lineage (NCBI taxonomy): Eukaryota > Metazoa > Chordata > Mammalia > Primates > Cercopithecidae > Mandrillus > Mandrillus leucophaeus. Next base: position 4,847,474 of record NW_012101266.1, on the reverse strand, counting down.
CAGCTGGCTGGTGCTGGGCTTCACAACACAGCATTTGAAGAGGTTGCACGTCTCATACTTTAGATGCTGAGTTTTATTTTAGCAGCCCAGGATTTGAATTCCTAGCTCCATTACTTACTTGCAGAGAGACTTTGGGCAAGTTACTAAATTTTCTCTGAACCTCAGCTTCTTCATCTATAGAATGGAGATAGTGATAACCTTCCTCTCAGGCGTGTTGTGATAAATTAAATGAGATAAATCAAGGCTCATGAAATGTATTCCCCTTTCCTTTATGGATTCTATACTTTGGTGAGTAGTTTTATAAGAAATAGCTGTCAAAAAAGAGGTTCCCTTATATTACCTAGTTATCACTCCCTGCAGGAACGGTCAGAAAATTCAGGAGCAACAGAGTCATTTGAGTTATGGCCATCTTTAATCTCATCAGGATCAATCAAGAATCATTTAGCCCCTAGTGCTGTGTGTGTTGTGTCCCTGGGGGTCTCATCCCTAGTCAACACACATTTAGTCAGTGGTATGTAGATGAGGGGATGTCAAGCAAGAAAGGGCACTGTGGTTCCAGGGTCAGGAGACACCACTGGCCCTTCCACTCCTGATTATTAATCTCTCTAGATTTCTGTCAGCAGAACGGTGCCTTTTACAGAAGACACCAGCTTTCATGTCATGTAGGAGTTAAGAGCATGGCTTTTTGCCTTAGCCTGCCTTGATTCAAATCTTGGCTCTGAAGATTACCAGCTAAATCATCTTTCCAAATTATTTAGTCTCTCTGGCTTCAATTTCCTCATCTGTAAAATTGTAATAATAATAATGCTTACATTATAAGATTGGATTAAATACATTTATATGTGTAAAGCGACTGGCTCACAGTAATTAACAAACATTTGCTTTGACTATTAGATGATGATGGTTATTATAAAAAAAAAAAATTCCTGATGCTGGTCTGTGGGCATATCTTTGGTCTGCTGAATGCATTTCAGGAGACATGAAACTATGAAGCCTGAAACATTTTTGGATAATGTATCCCACAGTCCTAGAGCTAAAAGTGCTTACGGCTACCCAAGCCAACAACCTTAAAAATAATACCTAGACCAAACTGAAAAGGAAAAAATTACAGGAGATTGTTTCTTTATAGCAGCCTGGCAATATTGGTTTATATTCTCCTATATACTCAGTGGGGGAAAATAAGGAATGTTTTTCTATTACTTTTTTACTTCCAACCAGTCTTCGTCTCCAAACTCACAATCAATCAACACATCCATCGAGAATCTTACTGCCAATGAAATGAAGAACATATTTTCCTTTTATAATCAAGCTGTATGGTCTAGTGGTTAAAACTACAAGCTTTGGAGTTAACTGCATCTGAGTTTGATTTGAGACAAATTACTTGAACTCTCTGAAAGTCCATTTCCTCATCTTTCAAATGGGGTAATGATGGTGCCTGCTTTGCAATACTGTTGTGGGGATTACCTGATAAAATGCACATAAAGCTCTCAGAACAGGGTCTGGAATTTACTAATCATTCAGTAACTCTTCATTTCTACAACGTTTTGAAAATAGTGCCAAGCGGGGTTTGGGCTTGGGAGCCGGAAGTCCACAAATATGAAAGGCATCAAGTGAAGTTGTGAAGAACCTGGCCAGCCTCCAGACAGGAAAACTCATCACCCTCATCTCAGAAAACAAAGCCCACGCAGAGGTTGTCCTTCCCAGCATGTCTTCCTCTAGGGCAGGATCTGTAAAACCAGTAGCGGGACTGGCTACATAATTTGCAGGGCCCAATGCAAAATGAAAATGTGGGACTTCTTCAGAAAGTACCAAGGATTTCAAGAAGGCAGCAACAAAGCATTAAACTGAGTGTGGAGCCCTGCTGAGCCCAGGATCCTATGCAGCTTCTCAGTTTGCATGCCCCTGGAGCCGGCCCCTAGGAGTGAAGGAGAGTTGGGGGGAAGGGGATGGGAGAGAAAATCAATTCTACCTTAGGAAAAAAATTCAAGTTTGTTTTAGAGCACAAGAGCCACGTTCAAGTACACCCACATTGGAGCCCACCTGGGGACACACATTTCTTAAACCTGCTTCTTGAGAGGTGTGTCCCTCACTGTGTGGAGGACAGGCAAGCCAGGGGCTGCTCATTTGTTTAGCTTTGCAGTTGCCAAAAGCAAGGCCAGCATTTTAGGGCCACAGTGCAAGATAAAATTTATAGGCTCTTTCCAGCAGCCTGTGCTTTACTCAGGGTTAATCCGGTATATTAGAGGAGCAGCAAGGACGTGTGAAAGACGCCTTGGAAGGGCTCCATGTCGCAGCCTTGACTCCTCATAAAACGGACTGTCCCCACCAGTCCCTGGCACAACTTCTACAATACATCAGCCTAAGGAGGCAGAGGCAGGCTCCCTGCCAGTCTCCCAGCACTCACTTCATTTGCTGTGGTTGAAGCACCAGTACTGACTCCCCTGAGGACTTTCAGGTTTTCCAGCAAATTCCCGGCCTGGGATGGAAGACAGCAAGGGCTTTGTGGGAATATGTCCTGGGAGCAGGGGAAAGGAAGGCCTCTGGGGTTGAGGAGCTGCAGGGGTAGGCGCTGGAGGGAAGAGACGTTGAGAGAATGAGACCGGGCAGGGCAAGTTATTAATCAACACACCGCTAAGTCTCCTTGCCAAGAATACTCACTCCTAAGCTGCCAAAAGACCTGATGGAGGAGTTGCTATCTGAACTCCAAGCAAGTATTCACTCATGTGGTTAGTTAGAGCAATTAAAAACAATATGCAGGTTATGGTAGAGAATAATGCATCCCATGGTCCAAAGTCCTTTCAAATACCAATGATTGATGATGCAACAGCTCATTTGTGTAATATGAGGAATGGTATTTCAGTTCTTCAAGACATGGAATGGAGTTCCCTCCCCCATATTATCTCAAGAGCTGCACCAGTAAAGAAATATTCCTGTGCCTTTTTATGTCATCTTGACACTTGGAATGAATTGACAAGACCCAGCACAATTCATCTCTTCTTCAACCCTTTGTTGCAATATCCATGGGATTTAGCTGTGCAGCTGAGCCAGCGAATGGTGTATGCTAATCCAGGTTTACTGAGATCTGAAATCCAGGTGTGTGCTTCTGAGCTTATATGCGCTGGAAATTTTTCTGCAGAGTTTGTTGCAGTCTGTGTAAGGCAGAATTGGAAAAACTTGGCTATAAATGACACCTGCATGATAGATACGCAGGCTTCTTTGTGGAAAGGGCAGCCAATTTTTGAACAGGGACTGGATAGAGGATTGCTGGAACTGTGCTTACCTCTTCTTTTGGCCATTGTAATTTTGTTTCTGAAGAATATTTAGGACCTTTTTAAGAATATTTTACTCTTGCCAAGAAGAAGCAGGTTTCTGAGGCTTTGGGGTTTTCAAATTATGGTTTCTCTGTTAATTTTTCAGAAATTAGTATCTTGAAAAAATATTTTAAGAAGGTTTTGCTTCAAAGATTCTTGCTCCCTTAACAGAGTAATTCATGGCTGACATAGATTGTAGAAGACCCTTCGAACTCCTCTGAATAAAGATACTAGAGACCATAACAAATAGGATGAACCTATGCAAGATGTGCTTTTAAATCATTCTGTGAATCAAAGCTATTTAACGAACTCTCTACCAAAAGATTATTGAGAAAAACTTCTTTGCATTGGTTGGAACATCCCAAAATTAAATATAATTTATAGTTACATTGCAAACAATTGTTTGTTCAAGTAAGAGGCTAATGTAAGTCAGAATAATGAACTGCATGATCTGTTAGACTATTAAAGGTGATGAAGTATGTTTTTACATCAACTGTTTATCGTAAGAAGCACAACGAATTGCAAAGATTATTAAATCCAGACTGCTGCCCACAGTGATGGTAAAGTTGAGGAAACCTGGGAAAGAAGTTGGGTCCACAGGGAAATGCTAGGCCAGGCTTTACCTGTTTTACAGCCTTGACAACCAGCTCGCCTCTTCTCAGGGTCGTTTTGGTCCTGGAACTAGTCCTTTCCAGGGTAAGCAGGGGAGAGTTAGGCTGAAGAATATTTTGTTGATGGATTTACTATAAATGTACTCAATCTGGTAATGATGAACATTTTGATGTTTGTTGATCATCCTAACATTTTGAACATCCTGGTCTTTTGTTACTATAAACAATGCAAAAAAGAACAACTACATATGTATGCCTTGTACACTTTTTGGGTTTATATGTCCTTAGAAGAGCCAAATTCTTGTTACGTCAATGTGTATGTACGTTTCCTACTGCCAGTTTGCCTTCCAAAGAGGTTGTACTAATATATACACCTGCCAGAATTTTATGGGAATATCTATTACTTCACACACATGCCAACACAGCATGCTATTCAACTTTTGGATCTTCATTCATCTGTTAGGTGAAAATGGCATCTCAGGATAGTGTTCATTTGCATTTATTTTCTTATGAGCAAGCCAAATATCTTTTTATAGGTGAGAAGGCCATTTTGCAATTTGTTTTTCTGTAAACTCCATTCAAGTTCTTCATTTCACTCTTTGGTTGCTGGTCTTATTAATTTTCAAAAGCTCCTTATATACTAATAAAGTTATCCCTTTGTCTATCATGTATGTTTCAACTACTTTCCTTAATTTTTCACTTGGTACCTTTGTTAAGGTATTAGTGCCTTATTTTGCAATGCAGACATTTTATGCAGTAACATTTTCAACCATGTTAAATGTGCTAATTTTTTAGAATGCAGTAAGGACACTGTGGAATAATAGTGAGAAATGCCACCCATTCAGTATGTGGGGTGCTTTTCCTCAACATGGTGACTTCCAGAAACATCTGAACAGGTGTCACCATGTCTGCCATTTCACACACCATCCATGGCTGTCATACGTTGCATCTCCCAAAAAACAGACTCTGAGGCAGCACTGTATCTGTAGGAAGTTTATTGTGAATTGCTTCTGGGAACAGCATTAGTCTGAGGAAAGCAGGGAAGGGGGCCCTCAACTGATCCCATAGGGGGCCCTGGAGCTGGGATAGCCCTTCAGAGGTGTCTCAACTAAAGCCAAGGTGGAAGGGGCTTGTACTCCGCATAAATCTGTTCTTGAATGAGGGATGCCTCCAGGGAGGGAAGGCACCCTTGGGTGTGGCAGCTCCCTTCAGCTGAGGACAATTCCCCAAGAGGGACTAGGCTGTGAGACGTCAGTTGCAATGCTTCCAGCAACTGGAAAAAACCCTTGGTCCCGAAGGGCCTGTGTGGCATGCCCAGTACTCACTCCACCGCCTCTTCCGGCTGCCCCTTCTCAATTTAGACAGAGTTCTAGAATCTTTAGGCTTCAGAGCTTTGCCAACTTATGCTCTCTTCAGGTTTACACTGTTTAAGTACCTTTTTAGTGCAAAGAGGGCCAGTCACACAGCCATTGGCCTGAGAGTTTTTTCCTCTCTTCTCTCCTGGGGTCTTTATGGTTCTTCGACACCTTGCACAGAGATGTGAAAATGCTGTAAAAAGGTCCCATGCTTGCAAATAAAGTGAACCAGACACAGTAATTAAAGAGATGAAGATGGCTGCAAATTTAGGGCTTTTAGGAGATTTTGGCTGATGTGTTTCAGCAGTGATGGAAGGAGAAACAGGATTGCACTTAATTAGCCCCAAGTCCCAGGAGGCCTTTGCTTTTCCATGCCTGTTACCCGCTGAGCGCCATCACACCGCTGAGCTGGAAGCTCCTTTCTGGACGGTTTGATAGGCATTGCAAATCCTCTCAGAGGGCCCCTTTCAGAACCCACAATAGCGCGCCTAGCAAAACATCACCACATGTGCATAGTACCACTTCCTTTTTAGGGCTGCTGGCTCTTACTGGAATCAGGTTTTCCTGGTGCTTGCTTTGGCTCCTGGCCACCAGCTGCTCCTGTGCCTGGATCAGGGCAGACAATGAAGAGTGGAGACCATAGCAGCTGCTGCTGGTGCCCTGCCCACATACCCTGGGCAGGCCCTGCTCTGTAGGCTCCCAGGGCTTTGCTCGGTTCTCAGAGTTAATGACCCTGGAGGCAGCCTCATTCAATAACTTGGATAAATACCCCAGCTTCCCTACCCCTAGAGTGGGGCCAGTGTGAGGCTTGCTGTATGGAGTTCCCCAGGCTTTCCGGCAGGATTGCATCCCGCTTGCTCACAGGAAAACCTGCTTATTAGCAGACTGTATTTTGGCCTCCTTCCTTTGCCCCACTTCTCTCCCCTACTCCCCTACTGCTATTTCCTGGGATCACTTCCCAACTCAACTACCGGCTCTCAAATCCTTATCTGCCAGAGCCAGACAAGTGTCAAGGTGTAAACGTTGCCAGGCAAAGGGTTCCATCTGGGAAATCGTGTTGAAAAGTATATGTCCTGCCTTCTCCCCCATCTTGTCCATCCGAAGCAAAAACGTCCAACCAACCCGAAACAAGCAGACAAGAACAACAGCAATAAAAAAATCAGCAACATCTGTTATGTTGTCCACAAAGGACATGTCCTAATTGTCTGAACTGGTCTATGCAAATGTGTTAGTTCTTACATTGCTGGCTTCAAAACTACTTTCCAGGCAGAATTCCAGTTACTGATTCTTAACTTGCGGTTTGCATAATCTTCCTGATTCTTGACATCACACCCAGCGCTTTGTCAGCTTATACCCACCAGGATAGAAGGGAAAGGGAGTCTTTGGTGATGAGTCCAGTATTACTTCCAGCCACTCAGAGCCTGATTTTGATGAACTGCCTCTATGAATGTGCAATTATTTTCTCTATGTCCATATCAATACTCTGAGCTGATAGAGATTAAAAGGGGAAAACAGAGCTCCAGAGTTTTACAACTCCTGCTGGAGTTGCAATGTGTGTTCCTATCTGTCTGTTTGATTGGAAATTCAAATCATCTCACATTTCAGGCAATTGGTAGCCTCATAAGATACCAAATCTGACAGTTTATGGCTCAGTCTGTGTCTTGCTGTCTTTAAAGGAAAGGTAGTAAAAATTGAAATTATGGAAAACAGATAAATGCCAAAGTCCTGGGATAGTGCATTTTATAATGATCACATCTGCTGCAAAGTGCCTGAAAAATGGCTTTGGAAGGCCGCCGGTGCCGCAGAGCAGCTCACACAGTGAAGCAGAGCTGGACAGGAGAGGACATGAGATGTGAGCATTTCCCACCACATATTCACCTTGTGTTGATGAGTGTGACTGCTCCTTTCTCCCTTTTGTTTTTTGTTGCAGCTGTTCGACATCTTTCAAAGCACGTGAGATTCCTGTCTATCTCCGCCCAGCTTAGGAAGGAAAAAGGAAATGGACAGGCGCAACAGTCAGCGGGGCTGGTGTGTGTGCTGGGGAGAGAGAGGTGGAGAGAAGATGTGCAAATCGCAGCAGCTGCTCTGATTTTTGTGGTTATCATGTGCTTTGATATTGGATCCTTGTGGCAACTTTGCCTGGTAGGTTGGGGGGGCAAATTAGAATTTCAAGCCTTATATAAGATTTGAAATGATAAAGATAATCATGAGAAAGAATTAATAATAGTCGTTAAATTAAGTATGAACCAGGGACTGCACTCAGCGCACTATGCAGAATATTTTACTTAATTCTAACAACCCTCAGGGGCAGGTATTCATATAGTAGCATTCCCATTTTAAAGATGAGGAAATCTGGCCGGGCGCGGTGGCTCACGCCTGTAATCCCAGCACTTTGGGAGGCCGAGGCGGGCGGATCACGAGGTCAGGAGATCGAGACCATCCTGGCTAACA
>NW_012101266.1:4834139-4836266 GCF_000951045.1 Mandrillus leucophaeus | reverse complement strand
ATATATATATATATATAAAAATCTAAGCTAATGAAAACTGCTATAAACATTTAAGAAGAGAAAGGAAGAAGAGCAATCAGGAAAGCATTTTCTTAAAAACATACTTGTAAAAAGTGAGGGACTGAGCCTGTGGATGCCTGCAGAACAGCTGTTTCAGAGAGGGGAGGCAGTAAGTACAAATATTTTGAGGCAGGAGCATGCTTGGTATATTCAGGGGAAGATGAGCAGGCCAGATGTGAACTAAGAGAAAGCTAGAGAGTAGGGAGGGAAATGCAGTGAGAGAGTGATATGGTTTGGCTCTGTGTCCCCACTACAATCTCATTTTGAATTGTAGCCTCCGTGTGTCAAGGGAGGGACCTGTGATCTCCACATTTCGAGGGAGGGAGGTGATTGGATTATGGGGCTGTTTCCTCCATGCTGTTCTCATGATAGTGAGTGAGTTCTCAGGAGATCTGATAGTTTTATAAGGGCCTCTTTCCTCTTCACTTTCTCTTCTCTCTCCTGCTGCCTTGTGAAGAAGGTGCCTGTTTCTCCTTCCGCCATGATTGTGAGTTTCCTGAGTCTCCCCAGCCATGTGGAACTGTGAGTCAATTAAACTTCTTTCCTTTATAAATTACCCAGTCTTGGGCAGTTCTTTAAAGCAGTGTGAAAGTGGACTAATACAGAGAGGTAGACAGGGACCAGTAATTACTGCAGAAGATGGAACACTGAATGCATGTTTTCAGAATAAAAGTGTGTGCTGAGACACATCGAGTGCCTGAGCACCACCTGTGCTTGGCCAGGCCAATGGTAGAAAATGATCCAGGAAGTCAAAATGAGCAGGTTCAGCCATCTGGAAGGGTGTGAAAGTGGTATGGGGGTGGGGAGGGGAGGCAATGAAGCAATTGAAAAAAGAACAGTTGAAAAATATAATGGACAAATAAATGTATTTATATTCTACTAACTCTTTGCTTCCCGTGTACAAATCAACAACTTTGCAGATATTTTTCCTCCAGGAAACCTTAAAATCACATATTAGATGTCCCTTACTGACATGCTTTCACATGCCTTTCCTCACCTCTTATGTAGTGATTAGTGTGTAACTAGAGACATTATTTTTAATTTTAGGCCAGGCATAAAGTAATTAGAAAGATAAATCTGTTACCTGAAAGAATCGATCCTTTTACTCATTGCAATGTCAAACTAAATTTTTTTATCCAAGTCATTCACTCTGTGAGAGATTGTACTAAGTTTTCTGCATTATTTTCAAGTTGCAAATTATAAACAGGAAAAATTAGTACAGTATAAACACTACTGAGTTTACATATGGCAGAAATTCAGTTCTGCATGGTTAGCCTCATTCATCAAAGAACACTTCAAACGTGAATCTAGACACCATATAGTTTTGTAACAGTAAGGTACTAAGGAATATCCTGGTATTCTAAGAGGGTTGAGCCACCTTGACCATTCCCCAGGAGTATAAGACGTTTAGTACCATGTGGCAAGTGAGGGCCAGGGACTGTGTACAAAATGGTTTCAAGAGTCAGAGCTAGTAATGTGTGTCTGAGTACAGTGGCAAGGCAGAAAAGACCCAGAGTAGTTATCTGAAATTAAATGTTAGAGCCACAAGATTGAGGCTCCCTGAAAAAACCAAAATGGGCAACCAAACAGTGGGTTGCAGGGTAGTCTGAGGATAATGGGGGTCAGTAAATAGGTCCTTCTGTGTTTTTCACTTGATGCCTAGGGAAATAAGATCTAAAGAAGGAGTTGGAGGGGCCTACATGGGACCAGGGATGCTTTTCTAGGGAAGAAGATGTAAATGTGGGTACAGATGAGCTAGGGCATTTCCTATGGCCTGAGGATGGTTCAATGAGAAGACCTAGTATAGACGGTAAGTGGAGAACACCCAACCTCGTTGTCCTCAATGGAGAGCAGGACTGAGACAGCTTCTGGCGGACAGGATAGCTGTGGACACATTGTAATTGTGCCCCAGATGCTGTAGGTTTGAGGTTGTGCACTTGGTTTCAACTTGCATGGGCTCTAGAGACAGTGCTATCCAACAGAGCTTTCATTGATGATGGAAATGTTCTGTATCTGAATTGCCCATTAGAGTAGCCACATGTGACTGCTGAGTATTTGAAATGTGGC
>NW_012101266.1:4832694-4833789 GCF_000951045.1 Mandrillus leucophaeus | reverse complement strand
GGTCAAATGAGGTCCAGGTGATCGGACTTCATGTGCAGTGGTCTGATTTGAGTTAGAGCTGTGTTCAATCTAAAGCAACTTTTTCCCAACCAAGGGAGGGAATGGAATGATAAGTCTTGCCTCTCTCCTTCCTAGGTGTGCCTTTTTCCACCACCCAGACTCCTGGTCTCTTCTTTTTCACTCCTACCTGCCTAGCTGGCTGTCAAGTCCCTTCTGCTCATGAAACTATGAATAGCTCACAATGCTTGACAGGAGGCTTCTTTCAGGGGTTTTGCATTTTCACCTGAAACCCCACGCTAAAACCAATGAGCTCCAAGGACCACTTCATGGTGTTAAGGGATTGTTGGACAGCTGAGCTTTGTATTAATTTGGGTTCCTTCACAAGCCAACTCTGTGTCAAGAATGTATTGGGAGGTGAGGGAGACCCTGGCAAGGGATTGAGGGAGTGGAACAAGAAAGGGAAGGCAGCCATCGAAACTTGCTGTAACCTTTGTGGGCTAATGGAGTTTAATCCCCACTGAGAAACCCTGGTAGACATCTGCTCTTATGAGGAAGCATACACCTCAGAATTATCCTTCAAGGGGCCGGGAAACTTGCATATTTATATGTATTCCCCTGGTTGTGGTTGAGGGCTGCTGTGTTGGGGAGTGTTAATTCCCAGCAGCTTCTGGCCTGGCATACAGGCGGCAACATAAGCTTCCATGGCTGGAGAAAGCCTCAGGCAGAGAGAAGCAGGTGCTGGCACTGGGAAATCAGGTTAGAAGTTACTGGCACAGAAAGGGCCAGGGGATATAGGCAGGCATTGGGCTACTGCCTGACCTGCTGCAAGCTTCCTTGGAGTTCTTAAAACCACAGGCCTTGAAGTTAGGAGTTTCAGTCTGAATGGGCATCTCCCTTAGCTTCTAGAGGACACCAGCATGTTTTTGCCTTCTAGGCAAAAAGATAGTTAAAAGAACAAAGGGCGATTATTGGACACAACTGGATATGATGTTCAGTGTGTGTGAGATAGTGATGGTTATATAACTGTCTTCTAAACTTGAAGAAAATAAAAATGGTACCAGCTGGGGCTAGGTGTGGTGACTCACGCCTGTAATC
>NW_012101266.1:4830936-4832459 GCF_000951045.1 Mandrillus leucophaeus | reverse complement strand
AAAAAAAAAAAAAAAAAAGAGGTACTAGTTTTGTGTAGTTCAAGTATTTTCTACAGCTTCCCTTTTCTTCTTAAGAAGCTTTGATTTAAAGGCCAGAAGATCCTATTATTGCCTCTAAGTCTTTTATAATACAGTTGAAATTGTCTACTGCTCTGCATGACAGTAACCAATTCTAGGTACTCTACTTTTTAATGCATGCATTTATTTAAGTGACAGTAGTATGGGGTCTCTGTGTTTGATTCTATATGACTAGTTTAAATGATAGTTACAGCATTTTTTTTATCTACTCATTTTAATGATTCTTTTGTGAAATAAATGGGTAGCAAGCATTCTCTACACAGAAAACGTTGCAGCCTCTATCTGAACCAAAATGATTTTTTAAAGAAGCAAAATAACTAATTCATTCACTACACAGCTGTTTTTGGAAAGAGTAGTTATTTGGCTGAATTTAAATGCTACCCTCTTCTGCAAATTACTTGTGTGTGTATGTGTGTATGTATTTGCATAGTACAGATAGATATTAGCTATTGTTATCCATTAACAAATAATAGGCCATTAAGAAAATTTCTAAAAAGTGTATCTGTACTGGATATCTGTGAGGATTTGGGGGAGGTTGATCTCTCCGACATTCATTTCTGTTTTATTTTGTTGGAATGTCCCCAATGTGTGTAGATATTTGTAGCTTGGTCTTTCATCTCCACCTTCTAAGAGGAAGACCAAATGCATTACCTAGGCTGGGGCAATTGAAAGTTCCAGGTAAGATTTCACAGCTTGAGCCAGCAAGACAGAGAAAGTTTGGTGCACATCCCCTTTAGGAGCCTCAAGTAAGAGTGATGGTGGATGTACAGTGGCGACGATCACAGAAGTAGTGTTCAGCCATAATGGTGTTCTGGTGATTTTGTTTCCTGTTTATTGTCCCTCTGGAGTTGCCTCTATATATTCACTGAAATAACAATTGAGAGATTGCTCTGAACCAGTTACTATTTAATATTTCAGATGTGTGGGATACAGAAGTAAACAAAACTGATATAGTCCCTGGAATCATTCCTAAAAATAATCATAAATCTCTCTCTTTGCACCTAGGACTTTGCAAAGTGATGTTACAGGGTCTCCCAACAAGAGACAGAATCTAATTTTCTTTTAACCCTTTTGGAGTTGAATTGGGGTTGGCTAATGGAACAGTCACAAATGTGACATACTCAGAGGTATGAAGGGTAATTGCTCACTGTAACCCTGTTGTGCCAGAAACGCTGAGCACCATATGAATAAGCCTAAGTGGGCTGATTAGAGGATAAGGGGTCACATGGAAAAAAGTTCAGCAGCCCAGCCAAGGGTCAGCCTGCTCTCTGCTGACCCCATTGATAAACTCAGATGAAAACGCTTCAGTCAAGATCAACCAAGCCTGCCCCAGATCAGAGGGACCACCCAGCTATGGGCAGCTCTCATTGCCAAACTATAGAATTATGAACTATATAAATTGTTGCTGTTTTTATACACTAGGTTTTGAAATGATTTATTACTCA